>NW_020448553.1:715148-968190 GCF_003343035.1 Apteryx rowi
GTGCCGCTGCCGCGGCGGCCCGGGGCTGCGGCACGGCGTCTCGCCTCTACGCGCTGTTCCCGTTTTCAGCCGTTCTGGCCCCCACCTTAAATCTGCCCCAGATCTCCGCCAGAGGTACCCGTGGGTGTTCCCACTGCCTGTTGCTCTTCTGAATAGGTCTCCTTTTTCTCCAAACGTATGTGCAGCTGCCCACACGTAGCTCAGGCCTCTCCTTGCGCTGCCCGTACGCACCCTTGGCACCATGGTCGCTCCTCTTCCCCTCGCTCTGCGCRGCTGCTGGTCCCCTCTCTTCTTAACCTTGTGCATCACAGCTCCTGTTTCCTCTCATTCATGCCATGTGGTAATGGCTTTTCTATTGTTACATTTATTTACCTTCTGTCTGTCATGGTTACTGTTCATGGTCTTCACTGTGTTCGCTAAGCATCACTTAAGATTATTTTAAAGCATTTATTATGCACCTTCAGTTAACATTGATGTTGCATGTGTAAGCTAGACAGAAACTCCTATTCAAAGCGTTTTTATCTTATGTTCCTTGTATATGCTTTAGACACTGTCTCTGGTCTCACCATCAGTTGGCATCTTCAACTTGCATCACTCTTTCCTTGTCCTGGACCCCACTGCTGGCCTTTCTCAATCTGCTAGATAGTCTGCTGTGTTATCATGCACGATCTCACTTGATGTTTCTTGATGCGCCTTAACAATCTTCCTTATTGTTTCTTTCTTCCAGCCAGTATTCCTCTCCCCTGGAATTAGATATAAATTATTTTAATCTATTTTATTTTATCCAGAGTCCCCAAAAGACATTTTGCTCTTTATTCCTCCTAGAACCTCTACATTCTGGTGRCTGATTCTGCTATTGGAATGGCCTCCCTCACAGCCTCAAGGTCTATTCTGATGTAGTTATTGTAATTTTTGAGACTAATAACTATGATTTCAGGTGTATGTCATTAGGGCAGTGTCTATGAGGAGAGAGGAAGCTGTCTTCAGTACATTAGGGTCCTGATGTGGTTATAAGATGATAGTTGGTGGATTCTGAGTTTGTCTTATCTCTTTCCTCCTTAAGCATCTGAAGTTGAAGTACCGTGGAGCATCATCACTATCATCATGCATACAACACAGCAAAAACTGCTACCCAAGGTTCAGTTTAATGGGCCTAAATATTTAGTCTTTAGTTCCTGAAAAGCAATTTTAGTGTTATTTATTATAGGGATATGAAATTTTGTTTTTGTTTCAATTGATGATGTTCAGATCTGACATGCAACTTTGTGTTAGTATGTTCCACAATCCTTTTTTCCAGGGCTGAATCTGCAGCTTGCACAATAAGTTTAATGAAACATAATGTAGTTAATTTTAATTGGCAGGCATTCTGCTAGTTCTTATTTCTACCCAGGGTTTACAAGATACTAAAAAGTCTTTATGGAGAACTTGAATCACTTGTAATAAGCGAGCAGGGAGCAAGTTGGTGGAAAATGCAAGACAAATGAGAGGATGTTGTTAGATATAAGTACAGGTTAATCATTCATGATATCACTGCAGCCAAAACTTGAAGCTTAAACTACGTTAGATGCCTTATATGCATAAAAGAATACACCTGTGATTATGGTAATAGAGTAAAAAATGTTGAAGTTAAGTTCAACTCTGTGGCTTAGTGATCCAAATCAAATAGAAATTGGTGAGCATTGGAAGAAACATTATTGGTTTACAGGTTCTTTCATGTTGTATGTTTTGTTTCTACTGCTTGCTTCTCCAGCGCTGACCTGTACCAGATGCTTCAAACAAGATACTGAAGTAGGGTTCTTGCTTGCACTGACTCACTAGAGAGCTGCAGTGGTTTAAGTTACCATCTGAGAAAGGTCCTGCAACTGGGTCAAGAGATGGAAACATGTGCAAGTGTTAGCTGTTCTGTTTCTTACCTTGGATGTCTTAACATAAAGCTACCTTTTACCGTAATGCATTTCAATTTAACATAATTGCAGATGTGCTGTTTCCATATTTCTTCAGGTTTCCTACTTTTTTTTAAAGCTATATTTCAATGCAGCAGGCTGCTTTTTTTTATAGGTCACTGTTATTTTAATTGGAATGTCTTTAACTAGAATGCTATGGGTTTTTTTTTTGTAGTTTTGGTGATATGGTTTTATTCCTTATGGTCAGATGCTTCTCTTGACGTTTTACCATAAAAGGGACAGAAATTGTGTGACAATAATCTTTGCATCCATGCTTTTGGATTGTTTCATAATCTCTCATTTATCAAAGCTTGCTTTTTTTTTTTTATCATGTTTTGTCATACTTTTATATTCTTCTTGGTGTTCATCACTGCTTTATAGTGTGTCCTGATAACCCCTTCTTCCTTTGTGTATTTCTGGGAAAGGAAGAGAGAAGTAGGATGTAACTTCTGCGTCCAAGACACAGATGCACAACCATGTTTGTTAACTGCAGTATGCAAGGTTGCCAGTTTTTTCTAAACATATCACCTTTTATTTTGAAAAATATAGGGAATGGCTCCAACCCTTCCTTAAGCTGTTAAAGTAGCTTAGGTTTTGATGAGAGAACTCTGGTACTAGCTTCTAGTTGAACCTCATGTGCAATGTCAGAAGCTGATGCTGACCTCAGCTGACAAGGTGTGGAAGGCATTGTGGGAGGTCCTGCAGCTCTCTTGCATGCTTTGATGGAGCCCCCGGCTGCTGGATTTTCCCCTAGAATTGGAGAAAGGTGATGATTTTCTATGCAAGTGTATACTCTCAGTCACTGGACTGAGAGTTTTGCTTTTTGTCCTTTGGAGGGCCTTGTGGAAGCCTCACGGTATTGTTAAGTAACTGCCATCCTGCGTTGGCAGAGTAGGAGGTTTAAAGCTGCTGTAGTGTTTTCCAGGATTGGTGACTGAGATGGAGAAAATGATTTTTGTTGTGAATGTGAAATGTCAGAGGAAGAGTAAGATTGTGACTGCCTTGGCTCTTAGAGTAATTGTCCTTAGGGCTTGACTTTGAGGTAAAGTTGGCTCAGAAACCTGCAAGTGTTATGGCCAAGTACCTAGACTGAGAACTCTCTGGTTATTATGCAAGGGCACAATCGGATTTGTTAATCCGTCAGATCCCATGGTAACGTAGGCTAATAGGAAGTGTTGCATTGTTACTTTTGTACTGTTACTATTCTGAGCAATTTGGGAATTGGACTACCTACTCGTATTTTTGGCTGCTCCTAAATTGTTGAAGTGATTAACTTAAATGGCTTGTTTAAAATATTATTGTTCTAAGAAGTTTGACTTAGTAAGATGGGGAAATAACCTTTTGCTTGAGAAAAGACTATGCTTTCATGCTCGCCAAATGGTTACCGATGTTCTGTCCAAATGAAGAAAATAGAATCATAAACTCTTGACAGATCAAATATAACAATCACTTCAGTATAGCCAGTTTCAAACTGACAAAAGGATCAGGATCAAGTAGTATTCATCTTAAAACTCAGATTAAATAGCTTAATTAAGAGGCTATGCAGACTCAGTAATAAAACTACCTTGTTACCTGAAAATGAGAGCATGGCAAATGTGATGTCAACTTTTTGGAAAGATTCCAGGAAGATCTGGGGAACTATAAGCTTGTATGGCTGACGTATGAACTGATCAAGTTAATTATGTTGTGTGTTACATCTTTTACTAGCTGATACCTGCTTAGCAAATATGATATGCTCTGGATGAATCAACTTGGCATCTGTAGAACCTGTGGAACTCCTTGCCAAAATATGTTCTTCACTGTAACAACGTATATGGTGTCAAGGGAAGTATCTGCTGCTCTACTATTTTTGGCTTGCAGTAAGGAAGGCACAACAGGCCTCTAAATGTCTTTTGAAACTTTATGTAAGATAGTTCTAGAATGCAAGATCAATAGATCAATAAATTTTGAGGGAAAAATTGTTTGCTTGTGTTATCAACACTCTGCAGTGCGCTGAGTAAACAAAGATGTGTTAAAATGCACAAGCTTTGTTGCTAATGCTGGCCATCACAGAATCACAGAATCACAGAATCACTGAGGTTGGAAGGGACCTCTGGAGATCATCCAGTCCAACCCCCCTGCTCAGCAGGGTCACCTAGAGCACATTGCACAGGATCGCATCCAGGCGCGTTTTGAATATCTCCAGAGAAGGAGACTCCACCACCTCTSTGGGCAACCTGTTCCAGTGCTCTGTCACCCTCACAGTGAAAAAGTTTTTCCTCATGTTCAGATGGAAGTGTCTGTGTTTCAGTTTGTGCCCATTTCCTCGCGTCCTGTCACTCGGCACCACTGAAAAGAGTCTGGTCCCATCCTCTCGACACCCTCCCTTCACATACTTGTACACRTTGATAAGATCCCCTCTCAGCCTTCTCTTCTCCAGGCTAAACAGGCCAAGCTCTCTCAGCCTTTCCTCATAAGAGAGATGCTCCAGTCCCCTAATCATCTTTGTGGCCCTTCGCTGGACTTGCTCCAGTAGTGCCACATCCCTCTTGTACTGGGGAGCCCAGAACTGGACGCAGTACTCCAGATGTGGCCTCACCAGGGCTGAGTAGAGGGGGAGAATCACCTCCCTCGACCTGCTGGCAACACTCTTCCTGATGCACCCCAGGAGACCATTGGCCTTCTTGGCCACAAGGGCACATTGCTGCCTCATGCTTAACTTGGTGTCCACCAGCACTCCCAGGTCCTTCTCCGCAGAGCTGCTTTCCAGCAGRTCAACCCCCAACCTGTACTGGTGACTGGGGTTATTCCTCCCCAGGTGCAGGACCCTGCACTTGCCTTTGTTGAACTTCATGAGGTTCCTCTCCGCCCACCTCTCCAGCCTGTCCAGGTCTCTCTGAATGGCAGCACAGCCCTCTGGTGTATCGGCCACTCCTCCCAGTTTTGTATCGTCAGCAAACTTGCTGAGGGTGCACTCTGTCCCTTCATCCAGGTCATTGATGAAGAAGTTGAACAAGACTGGACCCAGTACTGACCCCTGGGGGACACCGCTAGCTACAGGCCTCCAACTAGACTCTGTGCCACTGATCACAACTCTCTGAGCTCTGCCATTAGAGCAGTATGTTATATATCAGTTAGGACCAAGGAATTTCTGAATGATCTTTTTTGATTCCTGCTGATAATTGGATGAGGAAACAGGTCTGTATTGAAAATTCTGCTAAGTCTATGCAGTGCATGAAAGCAAAAGTTTTGCTGCACAGTTTTTGAAACTTTGAAAGATACTACAAGCACCCTTTGAGGCAGTAGAAGAGTCCCTGGGACCTCAAATTCCTGAGGGAATATTAACACTTGGATGGGGCTTGCTAGCCAACATTGTGACTAGATATATAACTTTCTGAACATGTTGAGGGAGACGTTTTCTTCAGGATCAAGTTATACCTTCCTTGTGACATACCAGATTTATTTTAAACCAGGCTCAAATGTACTCATGTGTTTTTACTTCTCATTAAGAATTGAAAACGATCTTTCATAAGATGTCAGTGGCACTCATTAAATGTCTGGAAGCTCAAACAACTAAACTGCAACAATGACTTTTTACTGAAGACAAAGCGAAGTACCTTCTTTATATGGGTTTCTCTTGGAGAAATGACTTACATACTTGTGTGATGCTCTTGTGGCCGTATAATCTGCTGTGCTGTATTCTTTCAGAAATAGGAGTTGCGTTAAAAACCTATGTTTTAAAAGAAGTTTTTCCTTAGATTTCTAGAGACCAACTTCTGTATATCGGTCAAGGTAACAATTTGCACTTAGCCCCTTTGGATTAATATATCCAGTTCCAGGATTGTCAGAATATTTCATCCATGTCATTGCTAGACAATGGCTTTGCTAAATAATGTTGTAATGTGACAAAGTCACAACCGTGCATTCAGAATCTGATTTTTAGTCCTACAGCCTGTGAGATGCTAGTACGTTAGCAACTTCAAGAAAGTTCAAGATGTGAAAACTAAGGAGCCTGATTTCTTTGGTTATGAGAAGCTGCAACCCCTCTAGTTGAGTTGGAGGTTTTGGGCTAATAAGCACCTGAAACAGAGAAGCCATGTCTTCATTAGCAAGTAATACAGACTGACAGGGGTGCATCTCTAGAATGCAACACCTGATGCTGAGGAATTGATGCCCATACCGTATGCATTGCAGGGAATTTTTTTATGTTGGACTAATTCCAGTGTGGTTCCATGGCCCCTTTGTGTTGAAGTGCACTAGCTGTGTTCTTAGAATACATTTTACAGTTTATTTCCATCCAAAATGAATCCAGTTCATCCACTCGAGGACCACTTTATGATGTGCAGTCAGTAGGAACAATAAGGAGGTTTGTTTTACATGTGCATTCCTGAACTGCGCTAAAAAACTGAGGTAGATGCACCTATAAGACTATGGCTTATGGTAAATGGCTTATGCTGAATTTTACCTCTTGACGTTACCCTATGAGGACCTTATCAGAGATGAGCCCTGCAGCAAAGTGCGTGGCTGTTTCACTGTTACCAGACATTACGGGAGATTTAAGAAAATCCTCTATAATAAGTTCTTGAATAGTCTGTTTTATGCAAGTGTGGTGACTGATTTCTCACTGAGCTGCAGTAGTCCCATCACTGCAGTTCTACAGTTGTGGATTCATAGGTTATGAAAATAGAAGCTCTTGAACATAAATTTGGTAATCTGTGTTTCAGAAAGAATGGCTATTCCTGAAGCCATCAAAATGTCACGTAATCTGGCGCTGCAATACTTCTGCTTTTGACTGGATCACTGTCCAGAAAAGAAATCCAGAAAAAGGAGAATATTCTTGCTATAGAGCTTTTGGAGTCTTTGAGTACACTGAGTGGTCCCCTCAAGTGGGAAGAGGCAAGTGAAGGTGAGCCTTACCTATTCAAGGAATCCTCTTCAGGAAAAACAGCCTACCTATACCCAAATAGGTCGTCTGTCTCCCCTGGCAGACAAGACACACATAAGCACAATGAGGGAGGGAAATAAGGAGGGATAGCCAAGAAATTCAGTGGGCTAAAATGGGCAGCGGTCTCTTTTTGTTCTAGGTGTCAAGCTGGATCACGCTCCAAAGACTCAGTTTGCTCTTTTGACACTTAAGGCTGTTCCTTCCCTGTTGCTTTTTAAGGGTAACATGTGGGTGCAGTGTTACTAAAACTATGGAGTATGCATCATCTGCAAATGTTTTGAGAAAATGTGGGTTGATGATACTGGCTCAGTCTTCCAAGCTTTGGAAATATTTGGTCTTATAGCGAGATAGAGCTTCACACTTAAGCAATCATAGTATCATTTTTTCAGATGACTGTGTCAAAACTATATGCTTCAGATTGTTTTTTTTACTTTGTTTTGTAAGATGATTTTATCTTTGCGTGACGAATAGGTTATCCACTGTGACCTTTGAAGGTCTTGTGCTACGAAGTGACCTGGAGCCACGTAAAGCTCAATGTCTCAAAAACACTTACCTTTGAGGAATCAAAGTTATTGGACTAGCAATGAAATATGATATCTAATGGTATAAATTCTTGATTTAGATTCCTCTTTCAATACTGTCTTCTACTTCTTGTTCAAAATACATATTAAGCAGGCCTAGTAGTTTTGGAAGGCATCAGAGTTTAATGCACCATTACTCACAGCATCACAGAGTTCTCTATCTGAAAAATGAAATATGTTTCAGCAACTTCCTTGCTCAAAACTGTCAAAATAATTATCTTCTGTAACACACAACTAGGTTATAATAATAGCAGACTGTATTTGGACAGTGAGGGATCTTAGGAAATGCACAGCTTTAGGAGATTGCTTTGAATGATGGATGAGGGGAGGGGTTCTTCAAAATCTGTTTTTTGACTTGAAGAATTGGCTCCTGTTAAGGCAATTRCAGCCAAAAAAATCAATATACTCTCAACTTCTAGGCAATAATAGACACTATTGCAGTAGTCCAAACAAAAATAGAATTAAAAATCCAAACAAAGTTACATTACTAGTGTCTTTGGCTGTAATGTGTTCTACAATTTTATCAGTTTATTCCATAAAAGTAATCGCATGTTTTTTGCAGTAAGTAATTGAAACATAATGCAGCCTCCCTTCATGCTTCTAAGCTTCATATTTGAGTCTGTTACTTATAAACAGAAAAATTGTACGTAGAAGTGAGATTTTCAGCAGTTCTAGAAAATCTGCTGTTTATCAAAACCTAAATTATTCCAATTGTGTGAAGTCATTGCTGAGAGAATTCACTTGAAATGTGTAGAACAAAGTTGTTCTGAACTGCAGACTCTAGTTTAATTGCTCGGAAGAGTGGCCATAGAGAACCAGTTATGATAACCCTGAGTAGATTTGTGACTGAGGACGGTGCAAAATATGGGTTTTCTTGTGTTTTTTTAACAATGCTTAACTCTCAGATAATCTGCTGATATTATATGTATTGTATTATATAAGTGCCAGGTATGCATAATGTTTCCTTATGCATTTGTTCATAATTGACTATCTTTAAAAATGCTTGAGACATCTAGATTTATAAAATTTGTATTTTCCATTAAATTAGATTTTTTTGGGGAGGGGGGGTATGGTTTTGTACGAACTTTCTGCTTGGAAGTTGTCCAAGGAAGAAATCTGTTTCTTTTTGTTTTGACTGTTGTTGCCTCCTTTCTTAAAAATACAAAAGTGTTTCAGAATCTATCCATTAGGAGTAGTTTTAGAGACACTTACCTTTGATGTTCCCTGGCAATTCATTTGTAATACTTTTCTGCTTTTTTTTTTCAGATTGTTTTTCTCCTTTCTTGCTCTGTAGAAGGACATATACCAACAGGAAACTGCTATGGTTGGGAACCCAAGGGAACTAACAATATGCAGTGTGCTCTTAAAGGGATAAGAATTACTGTGTGGGTTTTTTTGTTGTTGTTGGTTTTTTTTCTTTCTTCAGCAGCAGTAATGCTTCAGCTGTTCTCCTTCTTTTCGTATACTTTCCACTTCCCTAATTCTTTAAGGATGCATCCATAGTAACTTGATCTTCAAATTGCAGAAATACAAAATGGGCTATTCTTTTCTTCCTAGAGGTTTGACTTGTAATTCTCTGGAGGGAGTGACCAGCCTCTTGGTGAGGAACGATAACATATGTTGATGGCCTCTGCTGCTCTTTGCTTCTTAAAAACAGCTCTCTGTCTTGTTGCTTGTGCTTGTTTTGGATTAATTTCCTTTGCTGAACTTTTCATATATGTGCCTACATTAGGAATCTAAAACAGCCCTAATTAATAATTCGGGCTGAGTTACAGTTTTGGAAATGACTTCCCAAAGGGCTTTCTGCTACTTGACTACTGYGGATGATAGTAATCATGCTTATGTGTCTAAAATTGTGTGATGAAAAATCTTAAAGCCAGCTTTTATTTCAATCTGTTGAACAAAGAACTTTTTATACTCTGTATAGACACACTCTAGAATGAAGATTAACACAGTTTTCTCATGAAATCTAGAAAGAAGTACAGCTTTAAGAGAAGTATTTGGAGGTATTTGTGATGCTGTTTTAACTTTAAGGTGAAGTATTTCTTGGCAGAGGGTTTTTGTTTGTTTGTTGTTTTTAAGCATTTATTCCTTAGAAGAAATGGTCCTTACTCCTTACTGGCTCTGCTGCAAAGAGCCTGTGGTGGTGTTGCACCACTGAACCAGTAAGGAACAAGAGTATAAGCAACCACTACATAACAAAGACTTTTCTTCTATGAGAATAGTTCTGAAATTAAAGTGAATAAAAGGAGGAAAATCATATATATCTGAAATCATGTTTTTAGTGTTCCACAACATCTCAGTGGGCTTTCTAAGAAATTAATGTCATTTGAAAAAATTGCAGTTTTTCCTTAGATTTGCTTGTTGCACTCTTCTCCCTTTTGCATAGCAGTATGCCCTGTCCTTTAAAAGTTTGCTTCTCTCAATTTTGGGTTGCTAAACAGTACTATTTTTTTTTTTTTTGAAGCTTCAAATTTTGTTTTGTTTTGTTTTTTCCTAAATCAAATTGTAGGGTTTTCTGTTTTTTGTTTATCAACAGTGTTTGGATGTTGCTAGCTACCTGTAAAGAGTGGTATGTAAACAAGGTTATGTCTGCAGTGTATGTTGTACATACAGTATATGTTAGTTATGTAAACAATAATTCAGTTTAAATATAGCACTTTAAAGCAGGATTATAACCCTACTAACAGAGCTTGTAACAGGCTGTTATATCATCGGGCTCTGATCTGACAAACTGCTTAAGTACAAATTTCTTTAATGRCTTGGATCAGACCTTATGTCCTGTACTTCTTGATGTCCAGCAAATGAACAGTGGAATGAAAACAGTAGAAAATTCAGAGTCACTCCATCTTCTCTGCTAGATCCAAAGTTTCTCCTTTTCGTGTTGATCTAGAAAACTTCTGGAGAAAACCAGAAGATGCAAAGGAGCTTTCGAAACAAAGTTGCTCTCCAATCTTACTCTGAATAAAGAGAGAAGGAAGAAATATAATCTTGTTTTTATATATAGGCTGTTATTCTGAAATAGTGCTTTCCCAACTAACAAAGTGCTTTTGCTTGTTGAAGGAAACAAATGACCAAAAAAAGCAAATGAGAAAGTTGTGAAGTGGACTTACTGCACTGATCTGGGATGAATAGGTTCTCATTTAAGGGGCAATAGTTGTTGTTACCTGCTGCTGACATACACTGTGAATGATTCTGAAGCCTGATTGATCGATGTTTTATTGAATTTCCAACTGATTTAGAGCAGCTTTTATAGTTAATAATCACCATTTCATAGTGAGCAATGCCAGAATCAGCAGTACCTTTTTGGTACTACAAGATAACACAACAACATTCAGACAAAACTCTGAATTCACTGGTTGGGCTGTACCTACTGAGAACAGCATTTTAACAGCTGAACTACAGGTTGAAGATGTCAGCCAGTCAGTTGTCAGTTTTCTTTAGCAAATGATAATGGCAAAAGAACAACAACCTTCTTTTTTATGAAGTTATGTGCTGTATTTAAAAATAAAGTACAACTGACTTGCATTCCTGTTCAGTTACATAATACAGAGTATCCATGCTGGAGCACACCAGTAGTCCATTTAGTGAATAACTCTGTCTGGTCTTTGTGTTATCTGCTTGAGCAATAGCGGATGCTTAAACAGAAGGCTGTGTTAATTTTGCAAACAAAATACACTCCTCTAATGGACAGATAGAGACTAACCTATCAATGAGTTACTGATTTGCTACTTTCCTGAATCACGATTTTATGCCTTTTACACAGTTGCATTTAAATCATGCACACTTGCACATTAGTGAGGTGTAGACACCTTAATGGTGTCTTCTGGTGAAGGTGCAGGTTCTGGTTAGTGAACTTAGATATACTGACGATTGGCTTTGTGGTTCTGAAGGATGAAGTAGTTAGCTCACAGATTTCCAGGGGCCTCTGATTCGTCAGTTGAAAATCACTATCTCCATGTAATCAGATATTCTTTTGATCACTGGAGATACCTTTTTCCTTTTTAAATTCTGTAATCTTTTCCTCAGTGGTGTCATGCAGTGTGACTTCCAAAGAGGATTTATTTCTTGGAGAAACATGTGTTTATTAATAAATAGTATTTTTTTTTTCTTATCCTATTTGTAATCCAGAACAGTAACTGATTTTTTTAAAACACATCTTTATCTTATCTTGGTTTATTTCACAAGTTTAATAATAGTCTAGTATTTCATCTCCAGCAGTGGATCCTCGTGATTGTGGGGGCCTGTTTTCTCAGTCTCCAGGTAGGGCACCCCTGGGTGCCATCCACAAGCCTCTTGGATGCCTTCAAGGTGCGCTGGATGCTATCAGTGTACGCTGCTCTAGGTTCCCCTCTTGGCTTCCTATTTATACATCTGACTCTCACACTCCTTTCTTAAATAAAAATAATAAATGCAGGGGCAATAGAAGGTGCTAGATGGGGAGAGCATGTGAACCCCAGTGTGTTTTGTGGTTCACTCCCCCCTGTACTCCCTCATCTGCCGCAGTTGTTTGATCAGCGATGTTAGCAGGTGCAATCCTCATGGTGCCTTTTGATCGGCTGCCGCTCCACAGTGGCTTCAGAGAGCTGCCAGCAGTAAGTCCAAGATCCCGTCATGGTTTATAACTGCCAATTCCAAGTTCAGCATTGCGTAGGCATGGCTTAGTTTATTTTTCCCTAAGTCTGTCACCTTACATCTACCTCCGTTAAAGGTCATTTGTCATAGTTCTGCCAGATCACTCAGTCTGGGAGTTTCTTCTGGCATTCCCGTACCAGCGCCTGATATCTGAGTACCAAAAAAGTGGCATCACTTGCACACTTGGAGCTTGCACTGTATGGTCCCCTTTTTGGTTGCCACTGAAAGCACTGAATAAGCCAGTCCCAGCACCAATCCCCCCATCAGGGAACCTTTCTGCTGCCCTTTCTCTGTCCTGAAAAGAGACCATTAAACCTTGCTTAGTTTCTTTAATAACCTTTGCTGTGGAACCTTGTCAGAAGCTTTTTCAAAATTGGAATATACTGTGCCTACTGGACCCCCTTTCTGCATATCCTTACAGCTGCACTYGCAGGACCCCAGTGGGTTAGTGCAGCAGGGCTTCTCTTTGCAGAAGCTGTGCTGCCTCTTTCGCAACAGACCATGTTTATCTCTGTCCTTAGTGACTTTATTTAATAGACTCTACTGCCTTTACCAAGGATGGGTGTTAGACATGCTCATCTGTAATTCTCAGAATACCTTCTAAAGCCTTTTTTTGTGGTTGGAGTTGCACTGGCAGCTTGCTGGCTCTTTGGCAGCATGGCAGTTTGCAAGTCTGGGTCACCTCCCTTGGCCCCCAGTTCTGCAACTTTGCATGTAAATTCCTTCAGAAGGCTCTGGTGAAAGCTATCTGGTCCTGGAGATGTCTAAACATCCATCTTACCTGTTTGGTGTAATACCTCTGTATATTTATTTTGGGCTGAGTTAGCTCCTCTGGCCTGTCAGCTGCAAAGAATGCATTGGTGTGGGAATCTCTACAATGTATCCAACAGGAAAGACTCATACAATTTAGCTGTAGCCTATTCCTGAATGAAACTTTTACACTTTTGTCATCAAGCAATCTCTAGCTAGCATCCTGCTTTTGATTATATTTACAAAATAAAGTAGTTTTGAAAAGGCAAATAAATTGCCATTTTAGTTTGCTCTGACAAGTAAAGAAGTCTGTATTTAAAAAATAAGAAAGAAATAGTCTACAATTTTTTTTTTTTTTAGCTACATGTTCCACAAATTCTACTGGAACTGGTGCATAATCCACCAAATTGTCATTATAGTCATTGATCATTTGAAGAAAGAATAGCTGCTGTTATGCAATTTTCCTGTTATACCGATATTCACATATGATTAAACACATTTTCTTAAGAGCTCAGGCCTTAAACTGAGATATTCTGAAGGAATTTAAGACCAAGCTGTCCACTTCTCGTAACTTTGTTTCATTTAGTAACTAGCATTAACTCTGTAACACCTTACTCTGACAATAGTTCTCTTTTCAGAAGGTAAAATGGAGGCTTAGGTCTGTATTATTACTTGAGTTAAGATTTATGCAAAAGTCAAACTTTTTCCTTTTGATTAATCCTTTGATCAATACCTTTATACCCTAATAATTCTGTAGATTTATTAATTCCACAGAAAGCTTCTTGTTGTGATGTACATAAGTTATTTTGGAATTAGTGAAATTACTTATTTTGGTATAGTTCTTACTTTTGATGTTGCCACTTACTAGCTATGAGTTTGCTCATTCCTACCAGATTAAGTAAGATTTTTTTTTCCAGTTGTATAAATCATTGCAAAAACTTCACTTTTTACATTTTTGGCTAAGCTTTTTATTTTGATACTAGCATTGAACTGTTGAGAAAGATGTGCCAGAATTTTATGATGATATGCCATCACTTCTAGAAGTTTTAAAAATAGAAACTTGCAAAATAAACCTTACAGTAGATAATTTGTGTGAACTGCAGGAACTTTAAGTGACCATATTTAAGCTGAGAGTTCTATAGAATCAAATATATTTCAATGTTTTAGCACAGTTCTACTACCCGAAGAAATGAAACCCTGCAGCTAATCCTGCCCTTTGCTTCCATGCTGTGCACCTTGGCTAATGACAAGAGATGTGACTGGAGTAGATCTGGCTCTTTGCTAACATCTGCATTGCTGAAATGATGCACTGAGAGACCAAGTTTGAGAACCTAAACAAGTAGAAACTACCAAAAAGTATGTTGTGATGAAAGACTAAATCAGACTGCATTTTCCTGGAAGTCTACATTTGCAGATACTAGGTGCGGGGAGCAGAGGATTTTCCTGTGTAGGCTCCAATTTGTCATTGTAGCGTAAAAGTAAATTGCAATATATAGATGTAATTAAACATTATTAGTGTTGCAGCTGTTTTTTATCACACTTGTCTTAGCTTTATCTTGATTTTGGGGTAAAAACACAGTGTTTAGTTTTGTCAGTATCTTGTGAATCTGAGGATACTGTGTTTAAATTCAGAGTGTTTAGACAGTGTTACAATCTCCTTCTAAAGAAGGAGCAGAGTTAGAGAGAAATGCACTTGAAGTAAAAATCTTACCTTAGTAACAGAGAACTTTAATCTTGATATTGCGTGGGCTGTTTTAAACCGTGATTTTATAAAGATTTCAGCCCAAGAACATCTGTTTGTATTCACTTCAGTAGTATTTGAAGTCTAGAAAATAAGCTGGGGCATTATTTGTTTTGAAAAATGCCTTTGCACAGATTGCCATTTTGCATTACAGAATGTCGACTTCTCTTGCAAATGTATTTATAAACGTAAGCACTGTTTAACATTGAACACTGATGTCCTTGTTTTCTGTCTAGAAATTAATTTCATCTGTCTTCTGTGTGTTTGCTTTCCTCAAGGTTCAGGTTTTTAGCAAAAAAGGTGGTTCTTTTTTCTTAAAGAAAACTTGACTACTATTCTAAAAACTGTTTACAGGATCAAGGTGTCTTCTTGATTTCTGGTGCAAAGAAAGCAGAAGGCTGTAAAACTTCAGTGTCTTCACTTCTGGAATATGTAGAATGCATTCCTGTAGCTTCTGTACTTTTTTCTAGCAGATTAACTCCAAGACACTGTCACTAAGTTAACAGTATCCCATCATTATCAGGGTATTGGTTGTCCTGTCTGCTGTCATGATGTATAAGGGTCTCACATGACAGTTGCTTAGACATGATCAGATTGATACTATGGCTGGAAAGACAGTACTGTGCTAGGTTGGCTTCTGAAATTGATTTCTCAGTTAAGACAGAATTGTATCTTGATCAGATATTCAATATTTTGTAGTCCAGTTAGGAAAAATACACTGAGTATTTCCAATTCCAGCTCCAAGAGCAGAACTTGCTATTAACGTTGAAAAAAAACCCCAAAAAACCCACCTCACCTTGTACAAGGATTGCTTGTAGAGTCCCAGGCTGTTTGGCTGCAAGCCTGAAAGAAATAAATATATTACAGTCCTTTCTGCTCTTCTTCTGAGTACCAGATTCAAAGGACATTTTAATAATATAATTATTTTGGTCATTTCTGAGGGGTAGCTTGCTCAAACAGAGATGCCTTTTGGACTCTCCACTTTAAAAAAAAAAAAAAAAACAGCGCCTTCCCCCCAAAAAACAGCAAAAAAGAACCCACAAAAAAAATGCAACCTTCCTAGAAAAAACAAAACCAAAAAAAAATCCATTAATGGATTTAGGCGTGAAGATTGGAGTATATAAGGAGATGGAATCTGGCATAAGTTGACAGAGCTGGAAAATAATAATGATTAAACTCTCATGGCAAAAGCTTGGCCTTTTGTCCACCTACATTATGAAACCAGTGTCCCATATAAAGATGAGATGGTGTGAGTCCTGAAGTGGTGGTCATAAGAAGGCAGAGTCCTTGAAGGACGTTGCTAACAGTGAAACACAGAATGTTGTGAAATGTGGGAATTCAGCTGATTTTTTTTTTTTAATTTTTTGCCTGTGTCTTTGCATGACTAAATTAATATACAAGTTGTTAATTTGTGTGCAGAAAAATGCGAGGCTGGGATAAAAGTGTTTGAGATAATTATTCAGTCTTAGGTGCTATTCTGCCTCCTAGTCAAATGACTGCTTGTGCTCTGGGGCCCATTGAATGTCAGTAATAACATAGATTCATCTATTGGCAGCAGGTGCCATGAAAGTAGGCCTTCTACTTCAGAGATGTTTTGTCTTTATAGTGACTCGATTAAGGACACATATCATTAYGAGAAGTGAAAAAATACTCTAGATGAGTTACTAGTGTAAAATTTATCACTTAGTGAGGTGTGATACAGTGGGGGATAGCACTTTGCTCAGTCTTAACGCTGGCGAGCGGAAAGCAGGGGAGCCCAGCAGAGCAGTGTGCCYGGCAAGCGTGTGTTGCTTCGGGGCTGTCCTTCACGGCCACCTTTGCTGATTGCCTAACAAACTCGAGCTCTTCTGAGCTACAGTTTGAAGGTAAGTATTGAGTAAGTGATCTTTGTAAGAATCAGTGCATGTGCTCTGGTATAAGTGCTCAAAAACTTGTGTTTGATTTTAAGCATACGTAATTTAGAAAACATACTGGAGTTGCTAATATAGACCAAGGAAAAAAGTTGATCTTTGAAAGAATCATTGCTGATCTTTTGATGGCACTTTGCATTACGTCTTGCTTACCAGGCTTTTTACCTTTGATTCCTCTGTAAGTTGGATTTTGGTGGTTTTGTTTTGGAAAACTACGGAAGCTTTCCCCCTTTTCTGGCAACCCAGTCCAGAGAGTGTTTCAGATGAGCTGATCTTTAATTTTGAAGCCAGAGCTCTCCCTCTAGAGTCTGAGGGATCGTCCCTTCGTGATACAGGATGGCAAAGCAGTGTTTCCTTCCAGCTACTATTAGAAAAAACACAGGCGGCCCCAAAAGGAAGCAGATGCTTGCCCTAGGCTTCCAGAAGGTTCTGTTTCTCTTGCTCTTGGTTACTTCCTTCACCCAGAAGAGATCCAAAACAAATCCTCAAAATGAGCAACCTGTTCTTTTTTTTTTTTTCCCTCCCTCTCTTCAGTCACTTGATTCTTCTCTAGACATCTATAGCAGATCCATTTAGACCTGCCCACCAGGGCTTCATTTTCTAGATCAGTCTAATACTTGGCAACAGATTTATGGTCCTCACTAGCCATTACCTAACTGGGCATCATGGATTTTTTTTTTTTTTGCCTTTTTCCCCAAACTAAATCTCTCTGTCTTCACACTGTCAGTCCCAGAATACTGATGCAGGTTGAGACGGTTACCTAAATAGCTTCTTGTTCTTTGCTGTGCCTCACGCTTTATTTTTCATCAAGACTGCATGGTTGGTGGGAGTCAACTGGGCATTTTTCTTTAACAATGGCAGCAGATGAAGTCCCTGGTGGCCGCAGCTGAGAGCTGCTGAGCCAGCTGCGGCGCTCAAGTGTTGTCAAGGCTTTGTAACTACATCTTCAGGACCTTCTGCATCGCCGTTTGCCGGAATTGTCCATGCGGCCGCTGGAGCTAATAATTATTCTCTCTTCTTCAATGACATTTTCCATGGCTTATGTACCATTTTTTTTTCTTATTCTAACTTTGAGGCTGAAAAAGTGAATGGTCTGGCAGTTCTGTGTCCTGCTTGAGTGTATTCTGTACTTTGCCTTCTCGTTCCCCTTTTTCTTTCTTTCGTGCTTTCATTAAGAACTATACTTTCCAGTCAGAGATATCTGTAATTTGCAAAGCATCCTTTCTCTGATAACTTTTTCATATCAGTGTATTGGATGCCTCCCTTAAAGTGCTATAGTCAGCTTGAACTACATAAAGTTATGTTCAGGAAGAAAAACTATGGATTTTTTTTTTTTTTAATTTCCAATGTATTCTACTTCTGTTTGTCACTTTTAATCTGGGAGGTCATCTTTTCTCTTTATTGTGCGGTTTGTTTGTTTGTTTTTAAAAGTATTCCTACTGCCATCAAATTTTACTGTGGTTTTCACTGCTTGTCATAAATTCAGCTATTTCTTTCAGCTCAGTAGCTAAAGYGGCTCCTGGTTAACTTACATCTTAATTACTTTAGGAACAGGCTCTTTGTCTAATCCCTATGCTTTCTGTAACTAAAATGACTGTCTAAAATTGTTTTTGGCTTTTCAATTGGACCTCAAGACTGAATTGCCAAGCAGCTGGGAGTTAGTGCTTCATCCTGCTTAAAGCTGCATTCAGCTTTAGGCTGCATGTTATAGTTCATCTCTATATTCCCTTATTCTTTTATTTTCTTGCTCTTTTTTTAATCCTCATACACTTTTACATTATTTGTCTTTTCTTCTTTGCTTGTAGACAGATTTCTAGCTCTTGTCCATCAGGTTTTTGGTCTCTTCTTCCTCATGTCATTTCTGAAGAACCATTTTAAATTCTTCATGTCAGTGTCAATCCTATTCTTCCTTTCCCAATGTTGCAGAAGAATTGTCCTAGCTTTCATAGCATATACTTCTATTATCTGCGGTTTTCTCCAGTCATTCTTGAACAAATATTTGATATGGTCTCAATTGCAGCAGTCAAGTGTTATACAAATGATTATAGTTAAGTGTTATACAAATGAGTATTTTGAAGCAGAATTTCTTGCAACCGTGTTTGAAAATTGCTGATCTCGAATGTAAGTGTCTTTAGACATGTAGTCTGGGTTCCCAGGCCAAGCAAACACAAAAGTCAGATCTTTTAGACAGACCTTTTCCAGCTGGATGATTTGGCTTTCTGGAGGTTTGCTTTCCTAGTGGAAAAATTGTAACAGACTACTTTGCATCAGCCTCCTTTTCAGCAGAGAGAGCACTTCTCTCTGTTAATGTAGGTGAGTGGCCACCCAGGACTTGCTCCGTACAGATTTAATGTGTGGACTGGTAGGCACAGGATTTGATAGAAATAGCTATGATTTCTTCTTTCCCTACTAATGAAGTATTGATAAGGCATAGCATATCTCTGGTAGAGAGAATATTATTTCTTCTGTTCTTTTCAATCCAATAATTATTCATTTTTCCTTTCAAAAATTTCTGCAACAGAAATTGAATTCTGAAGCTCCATTGTGTATGCTAGTCACTAGGCTGTCTAACAGGACAACACCAAGGAGTCTTATACTTTATCTTTTGTCATGGACAGAATACCCAATTGCAATAACTGTTGACGAGGAAGTAGAGTGAAATAAGGTTGTGTGTATGGAATGGCAGGTACATAGCAGTTCATGTAGTTTTCACTGTATGTTTACTATAAAGTTTATTTTAGAGCTATTCTAAGCCATGGTAAAAACCTTGGGGAATTTCTGTAATTTACAGCATGGTATGTAGGAGTGATAGGGGACTGTAGGAGTAGTTATATCTAAGTCTCTCAAGTGGTTGAAACTGAAGTAAATCAAGGTCTTTCAGCCTGGCTCCATTCTACTGTTACTTCATTAGTCTTTTACCCTTCCTATTTGATCTAGACAAATCCCCCCTGGTTTTTGGCATGTTCAGTATTTGTTTCCCCACAGGCCAGTTTTGGTTGTAGTGCATTAAGGCTTCTCCTGACATAGCAAATGTCCCCAGCTGATTACAGCTGGAGAGCACAAAGGCAGAGACTGACACAGCTACATACTTGCAGCATTAGACACTGCCGAAGAGATGTGCTGCTGCTTTGCCCTTTTTTTTGAGATAATAGGCAACACTAAGTCCAAGGAGATGTTTATGGTGTTCCTTCTAATTACGTTATGGTATTTCTTCTAACTGCTGAATCCAATATTGCTCAAGTGGAAAGTATTGCATATATTATCACTTAAAAATTCTTTCTCTAGTGATGCATGTGTGTTCGAAATACAATGTTGAGGGAATATGAATGTAGATATTTATTCTGTGCAATATGAAGTAAAAATGAAACTAACAAAAAAGAGATTTTGGAAGCATTGCTGAATTTATTGTGCGAGGCTTCTGAGTGTTGTAGGGTAGGTACCAGAACTTCAGTTACAAGAACCACAAAGATTTTCAGTATTCTGCATGTATAGTTGTCTCTCTGCTATRCTGATCATTTAATCTGATTATTGAGTCTTTACATTTTTAAGTTCAGTTTTGGTTTCTTACCACTTGATGGCAGTGAAGGAGCTAGTGTTGCCAGGCAAAGGTTCAGGGCAAAAACCCATTATGAATAACAAAAGAGGAGGTACAAAGGAAGCCTCTGACATTTAATATTGTTCACATTTCTAGATGATATTACATATACCACAAATGACAGTAGAGGAAGAAAAGCCTCTAGATGGAGCTTCAGTACTTCCAATGGGGAAGAGATTTTTATACTCAAGTGATTTGTTCCTATTTATAATAATTATTTCAAACAACAACTTTTCCATTTAGGAATGGAACGTTACCAGACATAATCAATAAGTGATATCAGAGCTTCTGCTGTTATAAAAATACTGTACTTATTGAAGAGCATGCAATTCTGATATTTTCTCATACCTTGTGTTCAAATTCTGCTGGCTCTCAACATTCTTAAGAATTATCAAATATTGTTAGGAATTTGCTTTATAGATTAAGTATCAACTTCATTATTAAGGTGGGCTATTTTTCCTTTTTTCTTTTTTTAAGTTAATTTGATTTTACTGCTGGACCAGAAAGAAAAACTTGAAAAATATTGTTCAAATTGTAAACTATCCTTTACTATTTACTGTTTTGTACATTCTCTTCTCGGGGAAGAAGTGTTTATTGTAACTTTAAATGTTATAATGCATGTACTTATGTTAGAGGCACTTTATTAATGAAGGATCTTTTGCACTTCCAACGCCCATGTACACCTCTTGCCAAGCTGATATGGGGAAATGAACCATATAATGGCCCTGCTATAGTAATTGGCTCCACATGGGAGGACTCTAGTGCACAGACAAAACCTTATTTGAAGTAATTGGTGCTTTGTGTAGGTACAAGGGTCTGTACATGCAGACTTATTTTGGATCCTGGGTCAAACCTTGGCATTAGTAAAGGTTTCAATTTCGTGCAGCGTCTTTGACATGTAAGTGATTTTGAATGGGTATCAAAAACATCCATACAGATGGTAGCAAGCAACTTGATTGAACTTGTTCCTTAAAAATACACATAGCTAATATTTTGCAGTTATGTTTTTTAATTGAATACTAAAGAAAGAAGTTAGCTTATTAAGTTTTGTAAAAATACAGACTTGTATTAATTTTAGAAAATACTAAAGAGGTAAATTTGCATAACTATTAAATATCTTAATTATTGATGACAATTTTCTAGTTCTGTAATAGACAATATTACATAAATTCAAGTGAAAATAGACCAGAATTATCAAATATTTACTTTGGGTTTTGATTCCATTTTTATTTAAAAAATGCACTTAAGTGTGTTATTTCTAGCATTAGCTGGCATCTGTCAGCCTGACTGAAGGATCACCATTGCTGGTTTAATATAACGGCACTCCGAGCATATGTGTTTGGCAAAACTCAAGTTTGTCTTAAGATTCTGCATCAAATGCATATGAGGTCTACTGGAAAAAAGAAAAGGTTAGAAGACTGGGCTGAAGATAGTGCTGGATTCAGAGTGATAGTTTCAGCCAGTGGAGATGGGTTTGCTGGAAACCTTCTAGTGAGATTGTGGCATTCTTCATCTGTGGCATTTGTTGATCATGTTGATCTATACCATAAAATGGTATAGAAGTGAACCTCTTATCAATGCTATTTTGAGTAAGATTTCTTAGAAAAGAATAAAGTTTCATGTTATATAGGTTGGCTGCATTTATTTTGAATGTCAGTGCAATGTTTTAGCTTCTGTGGTGCGCTACAGCTTTAGAAGAACCTAGTGCAACCTCTTCAGCTGCTGCCATTTGAATTAGGGATTTTTAAATTTGAAAGGTACTAAGAAAATTATCGCAGTATTCAGAACATGAAATCAATTTGTTTTAGGAAGTTAATGTTAATCTGGCTTTGTTTGCTTGCCAGAATAAATAGCCTAATGGCCAAAAGTCAGATATGGAAAGAATATTTATGTATGCGCAAAACAAATTTTGTTCATMTAGGTGATTGTCAAGAATTTTAGCAAATCTAACTCTAGAAATAGTTTTTTGGGTCCCCCCCCCAATGAGGTAAACTTCTGTAGCTAATGTGCAGTTTATTCATTCAGGGTTTTATTTTATGTGACTGCATACAATTATTAAATCTTGTGTTCAAGAAATCTTTTTTCTTTACAAAAGAGGGAAAAAAATGGTTGTAATGCAACTCTCCCAGTTCCTGGAGGGTAATTAGTTTGTACTAAATAGTTTCTGTATTAATCAGCTCGGTAGTAGTAATTCCCCAGAAGCAATGTGTGGTTTTTTTTTTTTTTTTTTTTTCCTCCTTATCTAATTAAGTGTTGCAGATAATAGTACAGGTCTCAATTTCTAAGGTTCATCTTTGTTAAAGTCAGCAAACTCATATTAATAAAAAAAAGTCCTTTGGCTTTTTTCTTGTACTGTACTAACACTAACACTTGGCCATTTTTGCCCTGAAATTGTCCTTTAGTTATATTTTGATATTAACTTTGTCGTTATAACTTTGATGTCAGGACTATAGGTAATGGTGCTTTTCTTCATTCTCGACTGCTGAGCAAATCTCAAACTGTTACTTCCTGTTTTGTTTAGAGGAACAAGTGCATTCTCGGAAAAGTCATAACATTGCAAAAATTAGCAACCATGGTATATAGTCCGGTTCCTGGAATTTTGTTAGATTCACTATTGAGACGTACTTTGAACAAAGACTTAATTTCCTATCTGTAGGCAGTTCTTAGCTTTGCTATTTAAAAGGAAAAATGCCGTACCAGAACTGAAGACTTGATACTATTGTGGAGTTCATTTTTACCTTAGTTTACATTTTTTTATAGTGATGAAAAATATTTACAAATAGTGAACTAATGAAAATAATCAGAAGTTCCCCTTCTGTGAAGAGAACTTCCAAACAATTTTACTATGTTAAAAAATAATGATTTAGAACTGTTTAATACTTAGTGTCTCTTGTCGTACTGTTTAGTGAGAGCAGTATAAATAAGAATGAGGAAATTAAAATTGCTCATAAAATTAACTCTTCATGTTTTTGTTTTCTTTTTCCATAAGAGAGCCCTTTAGAATTTGAATTTCATTGTGTTGTAACATGTTAATGCGGAGAGCGGCAACTTTTTTGTTTGTGTGCTTTTATTTGATGTTCACCTAAATTTCTGACATAATTAAAGATTTCTGAAAAAACATTTCCATGTTTTTTGTTTTACCCTTATTTATTTATTTATTTATTTATTTATTGTGTCTGGTTTTACTTGTACCTCCTATTAATACTAAAGACTGAGTAAATGTTGTGTTGCATTATTGTCTTTTAAAAATGTTATCCTTTTTAGTCTTTTGGTACAAATACTGATACTGAAATATGGAAACTATCAGTTGTAATGTATCTTGATGGACTGTATCCCTTTTGTCATTCCCTCATTTTTGAGAGTTGTTTCTCTCCCCCAATTCCCCACTTAGTGTTATCTATGATATTAGTAGAAAAGAGTAGGGTGATGGTTAAGACTTTAAAATTCCTGTTAGTTTAAAGACTTTCAGGTGAAGAATGTTATGTAAAGTATATGTGTGTGTGTTTGTGTGTGCGTGTAGATTATAATCTATCTGTGTGTGTGTGTGTGCGTAAAGCCCTTCTAAACTAAGACAATTATGGAAATTGCCTTAATTTTATTTTTTCCATAAATACTTGCTATATTAAGAATCCTTTATAAATGTGAATCTTTCATGCAATTCTAGATGAATATGAATAGAAAGGTTTCTTGAGTAAGATACAAACTGTTTAAATTTATCATATGTAAAATTTCTTGCTTGTAAAGGTTCCTTTAATTTTTCAGTTCATGTAAATTTAAGTCTGAATCTAAATTTGTAAGTATTATTGAATAAAATCTTAGAGTGCCTGTTAGTTTATTTGGGGGCTTGATTCCACAAGTGTTTAGCCAGCAGAGTCCCGTTTGATTTCCATGCAAATACATTTCCTAGGATTCCTAGAGACTTGCAGAATTGGAATTTTAATGTTAAAAATAAAGGTATTTTAATAGTCATTTTAACTGCATGCACATTTTGATTGACCCACATGGGAAGAGTATAGCTCTTTATTTTAAGTTATTCTTTTGTAGTGCAGGAAAACTATATAAAGTATATGAAATACTGTGTTTCAAAAACATGGCTACGGATAGTTATATTCTTATTCACATAAAAGAAAAAAAAAAAGTTCATGTTTATTCAGATTGGTGGAGTTTCTCTTCCAGCGTGCCTAAGGCTTTTTAAGTCTTTGGCAGAAATTTTTCATTAAGTGTTGATGATAAAATCAGATAGAGGTGATATAAAAATATTACAGCTATGCCTTGTGTTGCTAAATGCTGACAATACCATTCACATAAATAATCCAGAAATGCCGTAGTACCTATAGCTTCTGAAAATGTGCCTGCCAAGGAATATTTCAACAACATTCTAAGTAATTTGGGAATTTTGGGATAAAAAATTGAATCAGTCATTTGTGGTCTGAAAGTAGACATCTTCAATTTGTGCTTCTGGCTTACCCTCACACGTTGAGAAGACTTGGTGAAATATGCAGGAAGAACTTTCTTGTACTGTACAGAATTGGTAATTTAACAGCTTGGCCCATTTGTTATACGGCTGCCATTAGTTTTAGAGTCTTCTTACTTTCATTACACGTCAGAGCTTCTTTCTGTAAGATGCTGGGTCTTGTCCTTCTTTGTCTTAGATGATAAAAATACATATGCCCCATGGAAAGTGTTTGGTAAATACTTTCGTGTCTTTTGAAGCTAAAAGTACACTTGAATCATCAATTACCTGGACACTGTGTGTTTCTGAATTGTCCTTCTACTCGTGGGCTCATCTGCTTTTAATACGTGCACTCTCTCCCCCTCCCCTTCTTAACTACTGAACTCGATACACCAATTTCTCCTTGCACTTTTAAAATGGTATAGCATGTGCTGGTTTTTAGTTGTGTGCAGATACCTGACTGCTACTGCGTCTCTCTTAGAAATATTACACTTTACTGTTTGAAGGAGTAATCCATTTTATATTTGTCTCAAGAGCTTTAATTAGAAATAGGCCAGCTGATAACTAGCCAGATTGTTGTGCAGTTTAGGTGATCCTTTTAGATTCAAAATGCTTCTGTAGAGAGCTAGGCTTTGTTGCGGGGGGGCACTGTTGCATTTAAGTTGTTAATATTATGGAGCAGGTCTGCATTGCTTATGCTTTTTTTTTTTTCCTTTTTGAGCCTGTTTGTTTTTTTTCCCTCTGTTGTCTTTTTCTACAACAGCCTCATGAAATCATGTATCTTAATACTGCTTTTAAAGACTTTCAACAAATTTCTGGGGCTGCATACTGTAATATTAGGGAATGTCAGTTTTCAGGATGTCTCAAATCTTAATTTGGTTTCTTTGTGCTTGTTCATTGTGATGATTTTTAATTCACTACATTATATTCTACAGGGTCTTTACTTATTCAGGCTCAGGGAGAAATCTGGCCCCAGTGCAGCTTCAGGCTTATGTATTGAGAGACTGTTGTCTGTAAAAACTGTTTAACCTGTAGATGTAGAGGGTATGTAGAGAGTGGGGGAGAAGATTGCAGGAAAATAGGATGGTTTCATGGGTAAGCCAGTCAGATGAAAAGTGCCCTTGAGAATTGGATTCTGTTCCTCGCTCCGCCACAGAATTCCTACGTGATGCTAGGCAAGGCATTTAAACGAAACTTTTCCCAAGTGGTGACTAATTGATTTGAGTGCTCTGCAATTCTGGTTGCATAATTTGCGATACTAGGGGCTGATATGCAGAAATGCTGAGGGCTTGCAGCTGCAGCTGAAGTCGATGGAAGTGCTGTGCTTGAAAGCATGGAATGTTGTTTGATACTGAGCGCTTGGAAGAATCATATCTGAGGTAGAATTAGCATCAGAGATTAGGGAATATTTTACTTTAATCTGTGCCTCGTTCTGCAATCCATAAAAATAAAAGTAATGCACGCTTATCTCTTAAGGTATTACGAAGGTGAGTATTATTATTGAAGTACTCCGATGCCGTTGTGATGGGCAATTATTCATGGATTCAAAAATATTTGAATAGCATGCAGCTAAGAGCAGATGAGGCCACCTATGAACAACGTGGAGAAAAACATTGAATAGCTACTCACTAGGTAAGCAGTAATCTTCTATATGTTGCATAAAGACAGAGTGGCAGGAGTGGTGATGAGAGGTTGTAATTCTTTATCAAGGAACCGCCAAGTTGTTCCCAAATCTCCTTTACCCGTTTCATAATACTCAGTATTGTCTGTATCATGTAGAATCTTTATCATATTTCTGTTAGTCCTTGATATTTAAACTGTAAGCTTACATTTAATATTTAAATAAATTCAAATCTATTTTTTAACAATCTTACTAGCTTTTTAATAACAATAACTCTTCTCTTGCTGCTTGCTTAAAAAAAAGTTACCCTCCTCTCTCTTAATTCAAAGAACAAAAATAAAGCTTGACCAAAACTTTATCCTTTTGGTCTGGCTGCCAACAGTATGCTCTTTGTTGACATTGCCACAGGCTGTAGAGCTGCCACTGCTGGCGTCTGCCTGAAGTTGGCTCAGGACTTGGGTGGGACTAATTGGAAGAGAGGAGCTAGATAAGGAAACATTAATTTTAGTCCTGCTAAACTTCCTGCTGCAGTAAATGGCTCTCGTTTTGACCAATGTGGTACTTACTGTGACTGATTCTTTCAGAAATAATTCTGCAATATTTCTGCTACCACAGTTTGTTCCCCCCCCCCCCCAAATACTGTCTTCCCCAACCCTTAATAAATTATGAGAGGAAGAAATTGCATCTGTTTGAGTACTTTTTCATTTCTTGGATTTTATTCCATGGCTGAGGTTATGATATAGAGGGAATAGTAGCTATGGCCTATTATTTATACTTGCAGGACTGTCAGTAACATCCTTGCAGACAAAGTGCTTTTGTCCATGTAGCAGCTTGTAGATTTGCCATTTCAGTCCTTTCCTCTCTATGTGTGTCAAAAGTTAGCTTCTAAATATATTCTTGCTTGTCTATTAAACTTTCTTTTAACTACTGTACTTGGCTAATTCAAGAACTGAAACATGGTCTCTGCAGCAATATAGCAGTATGATGAACAGATAAAATTTAACTAAGTTTTGTGTTGTCTTTGTCCTGAACTCAGGCCCTTTTTAGTCTTCACTTTTTAATCTGAAAACTTTGGGGAGGACCCACATGTTAGAGTACTGTATGGAGAATTTGTCTTTGTTTTATTCAAGAGTCCTGTGATCACAGAACTTGCCTTATGGCTTCTGGTTTCCAAATATTTTACATCTGCCAGTGTTTCTACTCGAGACTGTAGGACCGCAGTTCTATCTTCAAACTTTCACTGTTATCTTTTGTGTTGATAATCCTGTAATACTATGTTGAGAGGCAAGCAAATGAATTAGTAATAGTCACTCTGCTGCAGGCAGTTGGCTGAAACAGATTTCTGGTACCATAGTTAATGGGATGCAACTTGTGCCAAGTTTTCATTGCTGTTCATTCAACTGCTGATTCTTCTTTCTCGTAGGCATGTTGTCCTTTTTATTTTGGTCTTTCTTCCCTTTGCAGTTTTTGTTCTCCTCACCTGGTTCTGTGGTTGTCTGCCCTGCAATGTTCCTGCTGCTTCCAGGATGAGGAGCTATCCTTACAGTACAGGTGTCAGAAGAAAATTCGTCTTACCTGTTGCTTCTGCTTGTGATGGTGGGGAAATGAAAAGTGGGAGGGAGGGTGGAAGAAACCCATTCCTTTCCCCTGTCCTGTTGTGACTTGCTTTTGAGAGCTGAGATTCTTAGAGGTGAATGACAGGCGAAGGGAAGCAAATATGGTCCGTACAGCTGCTTAATATCAGTGGCTGAAAACTGACCTTACATTTGCTCTGTTTCTTGTTTTTCTGTCAGGAGTGGGGAGCAGTTCCCATTACTGAGTCGCTTGTGACTTCAGAGAGAGCAGTGGGGGAGAGCTGTTTCAGTTTTCTCATCCCCCTGACAAGTGGGGACAGTTTAGGTAGCTTCCCAGCAAAAAAAGGCAGGCTTGTTTTTCCTGCAGTATTTTTAAATTTGGATAAGGAGGGGAGCAAGTGCACACATATGAGTTTGATATCCTCTGCCTTCTGCAGTGATGAGGTTGTTGAGCATTGCACTCACCGGTCAGCACACCACTTAAAGGAGATGGGGAGAAGTGTTTACTTTGCGCTCATCTCTGCTTTTGCCGTCTGTGCATACCTGCCCTCTGTGCCCTCTAGACCTGTCTGGGTTTTCAGAGTATGTGGTTCAGCTGCAGCCTTCCTGTGGATATTGCTGTGAGAGCAGAAGCTTGAAGCGTACTGCCTCTGCCTGCTGTTCCGTAGGCTGCTCCTGGATGGGAAATCCTGCAAGGTGTGGGCCTCCCCGGTTTGGGTAGAGTCCTTAGTCCTTATTCTGCTCACCTTCAGCTCTTGCAGACCAAGAGGCAGACAGTTTATGGATCAGTATGCATTTGTCCTCTCCTTCCCTGATGCAACAGGGTACCTCCAGTGGGGTAGTGGAAAGGAGGGGAGTAACCGCTTGCTAAAGTGAATGGCTTTATGAAAAGCAGAAAAGTGATGTTTCTGCCTCTTACTTGGGCCTGTGTGGTTCAAGCACTTTGATTTGAAAAAGGGCCAGTTGAGGGGACAGTGTGCCACTGTGTGTAACAGTATCTGCCTACAAGTGCTGTGAATCTTGAGAGGTAACCATCTTCCTTAAGGATTATTCAGCTCATTCTTACTAGAAATAATGTCAGATAGGCATTTTTAGTATGGAAGATACCAATTTTCCATACAAAGTTGGTAGTGAATGGGACAGGCTGTCTTTAAGTCAGTTCCATCACAAGTCATTGCATATATACTGCTGTATTTAATATGGGCAAGTTTTTTTGTTGTTTTTTTTTTGTTGTTTTTTAAGTTTTCAGGTGGTAAACTTTTAATTCACTTTGTGCATTATTTTTAGTTGATGGTTCCTAATGGTAAAACTGATTTCTTTACCCAGGTTCCTTTGAACATCCACTGGCCAGCTTACAGCTTATGCAGACTCTGACAGGTTTTGTGTGTAGTGATTTGGATGTTAGTGTCCTCTGCTTTCTGCCCTGTGCCTTTATCAGATGTGCCTTGCTTTAGTTCCTTGCTTTAGTTCCTCAAACTGTGAGTTGAGCTGATTGAGCAGTGCTGTCTTTCAGCTCGCTCTGTTAGGAGTGGGATAACTTTTAGCAAAGGGTTGGGCTGGACAGTTGTAATGGGTAATCTGTTAAGCTTATTGGAATTTTAACTGAGATGTTTGCTTATTGGGTTTTAGGCTGGGGTGCTGCTTATACACAGAACTTTCTGCTGACACTGGTATCTGTACTGCAGAGAGTGATGGAGGGCATTCCTATGTTCCTTCAAGGAGGCTATGTACTAACTCAGCAGTGAATTACTATATAAGTAGTGGCATGTTACAACCTCCCTGAGATCTTCTGAGTCCCGAGGTAGTAATAGCTCATTAAAATGGTAGTTAATGAACATAAAGGGATCATTATGCAACTCCCTTACATGACAGGTAGGGCTAAATCCTAACTAGTTCAGTAGAAAATAGTCTAAATAAAGAGGGAAGGAATTTGATATATGCTGTTGGTAGTTCTTTATAAAGCTAGCTGTTTAAAGTGCTGCATTTGAAAAAAACCTCATAGAAATGTGTTTTGAGTAAATTAAAACAGGTTTGCAAATGTATTTTTAGGGATTTCAGAGGTAGCATTCTGTATATTCTCGAAGTTACAATATTCTGCAAAGAAACGTCTTTGGTTAAAAATTTGCATTTTGCCACTTAGGATCAATTGGCTGTGAAATTAAAAGAAAAAAAACCCTTTTTTTAAATTTTATTTTTAAGATCTCAATATTCATAGATATCTTCTGTTCTGTATGCTGAAAATAATAGTGGAGGAAGGAAGAGAGAAAGGTTCCCATAATACAGTTTTGTTCATGGAAAACATAATATCCTCATACATGAGATCTTCATGGCAAGATCTTTTTCTGTATGTCTTTCAACTAGCAATCTTTTCTGGAGAAAGGTGCTAAAGATTTATCACAACTGAGCAACATGGATTTTGTAGCAGGGAGATGAAAAACTTTTTGATCTCAGTAAATCCTTCATGTCTTCCAGGCTCCTGATGAACAAAAGACTGTAGACTGAGATAAATCTGGATCTCAAAGCTTAAGTTCTGTGGACAGGACTATTTTTAGGCATCCTTGAACTAAGAAAAATTGCAAAAATTTCTGCAAAATCACTGCTTTGGAAATATTATAGCATGGTATAGAACCTATATAGAAAATGGGAAAAGCAAGATTGAAGCTATTACTAGGTAAAAAGTAAAATTCTGTAGTTTTGAGAGAGATGCTCTTTCTTTCTCTTACAAACGAAGAAAACATGACTGCTGTACCTCTCAATATGATATGGTTAACTGCAATGTCTCTACCATATCCTCATTTAGGCATTTTTGCTGCAGGAATTAAATGGGTATTTATAACAAACCAAATATAGAACACTTTTAAAGGAATAGTTTCTTTAGCTTTTTTATGATTTTGTGTAAATTCTTGCCTGCTTTTTCTCATCCAGTTTAGTCCTTATTATTTTCATCCAACATTCTCAAGGAAACCTTGTTAGTCATATCTGTTCTTGGTGTCTTTCAAGGCTGAAGTCAATAATTCAGGTGGAGAAAATATTCTAAATCCRAATTACATGGGAGAGTTATGAGTGAAATTTCACTACAGGACAACTTAATAATTCACAATAGCTGGTATGTAATAGGAAAAGCAAGCATAATGCCTAGTTGTCCAAGTCATAGACAGGGCTGTATTGGATTATAAACTTRTAGCAAAAAAGTGTTCCCTGCCACCTCCTGTTACTTACAAACTTGCCACTCATTTCGAAGACCTTTTAGGTTTTCTGAAAATCTCGCTGACTTTTTCTCTTCCAACATGAGCATCTGTTGTTTTCAGCGTGACAAGAATACTCTGTCAGCTAGGACCTTTTAAACTATGTAAACAGATGTGGTAAATCCAGTTTGAATGTTCTCAGAGGATTTATTAATTGAATTGATCATCAAAGGGATATTTCAATCCTAGAATATATGATGGGTAGTGACCTACTCTGCCCTACTGTGGCAGAATCAGTTATATCTAAATCAGGCCTGTTAAATGTTTGTAAGACCTGCTCATAATGGAGACTTCGGCAGTGTGTGCCAGTGATGCGCTTTCGTTGCTTCTAGCAACTTTTCCTAATATCTAACCTGAATCTTCCTGTACTGTAATTCAACYCTGTTACTGCTTAGCCTTGATAGATCAGACAAGGCAATTATTCCATTTTTCTTTGAAGCCACCTTTTATGTATTTGACGATGTTGCACTTCCTAGTCAACTGCCTTTTCGTTAGCCCGAACAGTCACTCTTGTTCTTTCAGTTTTTCTGAATGAGTCACTTTTTTTCTCCTAGGCCTCTTATTATTCAGATTTGTTGCTTTCCTTTGCAGTTCTTCCAAAGAGACTTACAGCTTTCTAGAAACGCATTGTTTAGAGCTGGACGAAGTAATCAGCTGCGGTCTTGTGGGTGCCGAGTGCAATGGCCTGGTTGCTTGTGGCGCGCGGTGGGCTGGGTGGCGCGGAAAGGCAGCATCACAGCACGGGCTTGTGTGCAGCTTGTGATTCATTGATCCTGGAGAGCACTTCTGCCTAACTGCTTCTTTCCATGCTGTATTTGTGTAGGTGACTTCTGTCCAGATGTAGACCATTGGTCTTTCCCTTGTGAAATACTTTTTTTTTTTTTCTTTTTTTTTCTGAATTCTGTCTGACAGCATCTTCCCAGGTGAGTGTTAACTACCAGTTTAATAAGGATTCTCTAATTCAAGTTGCCAGTTAAAATATTAAGTATCACTGGACTTGGGACAGACCTCATAAATCCTATTTGATACATCTTTTCATTTTTGACACTTCAGTCTTTTTTCTTTCCATTTTGTTTTGCAACTATAGTAGAATAGTTTCATCTTACCCATGTTTTTGTCATTTGGTTAAAAGAATGTTGTGCACTAAAAGCATTGCGTAAGTCAAGATATGCCAATGATTACTGTCAACTCTTTCCAGGCTTATGGAACAGGCTTTATTTGACTCTTCTTAAAATGCTTTGTGAAGTTGAGCAACAATTACAAATATAAATTAGAGCATTGTATAAGCATTAAGGACTTCTGAGGGAAGGTATTTGTTTTTATATTAGTGCATCTGTGTGTGTGTGTACCAAAAAATATATATGTGTGTGTGTGTGTGTATATATATGTATGTATGTATATTATATATATAATGGTTGTGTGGGGGTGTATGTGCATATAAATTACTGTCCTTCACAGCTGATAGGGCTGAGAAAGTTACTGATAAATGATTAAGGCCTGTTCTGAAAGTTGTTCCTGGGGATTGTTCACCATGTAAATGCTGTGCTGATGCATAAGGTAATGGGTAGATTTTAAAAACTTTTCTGTGGGAGATAATCAGTCTCTTTTGGCTTCTTGTATGTCTTTATAATCTTCTCTTTTCAGCCATACATCCTGCATCCTGTCTTTATGTGCCCTTCCCCCCTCCTCATTTTTTTTTGACATCAGAAGGGAGGGTAATAAATACCTTTCAAAAATGTAAAAAGTTTTACATACTTTTAGAGCTTACAGGTTATTTAAAGATGTAATCACAAAAGTGACAGCACAAAATTCTGCTGGTTTGGAAACTCAGTAAGAAATTTGGTAGAAAGTAGCTGAAGTGGGGTTTTTTGTTTGTTTGTTTTATTTTGGATTTTGGTTTTCTTTAAGATTGTATAATTAAATTTGTGGTCATTAGTTATCTCCCTCCAAAAATTACATTAAAACTGAAATTTGGGAAGTGGCTATTTTAAAGGACAGGATAGGCAGGAGAGTATGGGTCAATACTGTCAGTTCTGGTGGAAGGGTGTGATGGGGGCAGCATAAGTACAAAGCAGAGGAGGTAAAGGCCTTGGTCTGTAGATTTAACCTTGCTGTTCTCTAAGTTCCTTTAATTCTTTACCTCTTGAAAGAAGATTGGAAACATTGTACTAAAGCTGAAAAGTAGAAAGAAAACTATATAAAAAAAGGTGGAAGCTTATTTTGGGTACGTGGTAGGAAGGGTTGGGACTTGCCAGATACAACACCCAAAAATCTTTGCTTCGTAGTTGGGTGAGTGTAGACTGCCTTCAGCTGTCCTTGGTTAGTTATAGTGTCACTCTCTAATAAAACAGGGGTCCTTGGCCTTTGCTATCTTGGGACAAAGGTGCTGAGCAAGAAATGCATGGCAAGAGACATCATACTTTACTCTCTCTGCTAACCTGGACTGTAAAAGCAGTGGTCTTCCCTTTTAACAGTTTTATTTCATGTGAATATGTTGCAGGATCAGGAATCTTGCAGGTRGTATGTTTGAGAGCTGTAAGCTGGAAATCTCTGATGCAAGGGGCAGATTTTCAAGACAGCATGCTAAAAATAACTTTCTCAAGCCTATAATGGTGTGTGCGCGCACACACACAGGCGCATGGTCCCTGGAAAAACATTTGAAATAAATGAAGAATACTTGCTCATTTCTTCCTTTTGAAGTACCAGAATGAAAAACTAAATGGAAATAAACCATAACAATAGGCAGGATTTTGGACTAGTCTGTATTGGCTTGAGGAATGTTCTCAGTTGCTATTCTCCGGCTTTATTTTCCATTTTAAATGTGAAAGAGCAATTCTAAAAATGTTGTGGCGGAGTTGGTGAGTGCTCTCTGCGTCTCAGTCTGATACAAAGCTGGTGTTCGGTCATAACTTATGGTTATACATGACGCTGTTCCCTTGGGCAATCCACGTTTTCATATCCAAATAATCAAGTTCTGAAAATCTAAATAAAAAGGTAAAAGGCTAAAATAGTTTTAACAGAAGAAAAAAGTTAGATGTAAATACTGTTGTTCAAACTGGTCAAGAAAACCTAAGCCCATGTAATTGTGCACAGGTACTGAAGAAAACACGCTTTTTTTGGTTTCTCAAGCATGAGGCAGCAGAATTTTCTTTCATTTGGCATGAGAGGCTGAAAACAGTGTCGTCTTTCATTTGGCACACTCCCCTGGAAACAAACATGCCCGTTCAGGGATTGTGCCAGTTATCAGATGCTCGCAGGAATACATTGTGCTGATTTGTATTCATTTTCATTTCATGAATTGCTTTAAAACTTTCCAACATAAAAAAGCATTAAAACACCTTTTTAACATTATTTTTAGTTCCTCCGTATTTCCCTGCTGTGCTGTTATTCTGTTTAAATCAGTGGAATGCTGAGAGCTGCATGGCTCGTTCAGCAGCGCCGCAAATCCGGGCTGCTTCCCGGCTACGCTTGGCACCCTTATCTGCAGAGAAGCAGCAAATTCAAGTTTAACTCATTTTACATCTGTGAAAAAGATGGGTGTCTTAGAAATATGTTCAATAAAAATAAAGGGTGAATTGAACAAAGGTAGCAAGGAATTTGAGCCAAAACTCAGTTCACAGCTGTTAACTATAACTGTTGCTAGATAATGCTTGGTCTTCCGGGAGGCTCTTGCTTTTGTTTCCCAGCGTGGTGTTCTCCAGGATCGCCAGCAGCTCTTCCCACCTCTGGAATTTGCTATAGGACTCTGCTTCCCCTTAGATGTTTTTCCAAATGCAAACTTGGCAAACTCAGGTGTACCGCTTGGAACTAATCTGTTCACAATACTTCAAATTAGGACCAGGTTGGAGTGGATACACTTAGGGAGGGAAATTTAGGAATGATATTTTAATCAAGTCTGATATGGGTGAAGTTTCATTTATTTCCTAGTCTTGCGCTGTTGTTAATATTAGAGGAGTATGTGGTTATGTCTGCTTTATGTGGCGGCTGCTTTTCCTCCTGGTGTCATTGAGCGATTACTGTGTGCAGAAACACAGCATGCAGGCGTGACTTTTTTTCTTTAGGGAAATTACTTTCAGGAAAGGAAGGTGTTTGAGGAAAATTCCAGATACTTGTGATTCTGCACAGAATGTGTGTATTGTGAAATTTAACGCTATTGGTACTGATGGTGGGAATTCTTTTTTTTTTTAAGTCACATTTCAAAATTTTTTATATTAAAAAAATATAGCACAAAGTCTAGGTGAATGCAAGGCATTGAATTCTGTAGTTTCTGTGGTAAGCTTGCAGAGTCAGAATGGCCTTCGAGCAGGCAGGTCTCTGCTGGAGAGAGCTGTGCCGGCCTATTCAGAACCAMAACGGGGTGAGAAGAGGGCTGGAAGGAGAGTTGCAGCTGTGTTTTCAGCCCTAGGAGTTACCTAGGCAGGGCTGTGGAGCAGCAGCGCCGCTCTTCTGTCCCCGGGTGCTGTGGTGCATTTAGGAAGGGTCACACTTATGTTCCTTTGTGTCGCTTGAGGAATGAGGACTATAAATGGGTGTTTAATTACTGGCCTACAGGCACATCTGTTTGGGCTTCAGCACTTACAGATATTAGTTGTGCRTGGGCTTCTCATGCAAAGGACCAGAGAGTAAGTTATTACGCGCTGCTGGCCCAGCGTGCAGTAGACAGCTGTAGCTTGTGTCCAGTTATCTGCCGTTGCTTGTTCTGTGAACTTCTGTGGGACAGACCATGTACCCTGTAGTTTCAAATCACAGAAGAAAAATAAGTAATTGTAAGTTTACAAAGTTTACTTTTTTTTCTCTGTATGATTATGCTTCAACTTGTATACCAGATGGTTGCCAAAAGGAAAGTAATGACTTAAACCCATTCTTTTGTACAAAATAGAAAATTTTACTGATGAAACCACATAAATTTAAATTACTCTTGATTAAATAAACAACAACAATAGTTCTACAAATTTGACTGTAATTTGGGAAGGCTCAAAAAGACTTTTAGGTTTCATGTCTCATGAAGGCCTGCCAGCAATGAAGTTTATTTACGGGTCTAAGATTCACACTTCAAACAGAGTTGCTGTGGAACTGGTGCCCTATACAATTGCCACTTTTGGTTGCTATATAACTACAGTTATATTCACTGTTGAATTCTACAGAGGCATTCATCAGCACTACAGCTGAAATAAGTTTACTGCTATCATTCCCTTTTCACCCCTTAACAAGCGATTGGACAAACAGCAAATGAAGAGAATTCTGACTTTTATCAGCATCCTCTGGACCACATGCCTTCCTATTGCTAATAAAGATAATGCCACCTATTTAAAGACATTAGCAGGCATATTTAAAACCCAAGATGAATTGAGCGCATTTCCTGTGTTAGAAGCAGTTGCTAAATTGTAAGTAACTAAGTCTTGTTGTATAACTGCATTGCACTCGAGGGAACAATTTAGGTTTTGAATTGTATATGTTGGTAAGTGAAAACTATGTAGACATTGATTATTTTTTTTCCCCCTTGACCTAATCACTGTTTGCCTATGGCAATATCTGATATGTTATGTGTTCACCAAGAATTGTCTTGGGACTGCAATGAGTGTTTTTAGTTTTTCTTTTTTAAGGTTCATTAGTAATCATAGTTACGGTAGGAATAGAAGGCAATGGAGTGATATAGTTGTACTGTACTGCGTTAGCTTTTCTGTTTTTTGTAAAGGTGGAAGTGAACTCTGCAGATGAGACTCTAAATTTGTATAGATGCAGGAGGAGGCCAGATTTGAATCTTTAACTTTTATACATTTAAAGCAAGAATTTATTAAAAAAGAAAGAGAGAAAGAAAAAAAAAAAGGGACAGCAAATGCCTATTTCCATTTTTTTAAATCTGTTATCAGTAGTGACTAAAAATAACTTCTTTGTTTCTCCTTCTTTCTTTGTTTCTCCTTCTTATGTATTTGTAGTCTAATGATGCAACTTTTCTTGGTAATACTGGAGAATATGAAAATGATGCAAAAAATAAATGGCATAAATAGTGAGAAGTATGCTTCCTCTTCTCCCCCACCCTGGGAATCTGAGAGGTATCACTGTCTTGAAAGAAATAAAAATAAAAATTCCAGCAAAATACCTTAAAAAATGTATTTAACTTTTGTCATGCTGTTGATTGCTTTAAATTGTAATTTCTTCTGTATGTTAAAATATTGGTTTGTACTGTGTAAGGGCTTATACTAAAAAGTGTAGTAGATAAACTGTTAACTTCCATGTAGAGGTCCTGTAACTAAACACATGGAAACTCTATTTGTTCAATAAAGTGTTAGCAATTAAAAAATTCCCATAAGAATACTTGCATATATTTGCATGCATAAGAGGCTAAATATAGACTTGTTGTTTGGTATATCTGAGAATTAATTCTAGCATAAAACACCTTTTCCTCCATTGACTTGTCTGCTAGGTGGATTTTTTCCAGCTGTGCAGCTGACCGGAGCAGTTTTTACTTTAGCTTAGAGCATTCATTTTGCATTATCTTTTAACATAAGTGCTTGGGTTAAGCTTTGTTTTTTCAAAATATAGGTGATGTAGTATTACCTTTTTTCCTCTTGAATAGCAGTGTAGGAACCAGATGAAACCGGGATTAGATGCTGACCAGAGAGGTGTCTGCCATCACTGCAGCGAGAGCAGCACTGAACTAGTAAGGTGCCCGTAAGGGGCAGCGGGGCGCGAAGGTGCCAAGCGTGGCAGTGCTGCGGTACCCGTCGCTTTGAAGGGTGGCTGCCAAGGGAGGCCTCGTGCTGTGCTTGTGGCATTTGTATCCACATGAGGGAGACAGTGCCACAGGCTCCCTTGGCTTAATCGGTGGCAAAACTTACTTGCCAACCTGAAGTGCGGTGTGGAGAAATCAGTGTGCCAGCTGGCTGTAATATTAGCAGCTCCTTTTGCTGTTGAATGGTATGCCTGTACAGAGCTGGGGTTTTTCCTCCTTAGGTGTAGCTGAAATCGCGATTTCTGAAATGTAAAAGAAGCTATCCAGATAGTCTTCAGAGCTTTATCTTTAAAACAAACAAAAAACTTAATGTGGTTGTGGCATTTTCCCCCTAATCTTCGAACCTTTCCCCTAGTATATGAAATATTCTAGTTTGTAGAAAACACTGATTCTTCAACTCAGTATTGCTCAGCCATTATGGAAGGTGACCAGCTAGCTATAAATGAAAGACCCTTTGAACAGCTGACTTGAATATGGTAGATATTTCTGTATTTGTTTAAAATGATAATTATTTGTAGCATATTTAGGGCAATACATTGGTAGAAAGTTCTATAGTGATGGAAGGTTTTTCTTAAAAAAATATTTTCCTTTGCACATCTAAAGCCATTCAGAACAGCTCCTAAAGGATCCAGAACCTTTCCTGAAGATGTTCAACATTATCTGTAGCTAGCATTAATGAACAAAATGTTTGGGACTTTATTTTTAAAGACAGACAACGTTGTTCTGTGTTGTGTTGAACCCTGTTGTGAAGGATCAGTTAGCTGGCAGGCATAGTGTTGCTTTTGCTATTGATACAGGCCCACTGTGATCACTGCCTTTACAGCAGCATCCCATATTCAGTTATGCAGTGCTCTTGTTCTCCCTTTTTTAAACTTCTGGGGCTTAATTACAACTAGCTGATATGTTAATAAAGATAATTTTTGTGGTTTTGTGGTGTAGCTAAAACCATGGCCAGTAAACTGTTGCCTGATTTTATTTGCTGTAGCTGTGTTCAAATATTGTATTTTTGTATTGAAGGCAAGCCCGCATCGTTGATGCAGTGGCTGTCTAGGTTGGTAGATGAGGGCAAACAAAACAATCTTTAAATTATTTCTAGTACCTAAGATGCATGTTTTTGTAAACTGTTTAATTTTTTTCCCCATCTTCTCAAGATGAAGCAACGTAACTCCTTCGTAGTTGACTTGAGATCTCTTGCCTTGCTTGAGCATGAAACAGGAAAACTATCTTCTTTGCTGCTAAAGAAATGTATCTAATTGTGCTGCTCCTAAGTGAAACTTAAATCAGGTTCTACAAAAACAGCTCAAAACACTCTAACTTTTATCTTGTTCGTTGTTTGAAGTAGCTGGAAAAATATTGCCAGACGAATCTTTAAAATGTTTTTATCAGGTATTTAACTGTTCATCCGATATGTTCCAAAAATAATACAAAGCACATCAAAAGCTACAGTGGAGAAGGAATAAGCTGCAGTTTAACCCATATACACAATATGGAGGTACTCATTTCTTGATGATGTTACGGTCTCAATCCCTAATTTTAAAACATTTCTTTAGTTTGTGTTTTCTCACTTACTTTGTGTAATTCTATTAAGTTTGCATCTCAAGGATTTAATATTTCTTTGTGCTTAGAATAGATATTTAGTCACATTGCTTCTTCCTACCCCTTAACCAAGAATTAAAAATAAACCAATAAAACACCACTATGTGAAATGACTCACTGACAGTAATCGAGATGGGAGCAAACTGGTACTTAACCAGTGGGATTCTGCTTGTGGTGCACATGCCTTAGAAGTAGGTATTGGAAATAAAAAAATGGAAAAAATGCACATGTAGTCTTTTCAAAAGTGATCTTCCCTGTGAGTAATCAAAGCAACTTCTGTCTGTAGGCAGAGCCTAGGAAAATTTTGGTCTTGCATTAGAGGATAATACCAACTTCCTTAAAGTATCTTTTCATAGCTGAATGTTCTAAAACTCTGCATCTTCTCTCACTTTCTCTTTTTGCCTTTCTCCCACTCCTCCAAAATCTTTCTCTAATATTAACTCCTGGCCCAAACTCATACATTATTATAGACTCGTGTTCTAAAAGTGAAAATTTTCAAATGAAAATAATGATTTTCAATAAAAAGCCTGACAGATTAATTACAGTATTGCATTAATTATTATCTTATTTCAGCGCTGTTCCTCTCACAGTTAGTTCAGCTCTGTTTTTTGGTGTTTTTTTTTTTTTTTAAGTACCTATTGACATTATAATTTTGAGAGAGAGAATATATATTTTTATATGTTAAAGAATCCCAAGAATTTAAACTTGACAGACACGTACTTTATTTCTAAAACATTGCCCTGGAGGTGTTTGTAATAAAAGCCAAGAAGTTGTGTTTAAATGTGAGGCTTTGTGGATCTTCTGGTGAGTGTAATGCCTATATCCTGTATAATACACTTCTTGAAATCTTTCTTTTATGATGGTCTTTATAGCATGCACTAAATGGCAATCATTAATTCAGAAGTTTGTGCATTGTGCAGCTGATTTGATACATTGTTGATGCATTTTACAATTTGCATTTTTTCTTCCTCTCAGAATGCATGCCATCTTTATCATTTTTCAGGAGTAGATTGATGTTAGTGCCATAATGTAGCTTCACGACTGCAATTTGAAACTACTTAAAAAAACCTCACAATTCTTTAGACATGGTGAAACTGAAGTTGAATGAAAGTCTTATGAGCACTGAATTAAATGTAAATATTAATAAGGGCACAGTTCATAGCAAGTCCTGAGTTTGGAAGATTGAGCATGATTATTTGGAGAAATGACGACTTCCTTGAAGACATGCATATGTAATAGTTCTTGGGTTCTATTTGAACTTTAAATTGGTACAGAAGGCACATTGGTTAATTTTTAAGGAAGAAAGCGTTTGAAAGTTTTAGCAAATATTATTGTAATGAATGTATGATAATGAAGGAAGTTGCGATGAGAGTTGAATTGGACTAAATGATTGTTCAGCCCTGTGGGCCAGGCTAGTGGCACGGTTTGGTTGTTGGACTTCTCGTGTTGCATTGACTTGACTCCTGCTCTTGGCTGATTGGCTTCAGATCTTAACAACCTTCTGGTAATTTGTTTCTGACACTTGCTTTGTTTCCCTTTTTAAGGATGCTTCATCTGCGGACATTCGGAAAGCATATCGAAAGCTTTCACTAATTTTACACCCAGACAAGAATAAAGATGTAAATGCGGAAATACAGTTTAGACAAGTAAGTGCATAATAAAAGTTATAGGTAATAAAAGCTTGTAAAAAACAGGATCAGAATTGTTTATAAAGATATGCTTTTATTAAGAATGAGGATATACCTTTAAAATGATGGAAAAGTTGAACACTGAATTACATATTTCCTGTTACAGCTAGATTAATTCTGAAAGAGTTGTAAATTTTTTTTAACTTGTTTAATAACTTGGATTTAGTATTTAACTACTTGTGTATTAAAAATTTTTGAACACATGAAAATACCTAGATGTATACTCTTATGAGGAAAACATGTTTTATTCTTTTCCTGAGGCCTGTTTATAATTGTATTTTTGAAAGAAGTGAGAAAAATTTCTGATCAGGTTTCAGTGCAAGTTGTTTACTGTAGTCATAATTTAATGAAAATAGTTCATTTTAGTTCTTGAATGTTTTCCCCTTCTGAATCCTTGTAGAGCAAAACCATGGGACTGTTATAATTAGATCTGCCATTTAATAATATGCTCCTGGTGACCAAACACTGGCTTTTGGCAGTATAGTTTTAATAAGGTCTTTAGAATGAAACACATGATACCCTTTTTTTAAGCTGTAACTGAGACAGGTCTCCGAGTCTGAGGAAGATTGGGGGGGGGGGGCAGGGAATGTATTTTGTAAGAACTTGCTTGATTGTGCATCTGGTTTCTATACAGTTATGTCCCTTTTTTTTCTTTTTTTTTCCCCTTGGTGAGCTTACTCTCTAGTATTATAGGGAAAACTCAAATCTATGAAAGAATATTTATTGGCAAGTGTAAAATATGACACTACTACTCAAATTTTAAAAATTCAAGTCCTAAAGTAAATGTCTTGTGGTTCTTTTGTGTTTTTGTTTTAGTTGGTGGCTATCTATGAGATTTTAAAGGATGAAGAAAGGAGGCAGAGGTGAGTTAATTTACATAGGTTCTTAATAAAGTAATCACATATGCTAGTGATAAACTGAAAACCTATTTGGCCTTGTCGTAACTATTCAGATTTTTTGTATAATCTGAGTTGTACTTCTTATATAGCTGTGTAATTAAAGATTGTATGTGGCTTAAAGGGGAATCTGGTGTGCATTTTTGTGGGGTATACTGATTAGTCGTCTTTAAAAGTATGTTTTGAAAGAACTTTAAAAGCCAATTTGCACTTGGAAGGAATAATGTTTAGCGCTTAACTATAATATCACTTGTTCTTTTTTTCTATTTGTGAGTCGTGTTAATTATCATTGATTGTTTTATTAAAGCTGTGCTTGTAAATATAGTCCACTTGGATTCAGCTGTCAGTCATATATCAGTATATCAATAAAAGGTTCTTTGTGTGATATTTAGGGATTTTTTCCAGTGTATGCCTTCTTTAACAATTTTTTTCTGCTTATTTTGTTGTTTTTCTTTCAAACATATCTATAATATTGTAGACTCTGATTTAGTGGTATCCAGATAACATTATGTTTATTAATAATTGATAGTTGCCCTGGCAGCCTCAGGAGCAGATCCAACAATACCTGAAGGGGATAAAATTAAGGAATAAAAATCTGTGGTTGATCTGCTTTCTGGAAGAAGTGTGTGTGTGTGTGTGTGTGTGTGTGTGTATAGATATATAAAACTTTTTTTTTTTTTTTTTTTTAAAGGACGTCCATTTAAGCTTATGATTATCAGAATAACTGGGCCATGGCAAAGGAAGTTATGCTTTTAGGTTGGAGTTTCATTAAAACATCTTTTGCCTTACTAATCTTTTACAAGACATTTCTTGAAGGGTTTTTGGCTTTGTAGATGTCTTGGCAGGAGTCCAGGTTTTATAGTACAGATGATCTACATTTTGATAATCCTCTGTTGAAGTGTCATGGAAATGCACTTAGAAGAAGTGCTTTTGGAAATTTGTGTTTTGTTTTGTTTTATTTTTTAATTATACCTCTCACCAGAGAATTTTAGTGTGGATTTCTACTCTACTCAAGGAAAGTTAAAATGTTAGTTGAATGGTTTCAGACCACTTAAAAAGTGATTTTATACCTCAAATTTTCCCACCTTCTTGTTTGTAACCTCGTTTAAAATATACTTTGCTATATGACCTCTATGGATATCAGTTCCAGCATGGAACTTCAAGGAATTACCTCTATAATAGCTTTCTTTCATGGACTTGTGATGCAGAAGCTTGTTAAAATTGTGGTTTTAGGCCTTGTATACCCCGTGAAAGTTACTAACTTACCCAGTCTGTTTGAGGAAATAATATTGTTAATTAGTGTAACACAATAATTGCAAATGGGAAGTTAAACCTACAGTAAGTTGTTCTAGCCTGGATTGATTTCACTATCAATAGCTTTTTTAATATATAGACAGTATGTGTTTCATTTTTCTTGCACGCTATGGATGTGTGGTTGATATAGCTTCCATAGTCAGTTAAATAGTGTTTAGCTTCAGAGAATTTTCTGCAGATACTGTGCCATGTGTAGAGCAGCATAACTGCATGGTCTCTTTTCTTTCAGAAAATCTTTATTGATCAGATTTATTATACAGTCGAAACTTTTAAACTCTGAGTGTGAAAAGAGGGGGTTTGTTTCCTTAGCCTGTGRGACGTTGCTGTGTCACATCCTTAACTAAACGTGCGAGGAGCTGCTCCCCTCCTAGGAATGTTTCTGCTCCAGCGCACCTTGCAACCCTGTGGCAAGGGAAAGGAGACAGTGAGGGGTTTCGTTCTGGGATCTTCCCACTTTGGATGCTGAAAATGAGATTTTTGCTTATGCAAGACTGAAAGCGTTGCCTGAGGTGATGGACCTAGTGGCAGAGGCTCAAAGTTTACTGTTCTCCCCGTGCCCTGGGGAGAAGCTGCAGTGCACCCTTTGTATCTCTAGGGGCTTATCAACGCAGTCCTACCCTCTCTGAGAAAGGTGTATAGTTAATCGTGAAGTAGAGTAATATTTCCATGTTAGTTCTTCTCACATACTAGGTAATCAAAAAATCCTAATATTCTAACCTTAAACATGCATGCAGCGTTGATTAATATTTTAAGTTCTGTATCCATAGTGAATGAAGAGTATATGAAGTTCTACAGAAGAGTTTATCTTCAGGGTATGTAGAGATAGGTGCATGTCCTGAAATACACATCACTTTTTAAGGTATTTATTGACAAATAAACTTGATGATGATATATTTTGTTACCTTTTGATTATTTTTAATTTATGAAAAAGTAGATAATTTTACATACTTTTCTTAATTGTAATTAAGCAAAACATCTTAGACTTTAATTTCATTGTTTGTTGCCATTTTAAGGAGCATTTTACCTACAAGGCCCTGTCCTCTATAACAATGTGGACTTGATTACAGGAAGCATTTGTAAATGAATCAAGATATGCTTGTTTAGTATAAGAAAGGTGTTTATCTTAGCTATCATTATAATTAAATGGCTGTATTCATAGGACATAGGAAGTATATATTGTTCTGGCTGATGTTGCACTGGATGTCTTTGACAGCTTGAGGAAAAATAAAAAACGCCAGCAAAGTCTTCCTGTGGTTCAGAATAGATCTCATTAATTCAAGCTTGACATCTTTTATAAACTGTATCAGATCTCTGAAATAATTTGAAATATGAAATGCAGTGGCCTTCTTAAAGGGAAAAGTAAATTATATTAAAATAGATTATACTGTAATTAGCTACTGCAGTTAATGGATTTTTCTTGCAATATAATAGATTCTACAAAGAGCTCTAAAATTATCTTATGAAACTTCACAGAAGATTGAAATTTCAATACTCTTGCAATTGGTTACTAACTAGTCTTGTGTAATACCCTGAATTTTTTAAACAAAAAATTTAGTTATAAGTGGTTGGAGTCTTTTTTTGTTTGTTTGTTTCTGTATTGGTTCTTTGGGGGTTTTTAGCTTGCAGACTGCTACATTTCAGAGGCCGCTGCTAGGCATACTCATATGTCAAATATTTGTTGCATTCTGTGTACATATGTCTAAGAAAAAATACTGCCAATTTATGTTTCCTTCGCAGTTTAATTTTTTTTTTATATAGAGTAGCAATTAAAATAGGTTGGTAAAAGAAGAATGCTTTGTAATTAAATTTTGAATGTAGTTCTTGCTGCATATGGATTAACTGACTATCCTTAATAGTTAATATAGGTTTCTATAAAGAAATTATTTAATGAGAAATATGCATGCTTTTAATTAAACAGCATCCTAAATGTGGAAATCAAGATTTAAAAATTGTGGGAAGCTTCTGAGTTTCAGTAGGATCATTTTCCAGTTGAAAAACTAAAAATCATTGATATCTTTATTTTTCAAATATAGAGCTTAATTACTATTGAAAGCAGTGATTTATCTTTTAACAGTATATATTCTAAAAAGTGGGTTATAATAGAAGCTCTCTTCCCTTAAAATGGCCAGTCGTGTGAGCCATAATGCTCATTGATAGTAAAATCAATAGAGCATTGATTCTGCAACTTAATCCTTGGAGACTGTTGTTCAGAACAGCGGACATAGCCTAGTAAATACAGAATGCTGTTTAAAGTGTTTAATGCAAAAGATTCTGCTGTCTTAATTTATTTTTTCTTAAAAGATAATTTAAAATAGAAGGTGCTTGCCAAACGTTTGTTTAGTAATACTTAAGACAGGATTGCAAAATTTTTACCATTAGGATATATGGACCTTATTTAATCAGTAGCCAAATTTTCAGTGTCTCAGTTAACATTCCTTATTGTGTTAGAAAGACAAATAACTAATAAAGTTATAGCAATATTGTAGAAAATTGTTCTTTCCCAATATTCCATACCTATTTCTCTGAAGCCTTCATCAGAAAAGCATATCTTTTGTGAAATCTTATTATCAACGTAATTTGTTTATTAAAATGGTTCGGTTTCTAAAAAAAAATTTTTTTTGTATTCTAACTCTAAAATAGTCAGAAAATACAGTATTTTTTTTAGATTAAATGCTAATACTTGTCCTTTATTCCTCTGAAACAAACCACTTACAGAAAAAATATTTAAGCAAAAGTTTTCATTTTGAAATAACATGCTAAGCAATTTTTCCATGCAGATAGTTTGTGTTAAGGCATCAGTAGTTGCTTCATTCTGACTTACTGGGAAAGGAAAAATTGTTACATTGAGACTTACACTAATGGATAATAATCTTAGTATTCTTGTAATTGTCATGGAAGATTTGATTTCATTATATGAATTTTACTTATGGTAACATTCAGAACACAGCAGAGCCTTGTGGTGTTAAATCTTTTGCCTAGAAATAACCTAGCAACATTTGCCAACTTGCACGAATGTTTTATCAGGAGTTGGGTTTTCTAGAGGTGCTGAGTTAAAGTGTATTCTTTATTTAAAACCTTTGCCTCTTTTTCTGCTTAAAAATAAATTTGATTGTGGAATTTTTTTTTAGTACATCTCCAAGGTATCAATTTAATAACTATCAAAGTAGCTAGTGCAGTTGTTGCATTTAAATTGATTTACATGTCAAGACTGGCAGTTTAGCAGCTGCGCTATTATTCCTGGATCGGTCAATTTACTTGAGAAAAACCTACTACTGAGTTCTACTGACCTGCATGACAATATAGGCCCTATTTCTATTCCTGTAATTAGGCCTGCGACTAACTCAGAATATTTTTAATTAAAATATTTTGGTCAATGTGTTGCACCAAATTAGGCCTTTCAGTGCAGATTTAATTCTGGAAATGGTGTGATTAGAATATGTAATGAGTTGTGTTCAATTTAAGATTAACAGGTTGGACATCTTGGAACATACAGGTTTATTCAGTTTACTTTATAGATTTTTGTTTGAAACTTTACTCTTAAAACTTAACTAAAAAGAAGGTAAGTCTTGCCTGACTGTAAATCTGTCTTTTTTTTCAGTTGATGACATTAATGTACTATAAATAAAAGTAGATACTATAGACACATACTAAGATATTTCAAGAAGTTTGTGTGGGGGAAAAACTTGTGTATGCTTTTAAAAATGTTTTTTATGCAGACAGTAATATTAGTACATTTAAACAGTATTAAAATAGATTGAATTTGGAGACAGCTTTTCAAATAGAAAATCAAAAGAGTCTAGCTGCAGTGAACCTTGTTTTCTAAAATTATAATCAAGCTTTAACTTCATTTCATATCTGACTACAGAATGCATATTAATTCTGCCAGCATTTTTGCCTAATAGAAATAATGCTTCTAGAGGACAAAACAAAAGCAAAGATAACTGCCCTCCTCCCACCACTTGTGCTTTTAATTTGGAAAAGAAAAAAAGATTTAGAGTAGCTGAGGCTTTTTGTTCCTTGCTGCTTTGCATTAAATAGTTTTTGTTATTTACTTCTTTGGCGACCTGGCCACTGATAGGCAGACAGGCAGGTAGAACCTATGCATGTTTCTACAGCTCTGTTATTTCATAAGTGAATCAACTGGGATGCTGCAGGAGCAGTTGAGTTATTACTTTTTCTCCATGAGAGTAGATAAATTTCCCCAACCTGTGGTTCGGGATTCCGCTTGTTTCCAGATCCAAGCCTAGCAGTTGACAAAGCAGTGTATTGCTGTTTAAAAAAAAAAAAACAAAAACACAAACCACACAAAAAAACCCTAAATGATCCTGCGTGCGTGTGTGTGTGTAAATTATTCAAGCAGTCTGTGGATATTGTTTGTTTTGTAATTAGGTGGTTTGGCTTATTTCATTTTAAGCTCTCCATGAAAGTCTGTTATATTTGCTACTGTAGGTATGATGATATTCTGATCAATGGACTACCAGATTGGCGACAGCCTGTGTTCTACTACAGGCGGGTGAGAAAAATGAGCAATGCTGAGCTGGCATTACTCTTGTTCATTATACTCACAGTGGGTCATTATGCTGTGGTTTGGTCAATCTACCTGGAAAAACAGCTGGTAAGTATTGGTAATAAATCAAACTTGCTTCAATTATTACTATTGAATTTCCTGCAGAAGTCTGCATATAACAGGGATTTCTCTCTACTGCCTCCCTTCTTTTGAATTTGGATTTTTCATATTAAAATGATTACATTTAAAATGGTGATAATTATAGAATAAGATATTCAACAGATCAGAAATGGTAATCTAAAAACTACTTCATCTGTTTTCTAGAATTAATAATAAATAGCAAGAGGTAGTTCTTTGGTTTTTAAATGGAAGAAAGAAGAGGACTAAATACTCTTCTATCATCTGTTGAAGCAGAATCATATGCTACTGTAGTCATGTTTATGGTTTTCCTAAATGTTATTTAAAAATAATCATTTTTATTTGTTTAGTAATCGTGCTTGCTTTGCCTTTGTTCTTATCTAAATGCTTTTTTGTTTTGGGGTTTTGTTAACAGGATAGATATCAGTAAGCAGTCTAAAACCACATTATTTGTTTATTTTTTTTTTTTTTTAGTATATAAAGTCTCTTGCATTTGATAGACTAAAAAAACCTAAGCATAACTTGAAAAATATTCATATATTAGCATCTATTTACTTTTTTTTATTTTTTCCACTGCATTATTAAAGTTGATGAATGAGAAAGGAGGCAAGTTGAATGCTTTCTCCTCTTAGAAAACTTTGATTGCTATGGAGATACACATGACTGACAGAACTGGACTTCATGTGTGTTTAAAGACTGGATGCCATGGCAACAGTTATTGTTAAGATAGATCATTTTACTTAATCATGTAGGACCCCTAGCTGCATTTGCATAAATGCTACTCTAATGTTTACCCTTCACAGAAGAGTCCCAGTAACATTTGTGGTTTACATGTTAATGATAACCTGTAACCGTAGTTCTTTCTACATCAAGGATGAACTGCTTAGCAGAAAAAAGAGGGAGAAGAAGAAAAAAACAGGAGGCAGGAGTACAGATGAAGCCAAATTTGCTGCTCTTGACAAAAATGAAAGGTGGGAAGAAACTCTATTGTTTTCTCTATTTTTAAACATTTTATCAGCTACTGATTTAATTCTATCATTTTTCTCCTTGAATCTTTCAAATATTCTTATGAGGAAAATATCTGTATTTGTGGTAATAGCCATTGCTGATATCAAGTGTGACAGTGTAGATGTGTTTTCAGTTTCTGATTTGTAAATAAAAGTGTGGTGTTTATTCAGCAGATCAACAATAAATAAAAGATTGAGACTGGACTAATGATATCTTGCTAGTAGGAGGGTTTTATCTGTACAAGCTGGGGTTTATTTTGAAAGATTTTACAGCTTGTTCTGCATTTGAAGATTTTGCTGTTGATTACAACTAACAAATTTCAATTTATTTGAGCTTTAATTTATTGCCATACTAAGTGGTGAATTTTTATGGATTTTTAATGCTTGTTCTTTGTCTGATTAACTTAAAAACAAATGTTAGACAAAGCTATGTCTAAAATGTCTAACAAAGCTTAGAATAAAGGTGTTGGTAAAGGCTTCTAACACTGCTGTTTCGTTAAGAAACGCATAGGGAAATAGTGACTTTCAGGACACTCCAAAAGATACCACCATTTCTTCTATTGATTCATAGAAAGAAATAAAGGGTTTAAATAGTTCACACAGCAGGGGCATGAACTGGATCAATGCAGGATGGAGATCAGAGACCATTCTGCCTGTTGTCTTTCCTGATGACATCAGTGAGTAATGCTTCAGTGAACTGCAAATGACGTTAATTTTTATGTATTATTTTGTTTATGCTACAGTCTTCATATCTGGTTGTCAGCACTTGTGAACACTTGGGTGAGGCTTGAGCTTTTTTTTTTTTAACTGCAGTGCTTATGTGGCTTAGGAATTTATTTTCTTTAAGAAAAGCTCCTTAAGAGATTAAAATCTGTAGATGAATAGAAGCTAGCTGTTGCGTGTGATGTATTTTCTATTATTCAAAACTATCTTTTTTATTAAATATTTATACATTTGAATATGAATTGTCAAGTGATAATCATTTTGCAAAGTAGCGTGAGGGTTTCAGCTTTCTGAGATGTAACGTTGTGTGGCAATAATGAAAAACTTATGATTTTATTTGGCTGCAGAGTACCGGACAAACCACAGTGGCATGACTTACTTCCATGCAAGCTGGGAATTTGGTTCTGTCTTACTGTGAAAGCTTTACCTCAGCTATTCCAGGTAATACTAATAACTTAATATTACCTTTATTTTTCTTGATGGTGTTATGTATGATCAAATGCTCATATGAATTTTCTGGCTAATGCATATGCCTTATATATAGAAGAATTACTCTTTGGAGGTGATTTTAGTCTCATTAATTCATCAAAATATGAATATATTAAAAAGGAATATTAATGTTAATCTGCTAGAGAATTCCAGCAGAAGTACATGTTAGGCAAAACTGCAAGAGTGAATGATGACGGTGAGGTGATATGTTCACATCTGTATTAGGAATAGCAGTGTCTTCTAAATTGTCTGTTAACAAAAATATTTTTGTTATTTGAAATAGGCAAATACTATATTTTTATAGTATATATTAATATCTATTTTAGATTTGAGAGAACAGTGAAATGACTTTTCCTAAATTGAGTGAATTTTCCTTTTCAGTCACTGGATAATGATATAAATAGATAGCTGAAAATGCTGAAGTGCAGTAGTAAATTAGGAACTTAAACTCGGCAAACTTACCCACAGGATGGGTTGTTTTTTTTCTTTTTTCTTCAATCAATACTGTAAACTGTAAAATGTAGCTAGTATTCAGACAGTGTAACTATTTTCAGAAAATCAGTTACTGAAATAACTTCTTAAATATCAGACACTCCTCCTTTTCATGTCCTTTGATCACAACCTTTTGTTTTTTTAAATACCCTAGTCACAAACTACTGACTAATGAATATGGATCAGAGAGACTAAGGTGAATTTTATTTTGGTTTGCAAAAATATTGAATATTAGTTCTGAAGTATTTTAGTGCAAATGGCATTGACGTTCAATTTCTGTCTGCAAGCTAAAAAGGCATACAGTTCACAATTACTAATCTGTTAACAAAAAAAAATAAAAGTTATAAATGCAATAAGTACAARCAGAAAGACCAGACATTTATTTTTATAGACTATAACTTTTCCCACAAGCAGATGCGCAAGTTAAGATTCCTTTTCCTTTAAAAGTTTCAACAGAACGGTATGGTTATTTTACTAAAGTAACCTTTCTTAATCTTCTTGAATGTTTTTAAAGTAAAAAGGACCATGCTTAATTAAATCAACCATTAATGTGTTCAAGTTAAGCTTTGTTGTTCATCTCTCACTGAGGTGAGTTGGCTGGAAAAGAATTATCTTCACTAGTTGCTGTTGCTATGTTTTTGAAACTTTCTTTACAAGTATAGTACTTTCCCTTGTGCCTTAATGGAACATGTAAATATTACAAAATATAGTGAAATTCATGAAGAATTTTAAATTAGGACTTCATATAGTCTCTCTAAGCTATCATTTTCTGAGGTTTTTGATTCTGAGATATTCTATTTAAAAGAAATAAATATAATGGGCCTTTCAAATTTTCTATTCCAAAAATGGCCACTATGTCTGCCAGACTGCCCACAAAAGATGAATATAACAAAAGTGATGCATTGAGCTTTGTAGACACCTAGCCAATATATGTTGCTGTGTATTTTAAGTACAGGAACTGCCCGTTACATAACCCATACCTTTTTAAAATTAATGATGGTGAAAAATAAGCTCTCCAATAATCCATGGAAAATTGGAGACCAGCAAGCTGGGATGTGGTGGCAGGGGAAGCAGGGTGCAGAGGAATTAAAAGCAAGAAGACTTGTAGAGGGACTTGGAAGCAAAAAGATGGTGTTCTAGAGTAAATTGCCCCATACATGTCACACAACTGCTTAATTCCAGATTATGTAAGTGAAAACGCAGAAATAAGTTATTTTCAAAATAAACACTATCAGATAACCAAACAGAATTACTTTAGTTTACTAAAAATATTTAAACAAAAACATGTTACCTGTTCTGAAGAGCGTAATCACAGCAGTGGCCTCATGTTGGAGATGTTTCCTGAAAAAAACTGTGCAAAACATATCTTGTATGTTTTAGCTAGCTGGACTGAGAGAGGTTTCTGGGCTCTTCTTGAGTTGTATTTAAGATTTTAACAAGTTCTGTTTTAATTGCAATACTGAAATATAGCAGAAAAATAGTTGTACTCATGTCATTACTCCCTGATATAGAGATCCTGTTTTGAATATAAGTGGTCTTCTCTTCAATAATGCACTAACATAGGCTGGAGACTTCAGTATATTTCAGGCTTTAGTGTAAGTAGAATCACTAGGGCAGCTTAGCTGAAAGATGAGGGAAGCCCTTAAAACCTAAAGACATTGAATAGTTCTGTGTTATACGTGCTAGGTACACACAGATAATTTATTAACAAGATGTTACACTGGTTGACATAGGGATAGCTGCTATAGATTGTAGATGTTTATTGAGTTAATCTAAATGATTTTTTCAGTCATTTAAGAGCCCACAAATTATTTTCAAAGTTGACTGTCATTCATCCATAATTAATACAATTGTTTCTTTAAAAAGGTTCTTAAAAAAAAAAGTAATCCATATTTAAATGAACTACAGTTGGGACAGAAAAGGGAAGAGTTTTAGCAATACTTACAATTAAATGTTGCCTCTGCTGCTGTGTTTCAAAGCTGAAATAACTGAAATAACTGAACTGTTTTTTCAAATTAAGGAAACAAAACCACCCGCTTGTGAACACAAAAGTTCTTCCTCAAAGGAAACCTTATTTTAAAATTAAAAAAAAAAAAGAGGAAGAGAGCAATTTAAACTTTTTGCAACTTCTGGTACTGATTTCTTTTGCTAACACCCCTTCCCTCCCCCCAGATTACTTAATGTGCATATGTGACTTACCACAGCTCTGCCTGATGATTCAGGTTGCAGGGCTTCTACCCATGTCTGACTCATTTATCCAATTGAGTGTCTTTCTTGCACTTCCCCTCCTCCTTCAAAATGTCAGATTTCAGAAGGAGGCACTTAAAATAATTAAGGTGGGCCTCTACTGAAGAAAAATGCTTTGTTTGCATGCCCTTGTGATGGCCTATGCCATTTTATTGTATTCTGCGTTTTATGTCAAGAAATTGGAAGAAAAATTGGTGAGAGAAGGATAAGAGAAACTCAGAAATGAATGTTTATTTTTAACTGTTGGCAATTGTATTTTGAGGGAGACTAGATAGATTTTTATATCTGTGCATTTAGCTTAGTTAAATTTGAGGGAGAAAATGACATCTTAAAGCTTGTTTGAAGAAGTGAAGGGAAAGAATATTTAAAGTGTACCATAAATCAAGTATTTTTGATGTAAAAGAAACATTAAGTGGAGTGTAAATTACATTGAATACTACCAAATTTAATTCTTGTAAGGTAAGCATAAGAAAAAGAACAAAGAATGCAAATTGTTTCTAGGCTTATTTAGTTTACTCTCTCATGATAATGACCTGGAAGAAGGCTGTGTCTTTTTTATTAAACAAAGAAACAAAACTCAACAAAAATGCTTATTGGAACTGAAGATTATTTTCATAAAGAAATAAAACAGCTAAATATAGTGTACAAGAACTTTGCTTCAAATGGTGAATGTAATACAGAATAGACACTTGTGTTAATTATACTTTTTTTTGGTGGCAGAAGAGTCGTGTATAAAATGCATTTTATTCCCAGAAGAGCTGACCAGAGTTTTGTTTGGATGCAAAGACATGCAACTTAAGAAAAGTGTTATCTCTTCTAAACATTGTTAATTATTCTTCACAATATATTTCCTGTTTTCCTTCAGAAAGCTGAATTTAAAGAGTGTCCATGAGTATTCCTGACAACTACTTTTCTTCCAGTTTTATATATCAACTTCATTGATGCCAGCAAGCACTAGAAAATGGTTTTTTGATAGTTATATTATGATCCTGCAGTTGGCCTGGCTGTAACGAAGCAGAAAGCATTTTTGTCCATTTTATACAGGAATGGACTCTTGTTAAGAAAATGAATTTTTTTTATTGTCTATAGAATAAAAAGGTAAGCTTATTGCATACCCCATCAGTGAGCTGTTGCAAAAACTTGTAGTGGTTCTGCAGTAGTGAGGAGGCAGTGGAAGGTCAGCAGGGAACTGTGCTGGGTGGTACCTGGTGAGGTTATCAACACTGCTTTCAATTATGATGGAATTTTTGTTTTTAAAGACATTTGGCTACTATGAAGTGACTGAAAATAAAAAGACCAGTAATTTATTTTTATGTAGACCACCAGATGGTAATTACTGTAGTTGATTTAGTAGCTTGGATTAGATTCAAACTAGTGACCCAGAGGTGTTTAATTTCTTGGCAGTTTTTCCTTGGGTTTTCTTTTAATCCATGATTCATTTCAACACCTGTTTAGAGATGGTTCAGTTCTGGCCTTAAATGGATTGGCAATGTGTCATTAAACTCAAGAGGCTTTGCCAGCAARGCATCTCCTTTGGCAAAGTTAGCTTTTAAATGTTTCCCGATCTAATCAAATCTTCTTTATGTAGGTTAATTTTGTCTCCATATATGACTTGTATAAAATCATAGTGTGACACTAAAATATAATTAATTACACTCAATAATGCATGCTTAAAAAAAGATTTTTGAAGGGCTTTAGTCAACTCGAAGGTTATCTATCTGCTTAATTCCCAGCTTTATAGGGTTTTGAGGTGTTCCAACGTACTGCGGCGCACCGGCATTGGCAGAAGTGGCAGGGAGCGAGCAGTYGCGGCTGTGTGGCATGAGGGATTGCCCCCGCGCTCTGTTTCTTGTTATTCCGCAGCCACTGGAGGGACCAAGTAGGGATGAGGCTCTTGACCCTGAGGTCAATGAGAAGCTCAGAGGCAGCTTGGAGGAGAGTAGATGATATAACAAGGTCTCTGGGTGTATATAAGTGAGCAGAAATAATTTGCATCTAACTGGGTGCTGTCTGATGCTCTGGAGAGAAAATGTGCTTTGTTGTGTAACTGAAGTTTTGGGTGAATGTAAGGCACTAAAGACATTTGCCTTTAACTGCCTCTTGTTCTCTGGCAGCCAGTTTTGTTCTGCTCCTTCAAGTCACTTTCTGTTTTTGCACGTACTCACAACGCACGTGCTAGAGGGCTGTAGCTCACAAGGACGAGGTGATACCGGCTCTCAGTTAATTATGTGTACTGTTCTGTTGTGGTATGGGGCTGCTCTGGGTAGGAGGGGTCCCAGGGAGCCCTGGCGGCATTGGCCTCAGTTCCCCCTTCGGGCTTCCTTTGTTTCACTGCTGCGCGTTTGAAACGGGCAGCGGAGAGCGTGTTAGCACAGCCTGCTGCTGCTGCCGGGCCACTGAGGCTTGGGAGCGCTTGAGCTGCCCACAAGCGATGCCCGGCCAAAGAGCCTGGCAACACCTGCTGCTGTTCCAAGGTCAAAGTATGATTTCCTGATTAAAAAGAAGGAAGTAATGCAACTCCTATTTACTGGCTTGCCTTTGAGTAACAATAAAAATAATGAAGAGAAATTTAAATGATAATGCTTAACTTTAAGTGTGTTTGCTATGGCATAATGGCTCTTATTTTTTATTGCATAGAAATAGCAAATTGAAGGTTGAATGTTGCAGTAATTTTATTATGACTCGTTGTTCTTCAGTAGTCCTATACAAACATGTTTTTTTCCATGACTGTTTCTCTCATACAGATTGTACAACAGGAACACTGGACTTGGAGATAAAAACTAGTTCAGGAACTTCATACAAATATTCATCTTTAAATGTATACATTGACTTAATAAGATTAATGCAAAGAAAATGGTTTTAGTATAATGATTTTAAATATGCTTGCAAGAATGTTTCCAGTTTCCTGTAAATTCTTAGGGGGGGAGGGGGATGTTTTATTTGTATGAGCGTCTCACCCCACAGAAGTAAAATGTGAATCTGTTCTATCACCAAGTCTGTAGTGAAGATTCACATATGGTCAATATGGCAAGTTGTTTTCAATGTTTACTTTACTTCTCCTAATCTGTAGTCTTTCTGAGGGTAGACCAGAAAGTCAGGAAGATTGACTGGAGGGGAAAAAAATGCAAAACAAACAAACCACTCAGCACAACCGCCTTGCCCCCCAAGCATCAAGGAGAGGCTGCAGTGAATGAGTATTATTCAGAACTGAAGATTTTAATTCCAGGATTAGTACAGTTTGAATAGAAACTGCATGTGTTGATTAAAAAAAAAAAAAAAACAAACTTAAATCCACTATCAAGAATTTTTGTATTTCTAGATAACTCAATAGTAAGTGCAACTTTGTCTTGGAAATCTCTAAAGATATTGACAGTAGACAATACTGGTATAGAGAAGAATTGAATTACAAGAACTTTACAATATTCTTCATTTTTGTTTGCGATTAAAATATTAAAAATATGTTAATAAAATATTTATCTGTCAATTTTATTTTTCTTCCACACCACTTTTTGAAAATTTTAATCGGATGTAATCAGTGAAACTTTTTATGCATGGCAGTTGAACTATAATTTAGAAATGCTAATTACAGAATTCTGAGTTTCTAGTAGGCTCCTTTTTCATTCTCTTCCTTCTGTGGAAAATGGGTATTTGAAATGCCAGTATAATAAACTAGCATGTATAAGCCCACTTTCCTTATTTTTTACCTAAGTGCATACTACTGCTTTGACAGTGAAGAACACTGTGTTGGTGTTCTTTTCTGGTAATGTCTAAACTCTGGCAAACAAGAACAAAATATTTCTGTTCTGATGAGGTAAGCTGGAGCCTGTTGTTAGAATACTTCCAAACTTCGTATTTGTGTTTTGAAATGCTTTTATGACAAAAATTGAATATGCTTGAAAACTAATATTCTGTTTTAGACAGATACAGTTGCACACTAAGGAGGAAAAATTTGAAAGGAGCTTATTTATGTCAAGGCAGAAACTTTTTTTGAGTGAACTTCCTTTTTTAATTGTTTTCCAGTGTTTCTTTCATTGTAACTTAGAAGGTCTAATACCTATATAGTTTGTAGCTAAAATCTTTACTCACGTATGTCTCTTAAATTCTCTTTACAACCTGTAGAGCTAATTCTTATGCTTTTGTGGGAGGGGTTTGATTTTTCAAATCTTCAGAATCCATTTAGATTCCTTTTTTTTGTTTTTTACTTTTATATTATATGTAAACTTTTTCATATGTGCTATCAAAATGTGTAGTCTCCCAATTTTTTTGAGATTGTGGTGTCAGCCAGCATAAATTGTGATTAATAAATTATAAGACTAACGTCATATTTGTTACCTGGGTATTACTTTATTCACAGTGATAATCCATAGTATATCTGTAAAGCAACAATAGTACTAAATTTTATTTATGTGCTTCTGACTAGTTTTCTTTGTTGTTCAGCTATTGTGTCTCATTTTCAACTGAGCCACATTTCCAATTGTTTCAAGATTGACACGCTGGAGAGATTGACAGTTACCCCCTAGTGCCTGCTGTCTGGAGATCCCACAAGCAATAATGGATTTTACACCAGAATTTAGCATCAAATATTGGCTTTCAGTGTCAAATGGGTTAAATTTAAATGCCAGTTAATTGTATTCATTTTGAAATCATAGCCTTAAACAAAAGCATTCTTTGGATATCAATATGTCTAAGTGCTGTGTATGCAACACAGTCTGAATGTCTCAAACTTATGGCAGAAGTTGGCCATTACATTTTTGGCTATTTCTGTTCCTTAAAGATGCAAAAAAGTCCAAAATCTGGAAGATAAAAGGAATGTGTTAGTGTATGGTAGGGATTTCATATTTCAGGTAAACTGAAAAGGGAACCAATGCTAATCCTTGTTTTGTAGTTGTATGTTATAAAATAGGAACTGAATATATTTCCTTAAACCCTGCTTACATGCTGTGAATGATAGTCATCCTGAATGGTGCATGTACGCAGGTGTTTAACCCGATTTCTACTAAAACCAAAAAATACCTTCCCCCACCTCAGAAACAAAACTGTGAGCACATGAGGCAGTCTCTTGTCTATGTTCTTGCAGCAAAAAGTTATGTAAACTCTCCAAAATATCTCTGTGAGCAGAGCAATATCCTCCATAAACCTAGCAGAGAAGTGTATCTTCTTGTTTCCCATGTCCAGATGAAAAAAGAAACAGAAAGGCAAGGTTCTTTGGGAGGAGATTAAACCTTATTACCTGCTGTGAGAATTAGAGCTGCTCTTCAGGAGCACTGACTTGCATCAGTGAGATCTTTCCAAAACATTATGAAGGTCTACTCAGAGCTAGACCGTAATTCTGGCCTCAGCATTGTCCTAGCTCCCTCAGGTGTCTTTAGAGGGGTAGGTGCCAGCATGATGCAAAGGACAATTGCTGTGTTGTAGTAGCTTTGCAGTAAGCAATTTTTATATGACTTCTACCATTAGATGCAGTAATAATGACTGCTTAACTTGGTTTTTATTTTCAAAATTTATTAAAATGTCTTATTTCATTTTAAATGAGACCAGCTTTTGTTTAAATTTATAGCATTAGGTTATAGCTGAAATTCTAAAAGTATTTAGCAAGGTTTTAACATATTTTACAGATAAGAATGGAAATCACCCTTTATAGATTTAGCTTCCTCTCTATATAAAAAGTGGGATCATTACGTTATAACAAGAATAAAATTCTTTGGCTATAAAAAAGTAAAATTAAGTTTATCTAATAGTATAATTAATTTTGATAGAAGAAATGTTTTGCTTGTTTGGAAAATATAGATAAGAATTTGTCTATTTCATTCTTTCTATTGTAGATTTGTTGGTTTTGGTTGAACATAAATCTCTTAAACAGATAAGTGAGAGTAAGAAAACTCTTCATGCCTCTCATGCTTCAGCAATCAGTGGTTCAAACTGGAAAACTTTCAACCCAAATTCATAATTACTAACTCATCAAATTTTGGAAATGTGTATATTATTGTGAGGTTTGTGACAGGACTTCTAGTTTTATGAACAAGTTTCTTAAATAGATTTCAGATTAGAATCTAACCTGATCATTGGGGAAAAAACTTAATACTAATTTTTAACAATTTGATAGTAATTTAAAACCTGTTAAAAAAGGAATAAATTGGTTTTTTGGAACATGAACAGTTATTACCATAATGAGTTCACAGTAAGAAAACTGCTGCCTAGCAATTGCTTTTGTGTGTGCCTGCACACATTATTCTAATTAAAAACTTTTCTTTCTTCCCTGAACTTCCAGATTGCTGATGTGAGCAAAGCGTGCACATGGCCTCTAAAAAGCTATATACAGTGGTCAGAAATGATTTTCTAACCATTTTGCTTTTCAGGCTGTCAGTGAACATCGTAATTATAATAGCAACACTTTTACATATGAACCTTTACTACATAAATTCTACTTTCTAAGCAAGTATTTCTATATTGAAAATTTCTGTATATCAAGGAAACAAATGTATCTTGATTTTTTTTGTTTGTTTGTTTTGTTTTTTGGTGAGGTTAAATGAGAACTTAAAAACAGAGCCATTGCAATTGCTTGTTTGTATAAGGATGCTAATGTCATTGCAACATTTTCTTAAAGGATGCCAGACAATTATATATAGAATATAAAGAAACAAAAATGAAGGCGAAAGAAGATGCCCTGGCTAAAGCTGAACTTGAAACACTTCAGAGTGAGTTTTTACCACTGTCTTAATAAACAAGATATATAATATAATATATCTACTCCGCAAGATGAATGTGAACAAATGATTTATAATCTGCTGTATTCATATACTGTTCTTAAATTAACATGAGCTTTTCATTATATGACTAATTTTGCAGTAGATTGCTTGCTTGTTTTTATAGATGCATAAAAATTGTGGTAGTAAGATGTTTTATATGTTACACAGTATCAACAAAAGCATATTTTGCTAGAAGTGTTGCTTAACAGGAGGGTGGAAATCTCAAAAGTATAGATCTTGAAGTACAGATTTTCAAAAGTGACCTCTGGGTTTTGAGGTTTCCTGTATATTTCCTTTTTGTCTGTAAATAATTTTTAAAAATAATGTATTTCATAATTCTTTTGTACAAATTGTCTTCTGTGATACAAATAGAAATTGAAAATAATTTGAAATTTTTCAAAAGCATGGATGCAGATTTTGGAAATGGATTTGTGCTATTGTTCAAATACACGTCTTAAAGTCTCTTTCTGAAGATGAGAAGGCAGCTAGCATTTTCCATAATAAAATATTCAGAAGAATTGTAGGTGACTTTTTTCTTTTTTTTCCTTCAGTTACTTTCTTTTTGGCAATGAATAAATCTACCTGGTTTTGGAGACAATTTTAAAAGATGTGTATGCGTCTGTGTGCACACACCTGTGTTTTATTTACTACACTTAAGTGCCTGCTTTTAAGTTCCTTTATTCTGGCCAGTGCATTGAGTGCCCTATAATAATTTACCAGCTTTGAGTATGCATAAGCCTTTAGGCACTTAAAATACAGCTGCACTATTTATTTCTACAAAATTCCTTGATTTTTGTAAAATCAGCAAAGAGATTTGGCTTGAGCAATAATTCCTAAACTACCTGTAGCTAAACCTATTTTAAGGATGTGGGTAACATTCAGCACCTTAGTGAGCATGGTGGACCCAGGCCAAATCTAGCAGGACAGTTCATTTAAAGCTTGTTAGGGAGGCCTGGCATTACATTTGAGATACCTACCACAAAGTGGGCCCTTGAAAAGGGTCTTGAATCCGGTTATTTAAAATTGGTTAGATTGTCAGATGGTAATGTATTGCCATTGTTCAAGAGCGATACAGTCTTGATTTAAATCTTCAAACTACTGTGTATATTTTGTTTTAAAAGGACTGGTTTTTGAAAACAAAATTGCTAGTGAAACAGGGCATGAAAATTGTAGCCTATGTATTCCTGCATTTCACTAAATTACTGTGTGAACTTTTCAATATTTCTCCTCTGGCTAGGTCTGTCAGGTGTCACATGAGGCTTATATAAAGCTTTTTTTTTTTCTTTCCTTAAAAACAAAAGAACAACAAAAAAAAACACACAAAAAAACCCCTCTTCTGTGTGCCCTTGCCATAGCAGTGCCCACCCTGGGAGGTGCAGGTTTTGTGCACTGAAGCACGGCCCCCGCAGCACCCACACCCTGTCCTTGTCGTGCTGCGGCAGCATGCCCTGTCTCAACCCCGGTCCAGTCCGTATGAGTTTCACGCCTTTGGATCCTGCCCTCGCTGGGTCGGCTTGCTCTTGGCTGGCAGGAGGCAAGTGGAAGGATCATTAGTTACTGGCTGTAATTAGTGGAGTTTATGTTGAAATTTGGCAATAAATTAATTTGGTCAGCCACAGCAGTGCTATTGCTGGACAACTATATCTGCTGTCAATTGTGTTTTTTAAAAGAAATGAGACTTTCAAGAGAAGAACAGAGATGCATCTGATGAAGAGATACATACTGTAATTACAAAATATTATACAATTTTTTCTGAGACCTGCATGCAAAGCATTGGTTAAATTTATTATATTGTTTTTCATTGTATACTTGAGAATTGGCAAAGAAAGGTCATAAGTCACCAAACGCACATTTCATTTGCTCCCATTCTTCTTAGAGACCATCTGTGGAATACAAGTTCATAATAACAGTTCCATCTATCTAACTGAGTAAATGCATCTCAGGCAGATTAGCAGTCGCTGCTTTACAGTACTTGTTTTTTCATGACCTAATTGCTCGTTTACCCCCCTATCTGCTTGCCTGCTGAAACTGTGCGGTGTTCTGTAGACGGCTTGAACTAGAACCAGAGGAGGGTAGTGGAGTAGGAAAGTATAATTTGCAGAGTAGGAGAGTGAGCACAGTATTGCAGTGTCATTAAACTTCTGTATATGGTAAGGAGTGTGGAAAAAGTAATTTTTTTAATAAATCAAAATTATGCATAATATTTACTTAGTTGGCACTTTTGCAAAGTTCATGTTACCACTTCACAATCCATTCTAAATGCACATTACTATCTTAATAAAATATAGCAATTTTACAATTATACAAACCTTTTGCTTTTAGGACATACATTTTTGTATGGAATTACAGATGACTGTGTGTTTTATATACAAGAATAGAAATGGGTTGCCTTACATTTTTTGATGACTTTTTTGCATTTAGATACCAGAACACAAAATTTCTTTAAAAATGAAAGTGCTTTAATTCATGCAACTTGCTGTCAAGTTCTTCCTTTCTGGTAATATCATATGCATATATAATCCCTGCACCAGGGAATGATTCTGTGACAACAGGTAGCCCTGTTCTTCATAGTCATGATATATAAAATAAATTACATGTTAACTTGACTGGTCATTAAACTGAGCAGACTTAGGCATACATAGGACAGATTGCTCAGCCAGTTTTTGAACTTAAATTGCAAAGAGTTTGAGTAGCTATTGAGACAGATTCTACCAGCTGTAGTGGCTGGCTCCTCTTTTGTAGTATGAAGTCCTTCTTTGAACCAAATTCATTTGGGGGGAAACCACATGTATTTTTCTTTCTTTACGCTTAACATTGATAGCTCTCTTCCTTTCTGTTCTCATTCTGTTTGTTTATCCTGACCCTCAATATGAAAGCCAAAATTTATTTTTAAAATAGGACTTTTTAAAGAAATATCTTCTGTTAGGTATTGCAGGTGAATTCTTGCCCTTGTGTAAAAGGCATCTGGAACCACCCATGGCAAGAAACTGCTTTGCTTCTGCTGTTTCAAGTTATAAACCATGTTGAATAGTATTTTTTTTTGTTTCATTCCTCACCCCCATAATTCAAGTTTTAATAGAAATATGAAGTTGCTAGCCCTGTGGCTGTGTTCTCTCTGTATTGGAGTTTTATAGTGGTGTACTTTATGCTCATCTGAGTGCCTGCCGTGAAAAATCAGGAGCAGTCCTGGAATCTTTAACAGATTTCTTGAAGTTCGATTAAGCTTGGTGGTTGTCCGTTTTCAGGAATTTAAACAACTTGGAATATAGCACGGTGCTTGAATAGCTGCCTCTATTGTTCCATAAAACTTGGGTAGAAGGTGTCACTGGATCATTTAGTCTGCCTAATGTTTTTAGGCAGGGTCTGCCAGACCCTTACAGGCATGAATGGGTGAAAAATACAACTTCGGAAGACTTGCAGTTGACTGAAGTCAAACTTTTACCAGTGATGCACTTAGCTCTTAGCATTGCAAGACACAATATTGATCAGAAAACCGTGAGAAGGCTTCCATTCTTCATGGTTTGTTCAGATAATTAACTTGGAGGTATATCTTAATTTTAATGTGGGTTTCTCTAGCTTTGGCTTTCAGTTATTCCTTCTTATTAGTGTCTTTCTGTGCTTAAAAATAAGTTTCTGCGGGTTTTCTTTATATAAAGCATTTTTTAGTCCTTAATTCCTGTGACTTTTCTGTATTTTTTGTTTTCCAGTGTAGTTGCAGATATTGGGCCCTGGCTTTGTATGTAGTGTTCTAATGTTTGCCATCTTCTGATTATAAAATTACCTTGCTGCTATTGTCGCTTCTCCATTACATAATCACAGACTTCCTCAGCTCATTTCAGATTGCTTGTCTGACGTAACTGTAAACTCTTAAAACAAAGATTCCTTGCACACAGTTCCTCCTAAGTGCAGATACAGCCTAAGGTCCTTATCCTTAGCTGTGTCATTTATTTTGTTGGCAATCCAAAATGCTTTCAATTTGACTGGTGCCAGACTACCAGCCAGGCAATGTTGCTACTTCTTGCTGTACTTTCCTCTTCACTGTAAACCGTTTTCGTTGAACTTGTGTAATTCGGCAATATACTGAAGGTGACTTTACATTTGCTTCCAAGAAATTGACAAATATCATGGATAATTATGTTTAATATCAATCCCTGCCAAAATGCAGTGTGCTTGTGCCTGCTCAGTAATGATTTACTGACAGGCAGGTTCAGAGAAAATTAATTGATACAATGACTGCTTTTTTGGTTAGTGTGAGTGCAAATGTTCTGATCACTTAGTTGTTACCTCTGAAGCCTAATGACTGCAAACACAGTATTGTGCATTTCACTGCTTGCTTTGACAGGCCTGTGGAAGACATTTTTGAACCTGGAAGCTCATGTGCTCTTTCCAAATGTGTTGACTAGCCCAAGATACCTGTCCCTGCAAACCGTGCTTCAGATTTTACAGGAAATACTCAACTCTCATTTAGTGTTATGAGACTCATTTGAAAGAGGCATGTGTATTTCATTTTATGTTTGTTGAGGGGCAGATTAATTCCCAAATATTGAATGTTTGTTTCTAACCCTTAATGGTATGGGGATGAGGTATTTTGGAGGGGGACAGGAAGTTAGGGGAGGGGCAAGGAAAGATGAAAGACATCAAACCCCACAGCTGGAGGGAAAGGTTTTGTAGTTGAGGCTATATTCATTACTGAGTATGTTTTTAGTCAGTTGTCTCAAAAATAAACTAACTTCTAGGTCTTGATACAGCAGATGTTTGTGTCTGGCTTTAACTCTTAATGCATGCACGTAATCACATTGATTTTATTAGGCATACAGAAATGTATAAATTTTAAACATATGAGTTTGCCTCATATTTGCTTTGATGTTGAATTAGTTTGCTCTACTTTTTCAATACACTGTCAAAACCTTAGTACAATTTTTTTCCTAGACTTCTGAGTCTGTTGTATTATATCTGAACACTTTGCTGTACATGCAAGTGAATTTTAAGCAGTTTTTAATGCTGTAAATGCTTTGGTTGTCTCTTATAATTATGTAGGTAAGCGAACAATGTAGAAAGAAAAGAAAGTCTCAGTGCAATCTCTTGCTGACTTGCAAAAAGAGATGGTTGCCACTTCCCTGTGTTTGTGGTCATATTTCTCATTTATCAAAGCATGAGCTACAAGTCAGTCCATGCCTCTCTTCTCTTTCTGTGACTTTCAAGGCATCGTTGTCCATTTTGGTAATATTTTCTGTGAATTCTGTGACCCTTTTGTTCACACTTAAAGTTAAGGCTTGGGAGCCTTGCCRAGAGAGGGAACTCCAGCTTCTCGTGTCCTACTTTTTGTGCAGAAGTTCAGCACTTGAGGTTTTTTTTCTTACTTATATGAAACAGTCTTCTTTCTGTGAAACCATCAAGTGCTCTCTGAATTCTTTAGTATTATATCAACTAGCAGGTAAAACCAGTATGTAGTTTCCTGAAAACTTAAAAATATGGAAGCCTGATATTTATTGGTGAAAAGCACTACATTATTTTGTGGTCTTTTATTACATGGACAGCTGCTGGATCTTAAAGCAAACAACTATTAGCCAGGTATTAATTCTGCTATCTATATGGCAMAATTAATATATTAATAAGGTGAAAGTCCAACCATCTGCTTCTGTGCAGGTAATTCATCATACTCTGTAGGCTGAATCATTGTGCATAAGTTAGTCAAACACAGCCAGTACTGGACTAGTTTTGGAGGCCTTTAGAAGCATAAAGTATTACATAGGTAAGAGAGTTAATTAATTGTTTTGTGGCAAAGTCTAGGGGTTGTAATGATGGGTGTGTTATATGCTGGTCAAACATAGGGAACAAGTTATGTTTCTCTTTTTAAGCTTTGAGGTGTTAAATACCCTTCACCCTGAGGTGAAGAACTGTATAGTTCTTGATGTGGAAAATCACAGAGAACAAGTATTCTTGCAGTATGAATTCAGCAAATGACAAAACAAGATGTCTCCTGCTACAGAAGGATTAAAACTATGTAAAAATTCTTAACTGATGGAAAATATAGATCATTTTGCACTGGAGGAAGGAGAGAAGGGTAGTGTAAACCCCTAGTGGATATCAAACTATTTCCGTAGTGCTTAGGATTGTGGATTATCCATTTACTTTTTGCTGTTGCGTGATTCTTTTTATTCTATCTAATAAACTAGAGGAGTTAGTACAATGTAATTTGGCAATTAGATGTAGTGTTCACAGAAAATAGTGAGATTAAGCTGTTCATTTACCCTGTTGAATTTGAAGTTTGGATCTGGTTTCACCAAGACTGTCTCTACTGCATTTAGTTGTATGAGCACCAGTGACTCTAGTTGTAGTTAAGGTCAGTTGGATATTGGTGCCCAGGTAGGAGAGAGTCGTCTAATTAGGCCTCTGGCAGACAGTGGGTGTGCACTCACAAAACTAGGAGAATTTTTCTACACTTTGATTAGGTTTATACACAACAGTATGAGAACCAATATTTGAGATTGGAGGAAAATACCATTTAAAAAGTGTGTTCTGTTATAGTGGTTCACCACATAGTCCAATCCCAGCAACATTAGAAGATGACACTAAATATTAAGGAACACTGGTGTTTCAAAACTCTGAATCACAGCTGCAGTTGTCGCTGCTGTCAGCACCATCAAACACATCCTTGCCTGAGGTGGTGGTGGTGGCAGCAGCATCTCCCTGTCTGTGTGTCAGGCGTTAGCAGATGTAGGGTGAGTTATGCAGCTGTCTAGGCACCATTTGCTATTTGAAAAACCTGTTCCTCATTCTCTTCTGCAGAAGGCAGCAGGTCAAGTTGGAAGTGGTTTTTTGGGCTGCCAGTTGAAGTGCTGACAGCGAAAAGAGAACATGGCGAGAGATTTTGTTCCTAGGTATCTGCTGTGCACTTGCATTGTTTGGGTGAATTCATTTCAGTGATCTATTTTGCTTTCTCCATCTTCACCTGAAAGAAGAACAGTGCTTGGCTGTGTTAAGCTGAGGTTTCACAGCTCACGTCATTACTTCTGAATGGCATTCTTTCTGAGTAAACCAAGTTTTTACTGGCAGTACTTTAAACCTGCTAGCATTTTCCCAAAACTCTTAAAATGCAATTATTTCTGTAACAATAAATGTTCCCTTATCTAAAATCCTGTGTGATGGTTACCATTAAACCTTCTTACATGCTTTCCTATTCTGAAAAAAGGCTTTTTAAAATTCTTTTTAAAATTCTAAGGTGAAATTGTTTTCACTGAGTTACTGAGAGCCTATGTCAAAGGTGCTATGACTTCAATTTCTGCTTATGTTTTAAAATTCAGTATGACAGCCATTGTGGTACCTAAGGGGTATGCTGAGCTCTTTCATCTTTCTGCATCTCCACTGGAGACAAAGGTGTTTTAATTCTAGCTGAGTGCTTGTTTGAGGACCCCCAGCCATCTCCTCTAGGAGGAATTTCCCTCTCCTTTTTAGCTGGCTAACAGAAGGCTGTCTTATCTATGATCTATGTTAGGGTCTTCCTCTCTCATTCAACTTGCTGAAGAAAGTCTAGATATTCCCCGGCTTAGATACCTGATAATATAGTGGAATGCAGTGTCTTCTGGAAGTGCTGATACAAAATACTTCTAGAAGTACAGAGGCTAGACGCTTAATTTTTAGGTGCTAAGGTTAAATGAGATAAATTCAGGCTATAGCTATTTGTGTCTTTTGAGAAGGAAAATTAGCAAACCATAGCTGATGGGTTGTAAAATACAGGAAAATCCATTTGTCTCAATGTCTGTCCACTGTTAAGCACTTCCAAGTGAACAGATGCAATGTGCTTGCTTGTTTTTCAGGTTAGAAGTACAGTAATGGGAATTATCATGTAAGATGACTTCCTAGGATATTTTTGTCAGTTCACATTTGCAGTAAATGACCGGTGAAGTCATTGTTACTTACACTTCTGAATCTTTACTCTGATTCTGGAAGCTGTAATTATATATGGCAGCTTTGGAGAAAAATGAGGCAATGAATGATGTATATGATTTGTTTGTTAAAATTAACTTTTGAAATAGACAGAAAGAATTTTGCACCAGTATTGTCTTTAATAACACATCCGGGCAATGAGAGAAATACTGGGTAACATTTTTATTTATTTATTTATTTAAGTTCTGGGGGTTTTGGAGTATGTCTGATTTAATTATCGCTAGGGATGCTTATGTAAGGTTATTTATGTTAAACAACTCCAAATACAAGTTTTTCTTAATATTCCTTTTATTGAGAGCAGTTTGGCTATAATTACATGCAAACTTGGAGTCTTTCACAAAAGCAGTTCTCTTAACAAAGTACATTTAAATGTTCAGATGGTCACTAGTCATTCTGTTAACTTTAAACATTTACAAGAATTTCCTGTTCTTTTTCTTATGACTTCTAGAAGGTGCCATGAAACTGTTTTTGCTCCATTCATTGTTTTCTTAAGTACTCAGTTCTTAGGAGTTTTTGTGAAAACTTTGTCAAGTCCATGAAATATTTTCACCATGCATTTCCTGCACTTATAATGGTAGGAAAAGGAATTCTTCATTGGAGTTTGTAGGGAGCAGTCCTTCTGTCCTCTTTAGGAATTTTTTTAAAGAAGTTTTTAATTTAAAAAAAAACACATTTCTCCTCTGCACGCAGGAAAGTATTGGAGTATGGCTATACGAAACAGGCAAGGTGATGTAATGGCTCACTGCTGCTGAGAAGTGTGGTTCTCCTCTTCCTTGCCCATCATCTTTAACTGATTTTTTTTTTTCCTTTTTGATTTGTGTGAAGGGGTAACTCTCTGCTAGTTTAGTGAATTCGTTGAATTAGTTTACTTAGTGGTTGGGTGAATGTCAGAGCGCAGACAGAGGAGCACATAGCCACACAGTGGAGAGTGGGAAGGTGGAGACAGTCGAACGTTCCTGTTTTGGCAGCAGCCAGCCATTAGATCAGCTTTCCCTACATCAATGGCATCCTTAGGAATATCTAGTTACTGTGAATAAAGCCTACTTAAAAATAAATGGAAAAGCAAAAAAACCCACAAACCCAGCCCCACTTGCTGTACCTGAGGTTTTTGGGAGCTTTGTTTCTCAAGCTTCTTCTTTTGATCCTCTTCCTCTTATGGTTCCTAAAGCTCTGGCAATTTTCAGTCAAATTTAAAGCTTTCTTTTGAGAACWTCTTATCGAGGGGATCTGTTTAGGTTGTTAGTTTTGTCCCTCCTTCCTCTCCCCTAAGTTAGCTGATCCCATTTAATACTATTTAAAGAACAGTGAGAGCAGAAAACAGTGATCAGTTTGGAAAATGAGGTCCAGCATTTAAATCTTCCTAAAGGTTTAAGTGATAGAACAAAGCTATTTGAAGTTAGAGGAATCTGAGAACAGAGAAGCTATCTATTAATTCAGAACCTTTTACTCAACACGGCTGACTGTAAGGCAATACAGAATTGTCTAAAACTCACCTCTCTGCCTTTGTCAGTTTCTTTGAAGCCAGCTGGACTTCGGAAATTTTGCTTATAACAGCTTCCTTTGCTTTCACCTGTACTAATCTTAATTATCAGGTAGTGTAGCACTGACAAGTGCTAAACATGCTTTTGAGGGGCTTCTCCTTTGGCCATTTAAGGCAAACTCATATATAGCTGCAGGTAGAAGAGGAGCCAAGTATGTACAATGCTATTTCCTTTTTTAAAAAATAAAATCATTATAGCAAATTTCTGGATTCTCTTTTTAACAACAAAATTGAAGCCCTTTCCATCCTCCCCTTCCTTCCTAACTGAAAATTTTAAAATTAAGAGTTGAGAAGCTAAGAGTGCTTCTGAATTATACTTCTCTGCAGTATTGGTAACATTACTTTTCTTATTTTTTTGTCTTTATAGAGGAGAAGAAACCTAAAGCCAAGAAACCAAAATCTGAATTCCCTGTATACACAGCTCTGGAATCAAATGCATATGTACCATCATATGATCATGGAGCTTCTATTGAAGAGATTGAGGAACAGATGGATGACTGGTTAGGAAGCAGGAACAGAACACAGAAGAAGAAGGCAAGTTTAAAATTACCTTTCAGATTATTATATATTTTTAATGTTTTGCTTGCTTGCCTCTTAAGAAAATGGAGTAATGTATGTATACTGCCATAATGTTCATACTCTATTGAAGTCTAGAGAAGTATTAACTGTCAGGCAGAGACATAAGGGAAAAAATTATATCGATGTCCGGTGTAATTTGTGTAATGATACTGGAAGTGTTACAATAGGATGTAGGTAGTTGATAAAAACATCTGAACGCTCTCTGGTTTCTAATATAAATACCATTCTTGTTTATCAGAAACTAGTAGAACATGGTGCAGTCAAGTTACATGAGGCTTGATTCTTTCTCTTAATTGCAGTTAATAACATTTTGTTTGCAAGGACAGATAATTTTCTATTAAAAAGAAAGAAGAAACTGTTGCTTTTTATTTCTGTGGTTATAGTATCACCTGAAGCTGATTATGTGCTTTTATACTTCATCTGGCTTACGGAAAAGATGTGAAGTGAAGAGCAACTCTGTCTATTATTAAGGTTCTTGCTACTTTGAGATAAGGGTTCTTAGTGTCAGTTAGTGTAGTTAACTTATGATAAATTTTATTGAAACATACTGGCTTGAAAATGTATAATTTTCATCTTTGAAACAAGATAAAGAGGTGACAGAAGAAATGTGATAAATTGGTCTCCTCACATCAAAATCTGTCTTACCAGAAAGACTGAGATGAGAAGAACTGGGTGTTGAGAGTGGACTTAGGGCAACACACTGACTTAGTGTCAAAATAGTGTAAGAAGTTCCTTCTGTCATTTGTTTCCTCTGTGCTGCCAGTTTTCTTACTCCTTAACTGTTTCTCAGCCTATGAAAAATACTCCCTCTCCTTTTTTTAGCCAGACCACACCTAAAATGTTTACTAAAATAATTTGAATTTTGCATAATCAATTTAATTATCTACCAGTATTTGATTCATGGCTTCCCAGTTGCCCAGTCTCTCTGGCTATATGTTTTTATGCCTGTTTACTTTTATCTTTCTGTATTATTTAGTATATCTGTGTTATTTTTACTTTATATTTCTGTAACAAATCTTTTCTACAAATATGCTTAGCTTTTGACTTCTGCATAAGAGATTGAAACTCTGAATTGGTCACAGGCTTTACTGAATCTTTAAACATTGAAGCATGTTTTCCTGCACTTTCTCCAAGTAGGAACTCCAGTGCTGAAGTGTGTAGATCAGTTGCCTGGGAGTTCAGAGGATGCATTTACAGTCATTGCTTTGTTTACCTTAACTCAAGAAGTGGCTGCCGGATGGATGCCAGTCGGTCGCATCTCTGTGCACCAGCTTTTCTTAGCAGATTGCGTGGGTAAACAATTAAAGAAGAAAAGATATGTGTTTGTTTAGAGTATTTTGGGTTTGTTGCATGTTTGACTGTCTGGATCCCAAAATTCACCTTCTTCTGTGATGGAAATTGAGTCTTTCTTTGGATTTCCATGATACTGAAGGAATTTGAGTGAGGCAGAGTGGGCCTAGTTTTCTGTAATTTTGCACCTCCTAGGCTGGGTGTATAGAAGTTGTGTCTGTAGAGACGCTTCTAAGAGAGCAAGGGTTGTATGTACATCCTTACAGAAATAGGAGTCATGGAAATGAAAGCCTCTCAAAGACCTTTTATTAGAAGGTAAGTAACTTGTTTTTCTACACTTATACGTGGAGGCTCAGTATTGCATCTCATAAAATTGATTCATGAGCTTACTTTTTGAATCATATTCTGTTGCAAATGGGGTTAACATCTTAAGAACAAGCAAGCGATTTGCAGGTATACTGCCTGGCTGATGAGTTTGACCTGAACAAAGTGTGATGACGTGTGCTTCTTCCCCTTGATAACTAATATGTTACTGCAATGCAACATTACCATTTAATACAGTAGTAGAGAGCAACTGTGCAAATAAACAGGAAAAATGTATTTTACTAATTCCAGTAGGAGCCATTTGTATGTCAAGAGGAAAATGTGTGTGTTGTATGACTAATAATAAGCTCACTGAGAAAATGGTCGTACCACCAGTTAATTGTTCCTAACTGTTATTCAACAAATTTGCCTATTTGGAAAGCTGTATTTTCTTCCACTATACATCAGGTATATGAACCTGGACAGCATGTCTCTCCTACCTCCCTCTTGTGCTTCTTGCATAGATATATAATAAAGTGGTGTGTGATGGTCACCTCTCAGTTCCACTTGTCTTAGGAAAAAGTTTTTCTTTCATAAATCATTTTGGCCATCAGACTTTTTCTTGTGGTTGTCATGCGTCACTCATGTGAAAGCTTGTTAGCACTTTCTTCTTCTTTTTTTTTTAATTTTTCCCCCTGCGCCACCACTGGCCCCCCCCCCCCAAATAGCTCGGGGATGTGGAATGCTTGATAGCAGTTACCCATGTGGAAAGATCAAAGTAGCTTGGTAAAATAGTGTGTTACCTTGTCATCCATCCAGAAATAAGATAGTGGAGTTTCTGTCCCTGATGTTGCTATCCCAAGTGTAGATCATTACAACTCATGTCATACTATACATGAACGGCTTTGCTGTGTTGACATTTGTACTCTGGGAGGAATGCCTATAATCCGTTGCTGGTTGTTACGAAGTATTGAATCGTGCCGATTGCCCGGTTTGATAGAATTTGGATTGTGCCCAGTTATTAAATTGAAGTCAGTCCCTATGCATCTTTTTTTTTTTTTTGACACATGATAATATTTGAATATTTAGGTCCCTTTCTTTTTTGAAAGCTGGCAACCTTAGATTTGGTTTAACTGCTTAAGGGGTACAATCCTGTAAGCTGTTGATTATTGTTTCTTCCAGTTTGGAAGAGTACATTTGCACTCTTTGGAAGAGTGAATTTGGAAGACCAAAGTTACTAATTTAGATGCATCAAAGCTGTATGAAAGGAAAACTCAGATTTTATTGTTCCATCTGCAACAGAAATCTGGATATTTCTCTGACAGATACTCATCTAGGAAATAATACTCTCATAGAATAAAAGGCTCTTCAAAAAGGATTTGCCAACATGGGGAAGACAATGGCTTTCTGAAGTTTTTGGCTCAGCATTAAGCTTATGTAAAGAGCTCTACACGTTATTTGTAGAGGAAGAGGCTGCAGGGGCACTGCAGAAAAACAAAAAACCCCACCTTTTCTTCAGAAAATGTGTATTACTAATTATTGAAGATAACTGGAATTCTGTGTTTTGTAAACCAAAATGGATACTTGGGTTTCTGTCATGGGTTTGATGGATTTAAAAGTGATGCTTTCAGAGGGTGGTGTCACAGGCTTCAAAAAAAAAAAAATCACTTTTGCTTGGCAGCAATAGCCTTGAGAGATGTTCTTCTGATCTTTGCAATAAGTCATGAGGTGTAGGAATAAAGTGCAATTTCACGAAAGTCAAGCTGTTAGATATTGTAACTGAAAAAAAGAAAAAGGTAATGTAAATAAAATAGATCAGGAGGAATTGGGACTACTAGGCAGAGGGGCTGGAATTAAGATTAATCATGATCTGAGTATAGCTCTGGAATAAAATGAATAATTTGTTTCAGCTTTTATTGATGATGATGATCTTGGATGTAAAGGCCATCACTAATGAGCATTGCTTGGAAATGAGAATGACCACCTCTAATGGAGAGGTAAAGTTTTAATCTCAAATTAAGAAGAATTTGCTAGACTAATCCTCATCCTGAAATTCATATAAAAGTTTATCCTAACTGAATGCAACTGTGGGCTTATCAGGTGACCTAAAAATCATTGAAAAACAAAATAGGAGCTTTGTAAAAGTATATGAAAAATAAACTCCAGCTGTATTTTAGTTTACTAATGTGTGTTTCGGCTTGGTCTACTAAATTAGTAGTTGTCCTGAAAAAATTTTTTTTTTCTGTCTTTTGTCTGATTATGATGTGGAAGCTATTAATGTACTGATTACTGTTTCCATGAGGTTTAAATATTGAAATGGGAAAGGAGCAGGCTATAGAGAGGAAAGCAGCTTCCTCCTTAGGCAAGGTAAAATGGTCCACTGAATGGTGTAGAAAGAGAAGTGTGATCTGACTTATAAGGTTGCACAGCTGGCTGAAAATATGTGCTCAAAGTGCCGTAAAGCTGTTCCTCTGTCTTACTTTGAGAACATATTAAGTTAAGGTCCATAAGGGGCTTATCTTGTCATGTTGTTACTCTCTACTTAGAACTGGATGTGAAAAGAAAGGTAGCAAATCTCATTTGGGACTAGGTTAACATTAAACATAAAAAACCTGAGAGGTCTTTTTTTTTGCGTTTTTCTGCAACAGCAATCCACCTTTAGGGCTTTTTTGTATTGTTTTGGTTGTTACACTTTTAAGAAAGGAAGAAAAATTAACAGAATAAATCAGCAAAAATAACAGGTTTAGATTAAAAAATATATGTTTATAGAGAAAGGTTGAATGACTTTTAGCCCAAAAGAGGAAAGCTGTTGGGAAGAACTGGATGGCTTGTTTTTTCCGGTCCATTCAGGGCTGTTTTAGTTAAAATGATAATCACTTATCATTACTCAGTACCTTTCATGCAAATGGAGAGAAAGAAATATTGAATTTGATTTGCAACAAGGGAGTTTCAAGTCAGATTTGGGAACATGTGAAGAGGCAGACACATAACTAGAACATGTTATCTAGACCACTTACGAGATATTTCTTTGAGCATTTATCTTGTTCTTAAATTCCATCTGTTGAGAATAGTGTGAATAGACTTGATTGTATTTGAGAGCATGGAAATGAAGTAATGAGACCCTTGAGCTTTTTTTCTATGTAGGAAATCCTATACTTACCTAGCACTAAATTGCATATTCATGTGACACTGTTTAGATTATTCATGTAAACTGCATATGACTATGAAGTTGAGAGGAATTACTGAAAGCTCATTCTCATGCCAATAACAAAATTTTTCAAAGCAAGCAGAGAAAAATTTATTTCTAAAATTATTTTTGTTTGGTCATTTAATGTTTGGACTCCCAGTCTAGATCTTCTTTCAAGTTGTTAAGAGGAGACGAGTAGATTATTTTACTTGGATTGAGCTTCTAATTTATTATCTGTCAGCAGAAATTCACTGTTAGAAATGTTCTGTATATGCTTGTTRTGAATTAAAGGCAATTTAGAATAAAAGTTTTTGCCAGCTTTCTTCTAGATTACATCATTTTGTTGCTCATATATTGTTAAGCCGCTTATTGCATTACATTGTGGCCATTTAACCCTTTATTTTCTTGTCAGATAACCTAATACCTAGAGCTGGAAGAATAAAGTGAAACTTATTAACAGACATGTTTTGTTGCATCTGATTTTTGTCCTGCCCTTTCTGCCAAAAATATTCATGCAAAAAATATATTTATTTACTATTTCTGGAATCATTTTATTGATGAATCATTTCCAAGTAATTTCTCTCCCAGTGGGATTTCTCTCGTATTCTTTGTTCTGATTTGATTTTACATGATTTGTAACACACACTGTGTTCATGAGAGTTCATTGTTTATGTGAATAATGATGATGATCTTGCATGTTCTTGGCCCTTGAGAAATCAATGGGGGATTTATCATAGTCTTCAGTGGGACCAGGATTACAATTCTTTTTGCTTTACAGATCCCTCATCTTCTCCCACTGGAATCTCCTCTTCGTTCCATATCATTATTTGACTTAATTCGTCTCTGAAGATAGAGTTCCAAGTTCTACCTAAATGAGGGGTGAATGCTTTTGACCTTTTGCTATTTGCTTGCTCTGTAAAGGGGAGATAAAGGTGGAGAAAGACGGTGCCTGATCCCTTCCAGCTGGACCAGATGTATGGACAGAAAATCATGTTTCTCATTATTTTTGTTTTTCATGTTATCCTGTGGCACTTCTTGGCATTTGGGTGGTTTTGATATTGTGGGAGCACCTGGCTTGATTTTAGTAAAGCAAGAGTAGTAAAAACTATTTTTGTGCACAGAACTGGGAAGCCTAGATAACATGCATCTCCTTCATCTCCTAAACTTTAGATTTCGCCCTTAAATAAAGAATACTAAAAATACCTTGAAACAAAAGTATACAGAAATGTTGTTTTTACACAGTATATTAGTAGATGCTGGAAACAGTTATCATTTTTTCCAATATTTGAACTGTAGGCTATGGTCTTGTACTGGTGTCTTCCTGGTTAAAATGCTGTTTGTGGTTTTGTTTTTCTTGGTCTGAGCCATCAAAGCACTGTGTTTCTTAGATATTATTGATAACTGAGTGCGCTTTTTAATCATGAAGATTTTATTTGAAAGCTGGCTGTGGCATAATTTTATAAAATAACCTTAACTCTAAAAAGGAGGTGTCTCTGCCATAGAACATTTTAAGGCAAAATACTATACAAATGCTAAATTATTATTTTTGTTAGTTTAAAAAATGTGGTTTTGACAATTAAATCTTAGTCATTTTATAATCTTGCACATTTCATAATTGCCAGCTAGCCTGCCACCTGCTCTTTTCTGCCTTGAATCTTCCCACATCTGTGCTGCTTTGAAATCTGAGTATGCTTTTTCTTTAGTAGCAAATAACATGGTGCTTGTTCTAATCAGACATCATATGACGGATTACCTGAATACAGTTTCCAGGCTTTTAAAAAATGTTAATTCCTTAAGCAAGCCATTTGTATCTTAGCAGGATTAAGGTGCTGTGTAAACCAGATGTTTTAATAAATTGGTCTTGGAGGGGAAGGGTTATTCTGTTTTAGTGTGCTACCTCAGGTCATCTAGTTTTGCAATGCTTAATTTTTTTTCTCTAAGCAGTGAAACAAATATCTGAAAAGTGTGCCTATATTGAAACTCTCTTATTCATGGGACAGATGCACGTGAGCAACTAGCAGTCTGAGGTTCCTCACGACGTCCTGCTAGTGTGCCTTGACCCTGACGCAGAGGGGTTGCTGTAGGTTCAGAAAGTAAATCACTCTGTGTGCCCATTGAATTTAAGGCCTCTGTATTGAGACTGCCAGCAGCCATACGTGTTAGTGTCAGTTATGATGCTATTCGCTAGGAGCTAGTCTAAGATCATAATACATTTTAACCTGAGCTCCAAGCTCTCATCAAATGGTGATGACTTTGAGTCACTATTGATCTGGGCCACATTGAATTTAGTGACCCTGAGGTGAAAATCTCAGTATTCTATTACCAAACTCTTAAGCAATCTAGTGTCACTGAAAAGATACTTAATTTAAAAAAAAAAATTTGCATCAGAGTGGTACTGACAGTGTTACATCAGAAGACTCAAGGCTTTTGTTCGTATTCGTTATTTTGCTTCGTATCATTGCGGATTTTGCAGACTTAACCTGAGCAGAATATTTTTTCTACGCTAAAAAACAAACCCTCTGCAATTCTTATTCTATAAGTAAGTGCTGTAAGTTTCATATGCATTTTATAGTTATTAGTGTTGAATGAAATATCTACTTGTGTCCTATACACATATGTTTTATAACAAATTTTTAAGTCTGCCTTTGTAATATAGTCAGGCTCTTGCCTGAGCTCAGTGAACTGGTATGTGTAGAACAATATATACGTGTTTTTTTGTGGTCCTAATGCTGCTCAGCTCTGTCTTCTGTGCAGCAGAATGGTATTAGTAAAATATTGAAGATAACGGTCGGGACATTGTGGAGAAGGTGCCCTTCTGTTACATATTGTGTTTTTGAAATAGGTAGGACTTGATTTACCAAAACAGTAGATTGGTACCTTAGTTAATCTAAAGTGTTTGCATAATTTTTTGTCCTACATATACGTATTAGTGATTCTCTTCCTCTTTACTAGCCAACAAATCAGCAAGCCTAATAAACAGAAGAAAACTTGAAAAAATGAGTTTTTCAAATATTGTACTAAAAAGCCAGTGTTTGTGTTGTTTTTATGGCTAATCTTTTTGTTTCCTTCTGTGGATGTTGAAACAGAGCAGTCGTTTCTAGCATATTAGTCATTTTTTGTTTCATTTAGAAACAAAGAATTATGTACTCTTTGAAGCATCTTTCCTTAAATGCAGATAATATTCCTTTCAGGCTTTTGCCTTAAAATATTTAAGCCACTATGGACTTTGATTTGGACTTGAATAGTTTTAAGGAGAGAATAAGTGTTCTTTTTTTTTTTTTAATAGTGCTTTTAATTACCGGATTTTCCTTGGAGAGGATGACGACCCACATCTTTGAATCTGGAATAGGAAATCTATGCTTTTCAGCTCTGAATAGCAAATCATTAGTATCAAAAATCTAACTTCATCTGCAGTATTAAACAAGCAATGCTTTTAATTTTCTCAGCTTTTCTCAAGAATGAATAAAGTTGTAGGATGTTGATGATATTTTCTTTGACGTAGCATCTCAGGTGGGTGTCTTCAGTGTTATGACAGATACACATCAAAGAACAAATTGTATTTATAAATACAAAATGAAGAAAATAACTTAATGATGGATTTAGAGAAATGATTGCTATGACTGATACAAATGCCAGTAGTATTAAACATTACACCAAGAATTATGGAGTTTTGCCTAAAATAAGTCAGGTATCTAAAAAGATTGAATAAGCACGAACTCAATGACTGCCGTGTAAGAATGTGGAATTTATGCATTTCCTTTTCTACCTTTCTGTCTTTGATCTATTCATTAGGTTGGATAGGTTAACAAAGTATAGGAAACTTTATTTTCTTTATTTATTCTTATATTTATAGGAAGTAATAGTCTGTTTATGGAATATGTGATGTTCAGTATTATTCTGCTCTCAGATGCGCCATGCTCAGGCTGGCTAAAACTGGTGTGGGTAGAGAGTTGTCATAATCTATGCAAGCAGGAGACTTACGCTTCAAGATATTGCTAAGAGGGGAATATAAAAAAGAATCCAAATTATATAGAGAAATGATTTGATATGACAGCCAGGGAAAAAGTGTTTGTAAACAGTGTGTGTTGCACAGCACAACCAAAATTGTCTAGATTGCAAAGGAAACAAATAGGGAAAATATGTATTTCCCTAAGGATGTTTCTAAAAGAGAGTAACGGTATGGTGTATAATCATTTTTATACTAGTTAGAAAAAGATCAACAAAGCAAATGTACTGAATTAAGGTCATATAGTTGACTTTCTTCTGATATTTCCTGATCTTGATTGAGGTTTTTAAACTTTCTGTCTAATTAAAAATAGTAGCATAAGTTCTTGTCCTGTACAGAGAAGAAGGATAATACATTTTGATTTCAACACCGTGCTATAGATGCTATGGTGTCAAATTCCAGCTCTTAGTAGTTTTTCAACTGAATCAGTTTTCCAGAAGAAGTGATTTATGTGACTTTGCTGTAATAATTCAGTCTGACCACAGTTTTACATGTGGGTTTTCAATACTTAGTCCTCAGTGGTTGAAGTACGCCAGTTGAAAAACACCCAAAAGCTCAAATTAATTGTGCAAAGCATTAATCTGTATGAACAAGCATATAGGGCTTTTAGCAGAAAACTGCAACTCTGTTTTAGTCCTGGGCAGCGCTATACACTCTGTTTAGACACCTGCCTGGGTCCAAGCTAGGGTTATATTGCTTCTGTTACTTTAACTTTTACAGCTCAGGCTGGACTTCTTGATTTTCCTCAGTTCTTCAGCCTTGTTTCATATCTGAGGTTGATATGATAGTTTATCACAGAAAGACGTGATAGTTGACATAAGAGAAACCTTGTACCTGCGAGGAGAAGTGGGGGCTTGATCTCCTTCCCAGTCAACCATTGAAAATCTGACTAGCCCTTGGGAGTGTCTTTTCTGTCTTGAAGCCAACATCCATTCTTCATAAATTTGCTACAAGCTGTGCATTTGTAAATATGAGGCTTCACTGCACTACCTTTGGCTTCCTCTCAGCTAAGGAGAGCTGTGGAAAAACACGCAATGGGACTGCTCTGATTTTGGCCTAGCTGGGGAGAAGGAAATCCTGATTTCCCTTGGTGGTACTCCTTCCCCCCCACCTCCCAAAACAGTCAGCCATTTCTGTCTCTAATACAGAAAGGAAGGATGAAGAAGCTGAAGAAGGAAGAAACTAGTGATACATGGGAAAGAAATAAGGGGAAGAAGCTGGAGGAAGGTATGAGGGCTAGTTAATCACAGTGACCTTGCCCCACTTGTTCCTGCCCATCCAATAGAAAGGAGGGATCTTAAGGAGAGGCCAGCTTTGGCACACTGTGTCCTTGTAAATTCACCAGTAAATGAGGGGCACACATTGTAAATGTCCCTGAAAATGGGATTTTCACAAGATCTACAGCTTCAGGATGAGAAAGAATTTACAATTATGACACTAGCTTCTGTAGTGCTATTCACTAGTTCTTTTTTCAGCTTTGTAATGTAAATTTGAAAAGTTACTTTTCTTGGTATGAGTTCAGCTATCTTTAAATTGGAGAATGAATTTAGCTTCAAATTAATCTAGTTTTAATTTATAAGTGTAAATAAATATTGATGTTTGTATATCTTTTTTTCTAGATAAACCAGGTAAAATCTGATCAGTTTCAGCAAATTCCCTTCTTCCCAATGCCRAACACTGCTGCTTTGCTTCTCTTCCTCAGACTGTGGCTATAATGATTTCTAGTTAAATTTGTTTACTGAAATTGCCCAGAAATTATAATGTAGTGTAAACTCCAGCAACTAAAAGTAAGCTGATCAATGTGGGGTGTTTGACTTTTCTTTTCCAGCAAAGGTAAGATCCTGCCTTGGATTGGTTTAATACTACTGTCCTCGCTGTTTTGTCACTTAGGAATTTTCAGACAAGCTGAATCTGTTAGCCATTTTCTGTACAGTTTTTGACAGGCTGGATGCAGTCTTGAAAAGATCACCTTTCAGTCTTCAAAACCTCAGTTCAGCACATTTAAGCATGCGATTATATTCCATTTAAATCAGTAGGAGTTGTGTCTGTGTATGAAGTTAAGTATGTTTTGAATTGAGGTGTAAATTATTTGGCCTGAACCTTTCTGTAAATCATTGCTGAACTATATATTACTTGCCCAAACCTGCAAAAGAGGAGAGCACTCTTAATGATGGCACAGTATGAGAAACAGCATATTACATCTGAGCTTTGTTTTTTGTATGGATTACAGTACTTCCCGCCATTTGCCAAGGCAGAATTTCTTAAATGCAGTGCTGGGGAGGAGGGGTGGTTCTCGCATCAGTTGCAATCAAATACTGTTCTGAGAAAGGGTAACTTGTGTTCTGCAGCGACCTTCAGGCTTTCACAAGGTAGACCTGCATTTACGTACTAAAATAGCAGATTTGATGCGGTTTATAGCATCAGATTTTTGATATACTGCTGGTTAGAGAACATCAGCACTCTGACCACCCAGAGTCCTTACAGTGCTCTTCTCTTTTCAATCGTGAGCAAAACTGTGAGCCTGTAGTTATTTTGTATGTTTATGAATACATGAAAACTTGTCAGATTTTTTTTTCTATCTATAATTACTCAAACTATTGCAAAATAGAATTGAAAATTTAGTTTAGGTCATGTTCACGATGTTTTTCAGGTAGCCCATTTAGGGTCCTAAATGCACATTTTTTCTGATTCTTGCATGCACCTTCCAATGGGACAGTAGATGATTTAATCTTCATAGCAAAAATTCTGGTCGACTTGAACCATGCCACAGAAAGTTTGTTAGGTTGTTGGCTAGAGATCATTCTAGACTTTTGTTCCTTACCAAGGAGGACTTATATTGAAACTGAATCTGTAATTCTTCATATTCTGCTTAGCAAAATTTTCTCTCGTCTTTAGACATTTTGTTCCCTTGGAGAAGAGGGAGGATTTTTCCTATGTGAGTTTTAATATACTAGTAGGCCTGACTTGATCTGCCATACTTAATAGTGAAGAAATATTTGAATACTACTGATGAAAACAATTGCTCTGTAATTGTGCAATATATTTGTGCACTTTTGGGATGCAGATCTCCTGTTGCATTCAATTTAAAAATAAAGAAATCAGAATATCCAGGCTGTTTTAGGGAATAACTCTAATTACTGACAGAACAAGATAGCATTGCCAGTAATATAGTTTAGGTGCGCTTGATGTAGAAGGAAGAATGTTATTCAGACAAACTGTAGTGTTGAAATAATTCTGTTGGAGAAAGCTGAGATTATAATATGAAGGGAGGCTACAAAACAAAAAGTTTTGGATAAATTACTGAAGATGTTTGAGAGTAGGAGAAACAGGTTGCCAGTAGACCAAAGTTTTTTGTTTTTTTTTTTTWAAWWAAAAAACCCCTAAAATTTACTGGATAAGATAGATAAGATAAAGAAGCATGATAAAATGTGTCAGGATTTAGGAAATGTGACTCAAGGAAAATGTTTGCAGTATTATGTGTTCTAAACTGAAGACTAGAGTTGTTGATTTGAAAACAGATGAAATCCTGAGAGAAGAAAAGGGCAATATGTCTAGATAGGAAGGTCTCTCTAAGGAACTCCTCATGATGAAGAACTGTTAGATGATATTGTTTGGATAGGTAAAGTATCTCACAGTTTAAATCTGAAATGGTGCTGATAATTGATGGGTCAAAAAAGAAAGTATTCACAACTGAGTGTTGTACTAATAACTTCTCAAACTGGAAGGCACATCAGTAGAAGATACCATACTTTTGTCTGTACAAAAGCATGGGAAATATAAGAGTTCTGATGATTAGAAAAGCTTGATGCATACTCTATACCCAAGAAAAACAGCTAAGAGTCTACAGCTTACAGACCCGCTTACTTAGTCTTGTATGAGAGCGAGGTCATATTGAAAGTCATTCTGGGTAAGGATGCAAAGCAAAAATCAAAGTATCAATAGAACAGACAAGACTGAATAGGTGTGTGGCAGATCTAATTATAACCAGGAAGAACGTTATCAGTAAGGTGTAAAAATAGGCAGTCATTTCTGCTGTAAATTTAAGTCATTTGATTTGATAGGACAAAAATTTTGGATCATAATGCTTCAGATGAGATTCCCCTATGTTCAGCTGGATTACTGTATGAATGCTGTTATAATCAGAAAATCTGCTTTAGAAGCATGTAGTATTAGCTTATATATTTAAAATTTGAATGGATTTTTACGAGAAAAGCATCAAAGGTTTTAGTGACAGGTTATACCTAATATTCCTGACGATACAATAGTTCCTCAAATAAGGTAATCAAGATAACAGATTATATACGGACTGAAAGAGTGTAGTCTCTTGATGAGTACTGCAAAGATTAAAAACAGATGAAAAAGACCTGGGGATTCTTGTGAAATCCCAAGTGCTTGAATGGTTGAAGAGTTTACTAAACTAAGTTGTAGATAGTGGCATCCAAATTCTTGAGACTAGTGGAAGCCTTGGCCCATTTTCCTCTTTTGAAGCCTGCTTGTCTGAAACTGGTGCACTGGCCTTGTCCGTGCTGATCAATGTGTCTGTCTGCCCCCATGGGATCATTCGTGAGCCCCTCGAGCAAGCCCAGAGAGCGAGCGAGTGGTATCAGTGATGAGGCCCCTTGGGCRACTGCCTTGAGGGAAGCTGGGGCAAAAGAGAGAGGCAGGAGGTGGCCTGAGGCGTCCCGCTGAGAGCACGTCCTCTCCGCTTCCTCCAGGCGGGAACTGACCAGGACCAGGCCTGGGAATGGCTGTTTGGAGAAAGTCCGCTTCCCAGGGCCTTGGAGGAGTAGGAGCAGGCTGAAAGGCTGGAGCATTGGCCTTTCTGTGCTTTGGGGCCCTTGGGGGTTGCCTGGCTGCCGCCGTGTCTGCTCCTGTCCCCTGGGGGCGTTGCTGATGCGCAGCTGTCCGTTGGCTGGTGACCCGCTGTGAGGTGTGCAGGGTGCGACCTGTCACAGTGGCCAGGTCCCCTGGGGCTGGGGACAGGTGGCCAGGTCCCCTGGGGCTGGGGACAGGGGTGGCCTCAGTGTGCTGCTGCTCCGCACGGGAGGAGGTGGCTGGCTTGTAATGCTGGCTTATATATTTAAAACTCCAGTGGATTTTTACGGGGAAAGCATCAGAAGTTTTTAGTGACAAGTTATACCTAATATTCCTGATGATATGATAGTTCATCAGGTAAGGTAATCAAGATAGTAGATTATATATAGAAAAAGTATTGATTAGTACTGCAAAGATTAAAAACAACAGATGAAAAAGACCTGAGGATTCTTGTAAAATGGCAAGTGCTTGAATGGTTGAAGAGTTTACTAAAGTCACCTAACATGAAAATTCGTATCCACATGCTAGTTAAAGATTAGGTACAGTAATAGCAGCTGTGGTAACCTACCAGTAAACAAGAATTTGGGGGGTGGGAAACAGATCTGTGAACATAACTGGAGACAGCAGCTTTGTGTAGCTGTGCCTTTCATGTAATTAGATCTTGAAGACAGAGATTGAGATAGAATACTAATAAACATTCAGAATTCGTACAGGAAAAACTGAATTTCAGGGGCACCAATAATCTACTGATTGAATATTAAAAGAGACCGCTGTTACAAGAGTCCTTAACACGAAGAGAAAGAAGCAAATGTTTGCTTGGACACACAAACTACAAAAAAGGAGGTCTTTATATGACACAAGTACATTTGAAAGGGAGAAGGAAGATGGAAAGCTGGATAAAGGACAAAAGTGGACAGCACTGAGAATCTGTAAGTCAACAAGATTAGCAGTGTAGTAAGATCTTTTTTATTATGACACAGTCTTTGAAGTTGAGGATGTTTTAGTATATTGATTTTTTTTATATACCCTATGTTAATGTTTTCAAAATATTCATAACATGCCATGTTATCCTGAAGTGGATTAAATAAGAGTATACTTTATACTGCCCAATGCCGTCAAATGTTCGACATGTGAAGGAAAATTCTGCTTAGTATTTCATGAGACAAATAATAACCTTGCAAGGAAAACACTTGTTTCTAATAAAGCCTAATCATATGCTTTAATGTATCTGATACCTTTGGGCTTATCTTCTCTAGCACATCTAACAGCACAACCAAAGATTTTTAAATGTATCAAGCAATTATGAAAAAAGTTACCACCTGCAGTCTGTGGACTTACTATCCTATGTAGTTATTTACTGAGGTTTATGAAAGTCACAAAAGTTCTTTTCCCAAAGAATTCATTGACATATGTGTTCTAGAGGATTTGTGATTTCATGTTCTCTAACAAATGGAAATATTTTAAAAACTGCATTAAAAGGTCCAAATGGAGTGGTGTTTTGAGAGAGAATTAAACTGAAAACATTTATTCCCTTTCTTTGGAAATTTGTCTCCGGATTAATTTATCACAGGCCAAACCTAATTACCTATTCAACCTGTAGTTTATTTGATCTGCATGCCTGAGTGTCCTACAATCAAATTTACTGAAGAGCTTCTCACTTTTTTCTGCATTAAAACAATTGCCTTGAAGCATCTAACAATTAAAAAATAAATGAGTTAACACTTTCTGCTAAGTGCTACCAGTTAAGTTGTAATATGCAATTAAAAACTACATTTTAATTTCTGTTCAATTACATTGACTCAAGTAGTAATTTTTCGTGTTATATTTATGAACCATTTAATTGTGACATTTTTCCTCTGGCTTTCTTGATAGAAAAGTAGATTTGATTTTGAGAATGTGGCAAGAAATAGCATTCTGTCCTTCCCCCCTCTCCCAATGGTTTACCATAATAACAAACAGAAAAAGACAAAACAAGCTGGTTTTTGTATAAATACTACAGAACATTTTTAGTTCAAAAGCCATGAAAAGATGTCATAATTTGAATTATTTTTCATGTGTTTGAAAACTTTCTATAGTAGGAATATTCAGATTACAGTATAGTAATGTAGGCTTTTGAAAAACTTTTCCACTTATTTTGTTGTGTTAACTGCTATGTGTTAAAGAAAGCCTCATATTAGATCTAGAATTAACACTCAGTAGAACCCGAAGTGTGAAAACAGAACATAGTGCTAGTAGTAGAGCAGCTGCCTTTTCAGGTGTATGTCGCGAGATATACACGCATTAGTGTCTTTTGGTTTTAGCTGCTTTTTAAACATAAAAAATATTTGCATTAATGTTGTAAATAAGTTGAAATTAGTTAATGTATTTTTATGTTAATACTAGAGAGAACTTCCTAGATGGTGAGATCCTGAGGGTATTCTCAGAATTTCTGTTGAAATTTAAACAAGCCACATTAGAAGGGGTGTAGAGTCTTTCTTCCCCTCTGAACCCTACTCCTCCAGGTCCTTCCAGCATACTGAAAGACACTTCTATGTTTGAAGCATTCTCTAATTATGAACCTAAATTTATTTATGGTAAATTACTGCCTGAGTGATCATGTCCCACTTCTGTGACGCATTGGTCTGTTAGTCATGCTGTGGGTGGTGAACAGGATCAGAGAACCAATCTGAATTAAACAAAACCCTGCCTAAAAAGTATGTTCTTTTTTACGCCTGCATCAGTTTCCTGATATGATTTGCAAACCATTCTGCTGTCAGAAGCGAGGGGTTAAGAATGGGAAAAGACTTTGAATAGCTGGAGTCTGTATTGTCACCACACCACTTCCCTGTATTGTGAAACCCCACCTCCAATTTCTGTGTGAGAGGAGTTAGTTATTCCCTCATGTCATCAAGAATGGCATTACTATTCCTTGTCCCTCTGGCTCTGGAAAGACCTTATTTCATCCATTTGGAGGTATCATTTGCTTTTTTTAATCTCCAAATAACACTGAAGTTCATAGTTACCCTTTCACCCGTAAACCTGACTCTTCTTATGTCACTTCCAACTGATGAGCTTCCAACTTATGTATAATGATTATACACCTTATTTAATGTCATCCCATTTGTATTACCAGTAATTAAGTTCTTAAAGTTCTTTAGATATGTTTATCTCTGCCAAGAACCAGCATTTTAAAATACCCTTTTTTCCTGGTATCCTATCCTGATATTACATAACAGAGATGTGTGTTTACCAAATCTATAGCTTAGGGCTTGAATCAACCGTAAGAGATCTAGTTATGTTTCCTCCTGTGAAACAGGCTCAAATACTGCAAAGTGACCTGGGCTTTTATTAGATGCTGAATACACCTGATTTTGGTGAGGACTCAGCAGCTTGGTTAGACTGTGACTGAGAAGCCATTGCAGAACAGTCGTTCAGTTCYTGTCCCAACCTGGTAGCTCGGTGTTCTCCACGCAGCAGTATCAGCATGACTGGTGGTTCTGTTTAAGACAGAAAGAGGAATACAATGTAGGAAAAATGCACTTTTTGTTCTGGGGTTTTCAAAACTTTATGCAAGTGGGACTAGCAGGAGAGAGATGGCAGCAGTGATGTGGTGAGCATGGGTAATATCCCAGAGGGCTTGTGGCTCCTGAAATGTTGTCTCTCCTTCCTGCAGGGTAAGTTTGTCATAAGGAGGAGTACCCCTGAAAGAAAACTCACATTAACTAGAGATGCAACAGCAGATTATAGGAGGATGTTCCTCCATGCGTGTATTGTGACTGCATGGAGGAGTTCAGGGCATTTTGGGTGCATTCCTACATTAATGTTGATAGATCCGTATTTCTTCAAGCCACATAGAATTTTAAGTGTAACACTGAAAAAACTTTTATAAGCTGTTAGTGATCAGTTTTAAAATGTTTGTAATCTTTGTTAATGATTTTCTAACATATAAATTACTGATACCTTCACCCAAATTTAACTGTTTTAACAGGGCTTTGTGATTCAGGATACAAGAATGTTAAGTGGTATGTACTTAACATAAAGTCATGGACTTTAACTACATTCTCAAAGAATGTAAGGGTAATGTCTGTTGTAATTCACTAAAAGAAAGTTTTCTGAGAGAAACTTATTCAGAAAATATGAGCTATATCTTTCCTGATCAAGGAAAACTGAAATAGAAATCATTATTCAAAATGCCTCTCTCTTATTGAAGAAAGCCAGGGTAGAAAGCTGGTCAGTTAATTTAGACTTGTTACTATTTGAGGACTGTCCAGAGAGTAAAATTATTCTCTGACTTCAAGTGAGGCTATTTATGCTCTAATAACTTTGTACTTGTTTGTGTGTCCTTTTCATAAATGCTCATTTTATCTGTGTATTTTATGGAATTGTCACCTTTGTCTGTGAACTCTTTGAACCTTTGTGTTCACGAAAGGGCTTTCAGTATTTCAGCGGAGGCAACCAATAGATGTTACCTTTTAAAGGAGGCCTCAGTCACATGCATCTTTAGAATGCATATTACCCATGGAAGATTTTTCTTTTTTATAAGCTACTTTAGACCCGCTTTAATGGCAGGCATTCTATGGTCCTGGCCAAAAAAAAGGCAAGGAAAGAAAAGAAAAAAAAAAAGAAAGAAAAGGAAAGGAAAGGAAAAAAAAAAGCTATGAATAAAATCCATCCAGTTTGTTTTGTTATACCAAATAGATAACAATTTTCTGATTTATTTCTTTTGGAGGTACATTTGCATGCTGCTGTACTCCTGAATAAGTTTTACTTTAAAGCTGGTGTTTGTCCTTCTATGGTAGGTGCTGGTTAATCTTTTACTCCTGCAGTTTTGAGGAGACCAAAGAATTCTTCTTCCAAGCTTCTCCTAAATACAAAGAACCAGGATGCTGTCATTTTTTACTTAAAATTTTTACTTCATTTCTGTCATATTTCTAAAAATATTTAGAATAAAATGCTGAAGTGTTTTGTTCATTCTTCTTACCTCTCTATTTTTCAGGGGACATAGCTTTAAGCTGATGATTGTACAGTTCATATCAGTGACTAGTTATTATTAACTTGGTATTGTAGAGCAATTTCAGATTTGCAACAGCTCTATTGACAAAATATTTTTATGGAAGTAATTTAGAGATGTCTTTTGAAGTGTTCTTGTTCTGCAAAATCTAAAACAGTATTACTGTTCAGGATTGCTTTCCTGTTCAGAGTTTTTTAAAGATGAATTGCAGTGCTTTTAAAGGAAGTATTAAAAACAACTCTTTGCTCTTAAATCCTAAAGTAGGGATAAGTAATGAGTATGAAAGAGTATGAAAGATCAGTTTTGAACTACTTTGTGTAATTCTAGGATTTACATGAAAAAAGGTGGAAAACAGATATAGAGAAAAGCTGTTTAAATTATTCAAGGCCTGGAAATGGCACATATTGATACATAGAGACAGACATTTTAATGTAGCAGGCGCCTTCACAGGAGAAAGTACTTGGTAGTAAAGAGCTGTTCAGCCTAGGAGAAAGGCAAATAAGCGCCAATGGCTAGGAGGGAAAGATGGAGACATTAAAATGAATCTAGTATAACAGCAATCATCTTGTGAGTATATGGCTCATCCGGTGTTTCATTTTAAGTCACTTTCTTGCCGCCTCTTCTGTCAGATGACTAATTACTTTTGTTTTGGATTATCTGCAAGCTTCTGAATATAGTCATAAGTTTAAAAATTGTCTTACTACTCCACATAGCTGCTTCTTATCTTGATTTATACTTCCTTTTTATCCTCCTCCCCTGCTTTTTGTCTATTAGAACACACATTTTTCAGTGCTAACGTGTGGATTATGTGTCTAGGAATAGCCTGACTGTGGATCCTACTGTGGATACTACTGTCAGTGGTGGTGGGAGAATCTATTTTTCACTTAGGTTTTCCTGCTAAGGTTAAGCAAACAATATGTATAGGTACATATAGATACATAGCTTTGGAGTGAAAAAGCTTAATAATAATTCCTTTTTGACGTTCGTTAACTATGAAACATATTTGAAAATACAGATTTTAGTTGATATTTCTGAATAGATGGCAGCTGTTTTTGTTTTCTAAAAAAAATAAGGAAAGCTGCTATACTGACATTATAAAGTTTATGAACATATTTGAATTTTGGTTTTTAATATGATTTAACTCTCAAAGTAACTTAGAGCTTTACTTTTTTTTTTTTTAATGTTTAAAAATCTTCTATTAACCTGCAGTTAGGATGGTTCTACAGACTCCTTGAAGCTTTTCAAAAAGTTTGTCAAAACTGACTTTGTCAGTATGGTAGCCAGTAGAAAAAATCTCAGATAAACTCATTCTACAGGAATGAATTTATTCCTATCTAACACTAAAAAGTGGAGAGAGCTGTTTGAGTGAAAAAAGTTCTTTGAGTAAAAAAAAAAAAAAATTATTTGAAAGGGGAAAGGTTTATGCAAAAGAACATAAGATCTGCAAGTCAAATGCAAATCCTTACTGAGGTAAGCTAAAGGACTTTGAGGATCATCTTGTTAAACATACGAACTCTAATGACTTCTTTTGAACAAAGCAGATGAAGGAACGCTGCCGATGAATTTGTAAAATTAGTAGGGAGATTAGTTGGAGAAATTGTTTTAGATTGAAGCATTCAATCCAATGCCTGGAACTATGGTCTTCACCAGTAAGTGAAGATTTCACATTTAAACACTACTGTTAATATTTTAGCAATTACTAAATGGACCCTGGAATGAGAGGTGGAAGTGGGATCCCAATTTTTGAATTTTCTTGTAAGATTCTGGAAATTATAGAGTAGTTACTTCTGTGCTGGGTAATTGGTTGAAATTATGAAATGAATAGTATTAGTAGATTCACTGAGTTAAAAATAATAGTAAAAAGTCAGCATGAATTTAATGAAGAAAACTTATGTGTCACTATTAGAGCTTTTTACTTGCGTTTCATAAAGCTTTTGACAGGTTCTGTCAGCAAGACTTCTTAAAGAGACAAAGTGATTATAAGATAAAGAGAAGATCTTTAGAGTAATATTTAGTCAAAGAATAGGTAAGAAGATTAGAGATACGTGCTTGTTATTGCAAAAGGTTACCAGTGGAGCTTCATGTGTATCTGTGCTAGGATCTGCTTAATGCTAAAGAGGTGGTGTGGTGAACTACAAGTCTGTAGATGATCCAGAATTATTCAGGACAGGGCTAACTGAAATGACTGTGTAGGCTGCTTTCCAAACCAGGCAAAGTCTAGGAAAATCTCACCTCTTAAGAGTCCTGTCTTTTTCTACTGATTCTCCTACAGTAGAAAAGGATGTCTTCAAATGCGTGTTTGGACATTAAAGAAATCAGGCTGCTTACTGGTAGTATAATATTTTTGCTTTCTATCCTTCCTCCTGCAGTAGGTACACCTTAGGACAGGGCAGAAGTACATTGGACAGAGAAAGGAAAAGGTAGCAAGGGATGGTGAGGAGAAATGGAAATCTAAATGTGTGTGAAGAGAGATCTTATTATGTTGAGTAAGAGCAAAAATGGAATGAAGAGAGCAGACAACTTCATCACTGGCTTTGTAACATAGAAATGGGTTCAGCTTAATGCTTATCCAGGTTGCTGGTAGCTGTGAGGGAAAGAATCTCTTCCTAAAACATCTGCCTTTGCACATGATAAAATACCTGACACTAAGGCAGATGAAACTCTGCTCCTATTCTTATGTTCTCTTCAAGGGGTGTTGTCCATTTACGTATGTTGTTTAATCTTTTAAGGCTTTTAATGCTTACAGCTCGGATATTCATTGTGTGAGGAACAGTATAAAAAAATGGTTATGATTAGGTTATTATCTTGACAAGATTATGAGCTCAGTGAAAATAAAGAGTTGTATCTTCATATTTGTGTACAGTTGCTTTAAAAAATCTAAAATTAGTAATTATGTATCTCAAAAGTTCTTTTAGACCTAACTAATACAATGTTTAACATTAAATTAGTTAAGTTGCCAGGACCAGAACTCACACAAGAGTTCAAACAAAATTCCAAGATGAAGTAATTGAATTAACTATTTATTTTCTTGGGTGCCTGAGGACTAAGCTTTGGTAAATGTGACATTAATTCTATTTATTTACTAAGTTTTCAGTGGGATTCAGGGAACTTACAGGCCTGTACATCTGATATCTGTTTAGGGGAAACTCGCAGAAACTGAAATAAGAAATAAAATTAGTGAGCATCAGATAAATAAGACCTGATTGGCATCCTGAATATTGTTTCTATAAAGGAAAGTCCTGCCTTAAACCCTCTGGATGTCTTTGATAAGTTGATAAATATACATGGAAAAGGTGTTGTGATGGACAGAGTCTATCTGAGTTTCCAGAAGGGTCAACATTGAAGTGAGAGAGTTTATCAGTGATACGGCTATTTAGGCTAGTGAAGATGAGAGCAGACAGTTAAGAACTGTAGAATGATCTTACGAGTTTGAGAGACTGGGCAATAAAATGGCAGAAGAAAATTCACTCTAAGTAAATGTAAAGTTGCAAGTATTGATATGGGGGATGACTATCCTAAGTTCATGCACAAGATGATGGGCTCTGAGCTGGCCATGATCGCTAAGGTGTGAGATATTACGCATTATGACTGCTGGTTTCATGAAAACACCAGTTCCATATCATTCAAAAAAAAAAAAAAAAAACAGGTGTTAGAAATTTTTGAGAATGGACTGGAGAACAAAGAGAAGCATCATTATTCCACTGTATAAATGGATGGTTACTTCTCCCTTGAATGCTGTCTGCAGTTTTGGTATCTCATCTCAAAGAGGAGATATTGCAATTGGAGAAGGTTCAGAAAAAGGCATCAAGGATAATATAAGGTATGAAATGGCTTTTACATGAGAAACCAGTTGAGTAGGCTAGGACTCTTTAGCCTGAAAGGACAACTTATGTGGGAATATTGTGGGAATAGAGGGATATTTTAATCAAAACTGTAAGTGACATGCAGAAGGTGAATAGAAGTAGACTATTTGCTGGTTCTTCATTCAAAAGCAAGATCTAGGGGTCATCAAAGCTAGCAGGAGCCAGGTTCGAAAGAGACAAAATGAGGTGGTTCTTTGCATAACGGATAGTAGGTGTGTGCAGCTCCTCAGGAAGGATGCTGCAGATCCAGAAAGTTTAGATTGATTCAGAGGAGATTGGGCAAGCCTTTGAAAGAGAGATTCATTGATGGTTACTAAGTAGATGAACCTTATCAGGCTAAAGAAATCCTGTGAGCTGAAAATAATTGGAAGATGGAAAAGTATTTGGAGATCTATCATAAGTATCATCTATGCTTACCTTGCTCTTACTCTTGTTATCTGCATGTGGCTCCTGTTTTTTTCAAAGCAAAGTGGGGGTGGAAAGGATGAGTAATAAACACAGTCCTTCCGGTGTACCAAGGATGTAGTAAAGTTTTCTGCAGCTGCACTCCCTGAGCACAAATGTTGAGCTTAGTGGCCTAGCTTGACCATTGATCTGAAACAATATAGCTCTCCTTACATTCTCGTTGGCTGGCTTAATAATAACTGTGATAGAGCAAGTTGGATTTGAGTAAGAGCTCTGAAGGACCAAAAGGTCTGTGTGAATATGTTGAGGCTTTGAATATGAATTCAGGTTAATAATACTCTGTTGTAACTTTAGTGTATCTTTAGTGTTCATCAAATAGCTGGATCACAAAGCCAGACACTGACTTCAGCAGAATTTTTATAAGTAAAGCAAGAAGTTGTAAGAATATGGAGGAATAATGTAAGAAGAGTAAGATATTATGGGACAGAAATTAAATTGAGAATATTTTATATCCTGTTCTTAATGTATTGTTACTGGGCAGAAACACCACCCACCTGTAGGCATAATATATCCTGAATTATAAAACTGTCTGGGAGTTTACTTAGGACCCTTGTTCTACAAATGTTTACAAAGGTCACTTTTAAATAGATGCCACCTCATGGTTTATTTGAAAAACTGGAGACTAGAAGTGCACAAAACAGTGAATTAACTAAAATCTGATGAAATTTAGCACAAAATCCTGGCCAGATTTTAAACATTCGCCAAACTTCCATACAACCATGACTTCAGTTGAAGAATCTATCCATATGTTGATGACAGGAAGAAAGTATGTCTGAGGCTGAAATTTAATCTAAAAAAATCTAAATTACCTCTTATTGTCAAATTAATATAAATACCTGTTAAACAAAGGGCTTTGTTTATAAAGTCTCAAACACTAACCACTTCCCCATTTTATCAGTAAAATGGCATATATTTTTGTAGTTCTTAATGTTAACAGTTCTAAATGAGTCAAACAGTTTTCTTGAAAACAAATGCTGCTTTGTTCACTAAAAATTTGCTTTTAATGTCAATGAAAAATAGAGCTTTTTACATTAAAAAAATCCTAGTATGTAAACTCTGTCATGCTGAAAAAAGTGGTATGGAATTGCTAAGTACAGATGCACACGTAACAGCAATGCTAGACAATAAACCACATTCATATTTCTTTTCTTTAGAAGGTGCAAAGCACTTTGGGTGAACCAGTCCTTATATTGCCAGCTATGTGCAATAAATCATATTAAGAGAATATCATTTGAGTGAATGCTATGAATTTTTTAATATTTACACTTGTTTATTTTCATTTTAGAGACTGTAGTCCATAACTCTGTGTACTTTTCATTTTGTATTCAGTATGGAGAGTTAATCCCAGAACGGGGCTTTTCTGATGCAAAATCTGAATGCTTGTGTAGTCACAACAGCTGTCCCCTCACCATGCGGTGTCTTCCATTACTTTACTGTAGAGATGAATTTTGGCCTAGTGTTTCAGTAATATTGGACACACATGGTTTTAGGTGACAAAGCAGTGTGTTTATGCATTCATTTGACTCTCGCAGTTACAGTTGGCTACAGATTAGAACAGGGAGAATACATTCACACCATGACCACCCTCATAGCTGCTTGTAGTAGTTGGATCACAGTAGGCACTGTTGCATCTAAAGACACAATTAACTATTGCTGAGGAGCTGCAGATTCACAAAAGGTCTTTACAGCTGTAATGGTTAACAGTGGATTTTCTAAAAGCTTTTTCAAAGTTTTCCAAATTTATAAATGTTTTAGGTTTTTACATCTTAAAATTTATTTTGGGGTTGAAACAAGGATAACATGTTGATATTTTACTTTAGCTAATGAATTCCTGTGCTTTGAGTTAGCTATACAGTTAGTTACAGATTTACAGAATGTTTGTAGCTTTGTTAGTTATTTAGAAAGAGAACCTCATGAATTCTGTAATATTTTAAAATGAATAATAAAGTTTTGAGCACACTGACTAATCAAAGCTTACCAAAAAGGTCTGAAAATAAAACTTAACAGAAAGCTTGCAATGTGTGTACATCACTGGAAAGATCATCCTGATTTCCGCATGTAATGGTTTAGATATGCTTTGGATATGGTGAGAAAGAATGGCTTTGCATTTGCTTTTTAAAAAACCAAACAGTTTTTATACAAGGTAAATAGAAAATTACAGTAAATTGCATATTAAGATGTTTGATGTATGGAGTTTGACAGATTTTTGAAGAGGCTTTTTAACCAAAGTCTTAGAACGATTTTTTATTTAAATGATAATGATGAAATTTTATTTTTAGAAGTAGAATGTTAAGTATCCCAAAACTTCCCTTCTAAAAATCTCGAATAAATATTTTTGAATAAAATATTATAGGGAGTATGTTTGCTTGTTTAATACAATAAACATAATAAAGCTATTGTGCAATGCGGAGATCTGCAGCATATTTAGCACTTCTTCTGTGGGCCATAGTGTAATTATATGGTTATATATGTAACGTATGTGTGAGATCTCTCACATGCACATACACACTTTATTTAAACATGTCATGTTTAAATCATCATAGATAATGAATTTTATACTTGTATTAAAAGCTATACAAATATGAATGTCTGGGGCTTTCAGCATTGAATAAAGGACTACATGGATCCAAACTAGAACGATTGATGAAATCCTTGCTACTATTGGCTATTATTTACTGTCTTTTAAGTGGCAGGTTGTATTTATGCCAATTTATCTGCTTCAGGGAACACTCTTGATAGCAGAACAAAGTGAATAAAAGTAGTTTGCTTTGCAAATGAATGCAAATGGTGGAGCCTTTCGGGAAGCCCTTTAACAGGAGCAATGCACTTTGATTATGAGTGAAGCTGCCATTTGGACATGGTGAAAAGAGCACGCTTGAACCATTGATTGGGGGAGACAGTAAAAAGTCAGGAAGGGCCCCGTTAAGCTTGCAGTGCGGCAGGCGGATGTCAGTGTGGTTAGAGCACAGTGGGAGAATGACAGGCAGGATTAGTGTCAGGGAGAAGCTTTGCTGTAGTTGTGGAGATGGTCCCTGGGGTCACTCACCTCTGACTGTTGTTCTGTSCTGATGGCTCTGTAATGCAAACTGCTTGATATATGCCTGTTCATTATCGGAAATGGTGATTAGAAGAGGTACRTCATGAAGAATTCTTGAAAAATAAATAAAAATGGCAAGTTCGTGCTTATAACAAAGGTTCAGCTCTGAAGTCGCTGTCAAAGATGCTACAAATATCAGAGATGGTTACTGGGGCTTGCTTTCTGAGGCAAGCAAAATTTCATGGCGTAAACTGCTATAATTAAGTGTGCTTCCTTGCTTTGTTCAGTTTTATTTGGCCATTATGAAGACAGTTATTTTTAACAGGTTGTCTTATGCTGCTAGAGTAAAACATTTTAATGTGTTTTGGTTATTGGATTTTAGAAGCATTCGGTTTGTTTTTGTAGCGTGACTGGTGCTTTGTGTGAGTTTTTTGTTTAATAGTCCTAATGGTGTATTAGAATCAACAGATTTCAGTTCTGAATCATCCAAAAATGCTAAAATGTATGGTGATTACAGTGACAAAAAGCTGAAGTGAATGTTCTATTTTATTTACAGGCTTTTTAAAATGTAAAAATGAGGATATTTTCTTTCACTTTGGTGGAAAAAATCTTACATGTGAAATTAGAAAAATGCCTGCAATTTTATATCTTAAACTGTGATTTAATCTTTAATAAAAGTATTGTTGCTTTTGATCTTTACTGCATTGTTATACTGTATATACATTGTATAAATGTGTAAATACAAATTAAATAGGTCAATGTATATTATATGCAAAATGAATTTTTTGAACATTAAGGATTTGTAATATTTTACTGTTTTTCTATTGTTTTTGTGCATTTTCTGCAACGAAATAGGGAGATGGTATCCAGATATTTGAAACTATTAAATTGTTTGGGTGTTTTTTTTACCTGATTTGATTAATGCATGTGAAGTTTTTTTTGTTTGTCTTTTTTTCAGTATTTTACCCCACAAGAATGTGTCCAATATCCCACTGTAATGAATGTTTTACAAATGTTTTACAGGCACCTGAATGGACAGAAGAGGACCTCAGCCAGCTGACAAGAAGTATGGTTAAGTTCCCAGGGGGGACCCCAGGTCGATGGGAAAAGATTGCTCACGAATTGGGTCGATCAGTGGCAGATGTGAGTTCACTCAGATTTGCATTGTACAGAGAGTGACAAACCAGAGCAAGACAGGCAGTGTAGAAGGCAGGCATATACGGGGCCGAGATTGTCTTTTGAGAGAGGCTACAATCCTTTTAGGAACTGGAAGTGAACCATTAACTAACTATGCAAGAAGCAGATGTCAGCCAGTCTCTTGCTCCGCAATTACCAGCTGTAACTGATCAGCTGTGTGGGGCATTCTGGTGCTTAGAGACTTGAGCTACTGTAACCCAGGAACAGAAAAACCAGCGCTGCTTTTTTATAGTAACGTCCTCTAACTACAAGAGAATATTTGTGTGATTGGTTAAAGACTGCATTTCTGTTTTAAGCCAGTCCCTACAAAATATGTAGATGAGCTAATGGTGTTTAGACAGGTGGTTTCCAATAATTAAACTGAAATATCTTTACAAACTATAAAACAAGTGGTATATATGATTCTGTTTCAGTCCATTTTTCTAGATTATAGCATGGTTAACAGTATTATGAAAAATGGTTAATATCCTTGTTAATTCATATTTTATAGTATTGAACCATGTATCAAAGAAAGTTTATACTTATGGATTTTAAGTGTTATGATCTTAAAACCCTCTGGGGCTAGGCTGTAAAAGACTTTTTAAGCAGTAGATTACTAGAACATGATGTACAGTGTCTGCTGAGGACCATTTGAAAGCCCTTTCAGATGACCCTATTTAAAAGGTTCTGGAAGGGTTAATGAGAATACCGTTTAAATTTGTCAATGTACATTTTGAGATTAGATGGTTTTTATTATATTTCAGCAATTATCTTAAATAATGGGATGGGAAACAAAGTCTTTAGCTGCTGTGAAACATTAAGCCACTATAACCTTCTGGGCAATTTGCATACTTCTAACATGTTTGGGGTTTTTTTTCTTCCTGTTGACATAATCACAAAAAGATATTTTTAAATGTTATTTTTAAAGATTTAATGGATCTATACAATTCTGTTACTCATACACGCTAGAAAACAAGCCGTTTTCATTCCTATTATTTTAGAACAAGATTCATCATTTGTGGATAAGCTCTAAGGGTCTTGATGTGAACATAAGCAAGAAGTTACTAACTTGTTATGCAAATGGAATGCTAATTATTTTGTTTTGAGATTCTGTTTAGTGTTGTACACCATAATACTATATTGGAATGGCTTTATTAAAAAATGCTGTATTTTACTTAGCAGATTTTAATAGTAAAATTATTTCACATGACTTGATAGTATGCTGTGTGCCTGGGAAAAATCTTTGAGATTGCTTTGAAAAGCTGATGAAACTGCTTGGTACTGCTAATACAAACATGCTTCCACATCCGCCCATTAGAAAACTAACAAAATCTTAAGACTGCCTTTTGTACCTGTTTTCTGATTTATTCCTTGAAGCAGGTGTAAAAACATTCTTTTATAAAGAACCTTTTGCTTAATATATTTGGTCACTATACTTGCACACGTCTGCTACTGGAAAGAAAAGGGAAGGTCTGTTGCTTCTTCCATTAGGAGAGAAGTCTTGAGAAACATGGGCATCTTTTCAGTGAGCTGGATAGGGAAATGAAAGAAAGGTGTATGTTCTAACAACTGTCATTTTCCTTGTACGAAAAAAGGAGTCTTGGGGGGATTTTTATGTATGGAGAAGGGTCTGAGCGCAATCTCTTTTTACTTCTGGTGACCTCCAACTGTAAGTGTTCTCCACACAATTTTTTATTTCCCTGAAGATTTCCCACTATTGATAATGCTAGTTCAGCTTTCCTGACTCAGTTTAGTTACTAATGTCTCTGTTACTTTTCTCATTACATTGCACAGTTAGTGATTGGGTTTTAAGAGGCAACACTTAAAAGCTTCTTGGAAACATATTTTCTCTGGTTCTCAAATTACTGCATCAGTATTAGGAACAGTTAAACTGGGAACTACTTAAGATATATCCATTCAGTTACTGAGCAAGATGTACAATTTATCCTTTATACTTGTTGAAAGGGACATAGAATTAGAATATAAATTTGCAGCAAGGGTTCCTAAGCTTATTCTGCTTGGGCATCACCATGATTGAAAGAGCAATGTTGCACTCCTGGGTTTGTAAGACTTTGTGTACAAGGAAGGGTTTGTATACGCAGGCAGTGTTTACCGCCCAAACAACTGTTCCCTGTTTCCACGGGGAGAGGTGCAGGGAGATAAATTTCTGTTTTGAAATAGCTTGTGTAGTACAATTTGGAAATACCTTATTTACCACTAATCTAACATTAGTCAAGCAGAAGAGAGTTTGAAGTGTGTGTTAGAATCTGGCAAATGAGCTGTTTTTTTATAAAACAAAAAAAACAAGGGAAATTTTAAATTTGTTTTTCCTACTTTTTTGTGATACAGGAAATACTTTTTAAAAAATTCAAACCACTTTCTGCTTGTTTGCTCTTGATACTTTACAGGAGAACAGTAAGTCTTGGTTTTCCTTTCATAATTAGAGAATGAGAGAAAGGATTTACAAGCTACAGTGTGTTTGTTTCCATGTGATTTTTAAGCATTCAAAGCCTTTCTATCAGTAGATTAGCTAGATTGGTGTTAATAAAAATAGTACGAAGTAATCCAATCCAAAATGATCTCTCTGTGGTTGCTTCTGTCTCAAGGCCTTGCGATGTAATCCCACTAGCTTTCTTCCTCAGCAAAAAGGGGTAGAAAAATATTTCAGTACTTTTTGAACAAAAAGATAGAATCATTCATACATACCAGCAGAGCATCAGTGAAATTCATTCATTCCCCCTACCCCAGACAAATTCAATTTTAGATTGTCTTAAACTCTTTCCTATTTTTTAAAGTAAATTCATGTATCAAACTGTACTGGTTTGCACTGCAATTTCTAAACAGAATGAAGTGATTTGAAGTGAGTGTTCCTGGCTTTTGTCAACTTTTTGACTTCATGGTGTTGCTTTAACTTAGGTCTGTGGTTTTATTTGTTTTAGAGTTTTGGAACAGTCTGGAGGAAAGCTTCTAATACTTGCAGCTTTAGTATTGATTTTTCACATCTAAAGAAGGCCTGAAAAGTTTGTGTTCCTGCTTGGAAAAAATTTTGCTTGATTTACTAGAACATGACTTTTGATACCTCAGAACCCAGTGAGCTTATGTTCAAACAGTATTCTCATCTAAAGGAAATATGGTTATTGATTCTTCTCATATTAGCACAAATTCTCCAGAATGTTTAACACTTGAAATTAAATAGGCATTAATTAAAGATGAACTTTCAGTTTCAACAGCCTGCCTAGAAGTCCCTTTTCAGTTGCTCATCTCTTACTGTCCGGGATCAGACAGTGTCATAGTTTGTCGTATGGAGCCACTACTGCACGAATGGGGCATCCACCCAGCCAGTTTGCAAAAGCCATCAGTGGTTCACTGTCAAAATGAAACAACGGATCAAGATGAATTCCACAGGCTCTGTTCTGGGTCTGTCATCATTTGTGTCTCTGACCTGGATGAGGGAAGATGATTGAATAGTGTGAAGGCTTCACAGATCTGTTCATCATTTGTAAATCATACAAAGCTAAGAGGAACTGAAAGTATATTGGAAAACAAGAGTAGAATTCAAAAAGATCAGGACAAATTGGAGAAAGTATATGCAAAAAATAGGGTGAAATTACACAGACAATATATGCAAGGTCATACAGAGAGATGGTGATCAGGTTCACATGTAAAAAGATGGAAAACAACTGGCTAGCAGCAACTCTTAAAAAGTAGGGGAGAAACAAGGATTAGAGGACATAATGAGCTAAACACAAGTCAACAAATGGCACACTGTTGTGAAAAAGGCAAACATCTTACTGAGAATATGCAAACAGGACAGTAAACCTTCTGCTTCATCTACATTCTCAGTTTGTGTCTAGCTTTCAGTATTGCACTTGAACACATGACTCGGTTGTAAAGAGTCCAGAAGAGCATAAAGAGAATAACAGGTCTCTAAAGTGTGACCTAGAAGGAAAGGTTGTGAAGGAGTTCATGTTCTTGAACTGAAAGAAAATATGAAGTAGGGATATAAGACTTCAGTCACATAAAAAGAGCACTGTGAAGAAGAGGAGACTTGGGTTCTTTATCAGATGTGTAGGGCAAGAAGAAATTACCCCAAATTTTATCACAGAATTAGACAAGAAGGGGCAAACAATTACAATGGAGATAAAGCAGAGGAATAAGCTACTTAAGAAGATGTGGAGTCTCCGCATTTGAAGGCCTTTAAGAACAGGATAGCCAAATATCTGTGAGAAACGACATCAGTATAGTGGTTCTGCCTGAGGTTAGGTCCTTCTCTTCATATGGTCTGTGATTAGACTAACAAGTGCAAGATATCTAGGAGGAAAGGGGGAGGAAACAAAACCTTTCTTCAATTGGAAGCATGTGTGAACTCATTTTTTAAAAATGTAAAATTAAAGCCAGATAGTTACTGTAGTTGGTTACCAATCGCTGCATATACCTTAGCTTGACTGTTCTTAAATTCAGTAATTCCTGACAAAGCAATCTTTCAGATGCTTTTTCTTTTCTACTGCCATTAAAATTGTTTGTCATAAACAAGTACTTAAGTTTTGGGGAAATTACACAATTAACAATACTTGAATAATGAATAATTAACCCAAAATAGATGAGGTTAAGTTGTGCTCATTTTATCAGTATGCTTAATTATTTAAATTGGCAATTCTCATTTTATTATGTACTTAGTGGGGATTTATCAATCTTCTTCCATAAAGATAATTTTCAACTGGGTTAGTATAATGAAATTTTATTGCTTTTGCAATTGAAAACTTCTACAGCTTTTTAAGTCATTTTCGTTGCAATTGGCTGGTGGTATAAATTAGATTTTCAAGTATTTTGATTATGAAAGGGAAATAGAGTTCAGTTTACTCTAATCAGAGTTCCTGCCTGCTGACCTGGTTACCTGTGCCACTGCTCTCTGTCATCCTCTAAACATCTGTTCTTTGACCCATTTTCCTTGCTGAATTTGTTGCTTCGGGGTTAGTTCTCATTCCTGTCCTCCAAAACTTAAGGAAATAATTGACCTTTTAAAACAAAATTAAAAAGTTACGTTTGAATTTTCTAAACAATATGAATATCCTGTAACATAGTATAAATTGCGAAAGAAGTTTCACGACTAATTTTTGCAGAAAAATTAGATTGTTTGGTTTGACAAATGCTAAGCCTTTATGAAAATTTAAAATAAATGATAGTTAGCTTTTACCGAACTCAAAAGTGGAGAAAAAGCACTTAGATGTGAAATTATAGAAGTGTATTGTACTTGACAATGCCTACCCTTTTAGATAATAAAAAAAAAGTTAAAAAAAAATATTTGCTGAAAGGCATAAATTAATTTTAGTAGCTACAAAGGCCATTCAAATTGTAAAAATAACAGAGAAAGTAAAAGCTGTCTGGCATGCCAAACAGACTTTAATGTGATTATTAGGTACAGGTTTTTTAAATTAAAGGCAAGGAGATCTCAGATTTCATACTTGTGAAGTAATATCATTCACTTGTCTTATAGGATAGGATTTAAACTGATTCTGTTTGCTCCTGCAATCACTAATCTCATGCATTTGTGTTGCAAAAACAGACTGATAAGGATTTGCTGCTTGTATAGAAGACAATTAAGGTAGGCAGCAAAACAATAGACAGGTGGAGCTATTTGGGCATTCTCAATTGTCATGAGGCCTGACAGCATAAGGCGAGGGGGAGGGCTCCTATTTTGTGATATTTCTTGTATGTTCAAGCAACAAGTTTCGGCCTTTAAGTTTGACTGTGTGAGTACATGCTCACTGTACTTTTATATTCCATTATAAAATAGGTTTCTTATTTTTGACAAATGGAACTCGCTTCTCAGCAAGAAAGCTTTTGTGTGATAAATGATCCATATCTAAAGGTTCATGAATTCATTAGCTTTTTTTTTTTTTTTTTTTTTTGCTTTTGGAAATTAAGTGTTTTCATGTCTGTTTTATATTTCATTTCATATACTATGGTAACTCAGTTACTGTAATCTCCATTCATTGGTATCCTGAAACACTGACTTCTGGCATCTTGTATGTGTTTATCTAAGCAACAGTTCTTCCAGTTGCTCACTAAAGTATAAGGACTTAGCTCTGGTCCAGGTCCAAAAAAGGGTATTAATATCTAAAATGGGATTTAGATGGTATGTAGGTCCCTCAGTCTGAGAGTGCAACCTTCAAAACACCTGTCTAATCCCACAGACATCCCAGAAAGTCCGTTGCTATATTGAGGGGAGGAGAAGGTGGGTGCTGTTTACAATTTCCTCGCTGCACAGTTCTTGTCTGTGCATTCCCACAGTTGCCCTGTCTTTGCAGATCTGGGCAACACGACACATTTTATACCCAAAGGCAAAAAGCATTGATCTTCTTGTCATAAATCTCTGAAAGTCATGATTTAGAAAGCATGACCAAAGCATCCCTATCACTTCAGGGAGAAACCTTCTCACAGAAGACAGTGGAACAACTTTTATACAAATAAATGGCAGATGGGGTGCTAAAGCCAGTGCTGCTGCTCCTTTTTAGTGTGCCTTGAATAATGTCCCGCATACATCCTGGTGAGCTGGGCTTGAATTCCGTTGCAGACTCCAAATCTTCTAGCTCGCAGGAAAGCTAACGCGTTTTGCATCAACGGTCACAGAATAAAGTGTCCGAGCAATTGCTGCAGCAGGCATTTGAGGCTAACTCCTCTTTCGTATGTGAGTCCCCATAATATTGAGTTAAAAACTTGCCACAGATTTTAACTGACAAGAGAAGCATAGAATGAAGTCTCCAGCATCAGGAGGAGTCTAGTTGCCAAGTTCTTCCTCCTTCTGTGTCCTGAGAAAAGGAGCAATCCCTCTTTTGTTTTAAATCAACTACTTGGACACTTAAGCTGGAGGGACGCTGGTGTTCTGAAATCCCAGTTTGATTTAGGCCAAGTTTGCCCTTTTTTGCAGGCCACATCTTAAACTGCCACATAATTAGACTCACAGTTGTTCTGATTTCTGTTGAGATAACTGCCTCCTCTCTGTCTGCTGTGGCGGACCTGGGAATTGCACATGGCTTCAAAGTCCATAACCGTGAGAAAACTGTACTGTTACAAGCTGCAACTGATTGGTCTAAGCAAATATGGTTAGAATTCATAACATGTCTCTTGGTTCTTCCAAGAGTCCTTAAAACACGCATTTGCTGTGTTAGCATTAAATTCAACATGTAATTTACACTGTGGAAAGACAGTAGTGTGTAACACACTTCTGGAAAAGTCGGAAAGAAACTACTAAGCAAACTGCTATAAGCAGTGCCAAAACAAAGGTGTGTCTTCTCATTTGAATATTTAGTTTCAAGCAATTTAGTAAATTGCAAAGAAGGATACTTGCCAAAAATGCAGAATGATTTGGCTTGATGTTTCAGTACTTGAAGTTTCACTGACCTGTTAAAACTGGAAGGCAGTTTTAGCAGCTTTTCAAGTCTATGAAAGGGAAGACAGTTTATAAAGCATAAATTTTGAGTCTATTACATGAAAATAAAGGAATGGGTCATTATTATCTGACTTGGGTCAAACAATTCTTGAAATAATTATGGTTGCTATGAGAAAGCCATTTAGATCTAGATTGGGAGAATAAGTCAGTGCAGCATGGTAACATTTTTGGTTGTAAGGGGAGAACTTCAAATTTGGCAGTTTCTTCTTTGCTCTTCTGGAAGGTTGGGTCTGTAAAACCTGCTGCCGAGACAGAGCCAGGAAGGAATTAAAATCCTTCTGCTTGGCTTTCCCTTATAAGCAAAATGTGGTTTTAACTCAAATTAGCCTCACAGATTCAAGAAATTCCTCTTTGCTGCATATTAGCCTCAGCTACTTACAGGCTATCTCTAAATATTCTTTTTCCATAATTCCACAGATCTTGGCTTTTTTGCACAACATAAACAGATGGAGAACATGCAGAAAAAATAACAACTGGGTGAACAGAGCACTGTTACTGAGAGAGCAAATTTCTGAAAGTTGATGCTGACACCCTTTGGCAGCTGTAGTAGATATTGACAGATACTGCTCAGGAAGCTGCTAAGAATAGTAAACAGTTTTATCAAGACCTGCAGTTTCCTCAGCGCAATAACATCATCCTTCTTTGCAATAAGGCTGTACACGTTTGGGAAGCCAAGCAGCATGGGTGATCCCTTCCCCTACTAATGGACTGTCCATCTGTGTGCTCAGAATGCAGTTGTCAAAACCCAAGAGATTTGTGCTTGTATAAATTATCTGGTGCAATCCTGATCAAATGGTACCATATTGAGAGAAGGAAGGTAGGTTATTGCCTGGCGACAGCAAAATGGCAAAGGCTTCAAAGCCCCATTTGATGTGCCAGAGCCCCAGGAAGCCAGGCTGATCATCGTGCTGCAGGACTGAGCTAAAGCAAAAGGCTCGTGGCCACTGCTGCGGGAATGGCGAGCTCATCCATCTTCTGGAGAAAGGGTCTGTTTCTGCCTGTTTAGCAGTGGTAGGGTCTCTGTACCTGATTTCATAGGGTTTTCCCCCTAGGTGTGTCACAAATCTGTGCTTTTTTTGCCTCCCCTCCCTGCAGGAGGAAAAGTCTGGTGTCTTGTTCTTGTGGCAGCAAAGCTAAGCTTTGTCTATGCTGCTTGAAAATCTTTTAAGCTGGCCCTGAATAATAATTTTTTCTCCTGTGTATCTCTGTAGCCTTGACTGTCCCATCTGAAAGAGGTGACAGGCATCACCTCAGGTAACCAGAGATTTAACACCTGGATGGTCATGATGAAGAATGTTTTTACTGCTAGGTGTCTTGTTTAGTAGAAACTAGTCTTGTGATCTGGACTAATTGTGAGTGGTATAAGAAGAAACAAGCTCTGTCTGGCTTTCATTGCAGAAATCATGCTAGTCCCACTTGCTTTCAATAAAACCTTTTGTAGCTGAAGAGCTATTGAAACTGAAGCCAGAAGGGAGTTCTCAGAAGCAAACTGCTGCTGTGGTTTCTTTCTGTATGTCCCATATTAAGAGGGTTCAGTTTCTACTTCAGTAATTTGATTGCATGCAGCCTTTTTTTATTGTCTTCCTTTGTCTAAGAAAATCTGCTTCATTGTACAATATTACTGGACTTTATTTGTGACTTCTGCTACCCTGCTGGACTACAAGGATGCCTTGGTTATTTGGGCATAGAAGCAGCAATGTTTAAAGTTGGTTCCTATAGAATAATGCAGTATGTCTGTTCAGCACTGTGAATGCCTGCAGGAATATGAGAACTGCCCTTTCTGTCCATACTGACTTAGTAGTAGTAAGTTTTAAATCAATTTCATAGTCTTGATCTTTTTATGGTGTCCCCAAACCCAGGATTTCTTAAGGACTGACTTGCCCTGAAGGCTGTGGTGAAGGCTGTTGTCAGTAATAACAGTCTGTTAGCACAACTTTTCAGAGTAAGGATAAAACTCGTAATTGAATATACATGAAAACTTTCATTTTACAGCATTATGCACTAACAATAACACCAATGGTTGGAAGAGCAATTCTACAACTACTTTATACTTTGAAGAACATTATTTCCAAGCATGTGATCTGTTACCTCATGAAAGAATAATAATCAAAGCAAGGTATGATAAGAAATGGAGTAGAGAAAGCAATGGAGCAACTTTTGCTTTTCAAAATCAGTGTTAAGAACCAGCTACTAGATATTGCTACTTATTGCTGGTGAAGAAATTTAAATTGGTATTAAGGATGTCAGAAAGTATGGAGGAATTGGCATCAGAAAAGACTGCAAGTCTGAGTGACAAGAGCAATGATTAAACTCAAATCAAATTGAAATACTGATTTCAGATGTTCCATAGATTGGATTCCTAATAATCCTTTAAAAGTTAATACTGACACGTTGTTATTCTTTCCCTGTGTCATCATCATAATGGCGATGACAACTGGAGCTGACTGACAAACAAATCTTAGGTCTAGATAAGTGATACATGGGACTCTTAAGTGAAATAAGCTAGAGTAAACATGAGCTTTACCTAGCACCTAAAAAATGACTTGCAAAATCACCCATACAAAGAAGACAGCTGTAAAAAAGTGTGAGGGAAAAGAGGAGAATAATAGATAAATCATCATGTAACCTGCAAAAGATGATAGTAAAGCTGTTAGCAAGAAGCTTGTTGAGTTGTCAAACTCACGTTAACAGGGGTGCTTAACGAAGCTTGCTCAATTCCAAAGTTGTAGATTTTCAAAATCTGAACCATACACACAGGTGTGACTTCCAGCTTACCAGATGCATGTTCAAATTGAAAGTCCGCTGAAAATAGAGATATCCTAATGCCTTCATAAGAGAAAGTATCAGAAATATTTGATGTAATAAATGCAGTAACTTACTGCAAATGCTAAGGCTGCTAACTTTACCAAATCATGATTGCTGACGTTAACCACAAGAAGATAACCTACGGTGGTGCAGACTGTTACTTCTGAACTTTTTACACATAGGGGAAAATGTGCAATACCATTAGGATCTAGGAATAAAACTAAATCCTTCACTGTTTTGGTGGGAAGGCTGTTTTAGATTCTAATTTAACTAGATTATGGCAAAATTCATATCTATTATGGGATACCTAAGATAGCCTAATTTGGGAACATCTGTCTTGTAAAGGAAACTTGAATCCAAGGTATCGACTTGTACCACTTGCAATGCAAAGCTTGTTGCATGTGTAGTCTCAGTTTGAAAGATAAAATGGTAATTGCAAACCTCTTAAAATGTCAGAGGATCAACATGCAGAAAATGGAGCAGTGTCACTGAGATAACAGCTCAGTGTATCTGTCTTTGCTTGAAATTTATTCTGCCGTGCTCAGTTCAGGGCGATCTCTTCTCTCTTTTCCTCTTTTCTTGGCTATATAAGTTGCCTGTACATCTTTTGAAGGAAGTACTTCAAAAATAGCAGAACGGTTTAGTAACAGCTGTCTGGCATACATGAACATAGGTGACACCCTGTCATATTCACAGCAGATCTGCTGCATCACTAAAGTAAGCTCTGAAGTATTTGCTGCTTGGTTGTGTGACAAGTTGTCCTCACTCTTTTCAAAATAATCTATTATAATCCAGTTTGTGTTAACATAATTTCTATTCAAGAAATGCGTAGCCGGTCACCATGGTGGAGTCTGTTCTGTTCAGCAGCCAAGGATGGGTTCTCCTCCACATTGGCCCTACAGAGACCCTCCAGTGCTAATAATGCAAATGGAACACAAAATGTTTTAATCTGGATGAATTTAGACTTTAAACTCTTCAAGGAAGATAATTTCTGTTAGTAATTACCTGTTTCAAGGGGGATCTATCCTGTTGTTTCAGAAACAGGATCATGCACATTACAGACAAAGCTAATATTTTCCGTTAAAAATATCAGTACATCTTAGTATTATGAAACTTTGTCTTCAAATGATTAAAACTTTGTCATACTGCAACAGTAGAAACTGGAATTATTCATGCCAGATGTCTACCTCTGGGTGAAGGGTTTTTTTTAAATTAGAGTTGGKATTTTTTTGTTCATTGAGTTCTCATTTAAATTTAATAATCCCAGAAGATGAGGTTTAATTTTGGGGAGATAAATTATTTTGCCTTGTTAAGTCTTACTGTCATTTTTTTAAGGAGTTCCAGCACTTTTCTTAGCAGGGTCCTATAATGTCACAGGCAGAAACTTGGAAGAGAAGAACCAAACAGAGACTAGAAAGTACCAAAGGGCTTTAACTATTGAAGTACTCTCTTATGAATCCAGTCATGGAACAAAAATGCTGAATCTTTATATATTCTTCTGCCAGAAAATAGCTGTACAACACACTGTCAGGTTCTCTATCCAGTGCTGCTCTGCGTAGAGATTAATAGTCTGTAATTGTTAACTAATTGTCAGCTAAAATGACGGTGGTCTGTGCTGTGGCTCTGAAGGTCTAAATGACTCCTATTGGGGGCAAATATGATCCCATATGGTGGAATTTCTGACTTTATAGGTGATGTATTTTTTACTTTCTCTCTGGGCAGCAGGCTGCCAAGTGTCTAATACTACAAGGATATGAACATTTAAAGTCCCGGGTTCAAATAGCGGGAAACAGGCTGCCCATCCCAGGTCGTATAGGTTCTGAAAGCGGGTTACCTGTTTCCATTTCAAATATTATGTGCCTTGGGTGCCTCAGACTACTTAATTTCAATTTCTCTCTTTTGCCCAAAGACCTCATATTCTAAAAAACTAAAATCTGGCATTCATGAAATATTTTCAATACTTAGAAATTAGAATATTTCTTTAAGTACTACATTTTAAGATGCTTTCAGCCGTAGCTGGTACTTGAATTTTGGAGTCTAGATCACTTGACATAACACAATCTTCTTTAAGTGATTAAAAGAACCTTAATTTTAAATGGAGCTTGTGTTCTTTCTTATCTGTAGGATCTATCTAGTGAGGTCTGGAAATTTGGAATGAGAGACCTCCGAATCTGGGGTGGGGAGAAAGCCTGCTTATTTCCTTGCTTCAGTAATGATGAAAATATTCAATCTGGTCCCACCTTTCTCCCAGTACACAGATTTAGGTATAAATATAGGAGTTGAAGCAGGCAGCTCTCCATCCTTTGGATCCTCATGTACAGAAAACTTTTTTCCTGAATTTTCAGGTGATCTTTGACAGTCAAAATGTTACATTTTATGCATTTCACGACTAAGTGCATTCTAGCATACTTCGTCATATTGACCTACGTGGATTATTTTGTTCTTTTGTTCAGTATTGAGAAACTCGTATCAAGACAGAACTTGCTGGTTTTCTGTTTTCCCCCTCTCCTTGTGACAATTTTTCAGGTTAGAGATTTAGGGTTTAGCAATGAAAGAATAAAATTTAAATATCAACTGTGATAGTGAATGTTATGGTGGTAGTAACAGAGATGTATAGCATTGCTTACATTATTTCAATAAGCTAAGAATATTTTAAAAGGACAAAGTCTGAAAAGTTACCGAACGGCAGTTTGGGCTTCACATGTGAACAAAACCATCAGAACATAACTTAACCTCGCGGTGTTCATAGGTGTTACAGTGTTGGTGTTGTGGGCTAAGTTGCTCATGACATCTTCAAAAGCCACAATGTTGTAATTTTTAAAATACTCTTTTTTTTTTCTTTCTTTCTTTCTTTCTTTCTTTCTTTCTTTCTTTCTTCCTCTCTCTTTTTTTTTTTTAATTTTTTTAAACACAGGTTACCATGAAAGCCAAACAGCTGAAGGACTCAGTTACGTATACACCAGGTGTGTGCTACTAAATCCTTACTGATGCTTACAACAAGCACACTGTTTGGATTATAGCTATGCAAATGCAATGCATTTTATAGCTTTCAGGGTATGCTTTGCAGAGAGCCTTGTAGGGCTTTGCCCTACCCTGCGCAAACGAAAGAGCCGGGGATGCCCTGTGGGAATGCGCCCCTCTAGCTACAGGCACCCAGGCGTCCTTCCTCAGCTCGCCTGGGCTTGGTTGCTTGGTTCTGCTGTTCTGTTCTGTTCTGTTTGCTTGTATCGGAGTGGTAATTTGCTAGTCACTTCACATATACCGGATAAGCGCATAATTGGCAAAGTTTATTGCTTCATAACCAGTATCTTGATTTCTGGGTAAACATTTTCCTTAAGCTCTTAAGCCATATGAGCTTTGCCTTCTCTCTGTACTATTCTGGCTATCTTTTATTTGCAGGCAGTTCCCTTTTTGTTTGTGGTTTGTTTTTACTGTTTTTAGTAAGTACAATAATATTTCTAACAGGTATCATTAGGCTCTCTGAGCTTAAAAGCCTGGCCCAGAATTCCAAGAATGTCAAAGTCAACATGAATTTGCCAGACCACATAATCACRCAGCGAGAAAGAGAGGAGGAGGAAGAGGAGGAGGAGGGAAACGACGATCATATCCCAGAGCAGATGGGGGTCCAGACGGATCACGTGGAGACCAGTGAAACTAGGCATCGCAAGCGGAAAATTATCAAAGGACCTGAAATGATTCTAGCAGCAGTGAAAGAGGTATCGGAAGAGAAGGGCAGAGGAAGACGCCAGAGGGACTTTGATAACACAGAACAAGAGGAAGACAGTGATGATGAGAGCAGAAGAAAAGAGAAAAGCCGTGCCTCAGAAGAATTGTGGACTCAAAATCAACAGAAACTACTTGAAATGGCCCTGCAGCAGTATCCAAAGGGAACGTCAGATCGCTGGGATAAAATAGCAAAATGTGTTCCTGGAAAAAGTAAGGTACAGTCACTGTTTTGCTTGAATTCTAGTGTAAACCAAGGAGAAAGATATTTCCTGCCAATTAATGATTACCTTAAGAACTGAGGGTCCATGCAGAAAGATGAGGTCTTTAGCTTGTAACTGTCAGCCAAAACATAACCTAAAGAACATTATTGTCATATTTACTGTTTTTTTTTTTAATATTTTCATTTAATTCAATTTGTTTGCTATATTATAGAAAAAATTGAAATACTTGGTGTTTCACTTAAAATACCTGTAGGACAAATTAGATTTTAAACAAATTTTAATTCCCAGTAACCAAATGTTGGTGACCTGCTTTGCTTTCATTTTTACAATACCTTTCTCAACCCATCTCAATAAACAAAGCGAGTAATCCAGCTGCAAGTGTAAAATGCTCGGTAATCTATCTCATACTCTGTTGGTAAGTATTGTCTTTTCAAAGCAACATTCATTATCGTTGATAGAGTTGGTCTGTGTTAGATTCCATAGTAGTTGTGGTAGTTTAGTTTGCTTGCTTCAGTCATTGTAGCTGCAGAAAATCCTGATTTTATTTGTGTCAAAAATGCAGTGCGAGGGAGCAGGAAACGTGGGCAGGGATCCAAGTAGTTCTCTGGCTCTGAAACTCCTCAAGGCTATTTGGTGTAGGTAGGTGCCAGGTGAGAACGGTGCTAAAGGCTGGTGTTTGACAGGGTGAGAGGGTCTGCAGTGTGGCTTCTACCAGAGTAACTACTCTGAATTAGATATTACAATACAATTATTGAATAATTGTTTTTTCCAGTCATTATAGAGAAGTACTGGGCAACTGTTTTCCTGGTTTTGTGTGCTCTTTAGAGAGAGAAATTATCCATTACCTTAGAAATTATCCATAGATGTAAATTCTCCTTCTGAAATTCAGTGCATGAATAACTTAAAAAAAAAAAAAAAAAAAAAAAAAAGCCTATCTTTCCTTCTATAATGAGGTAGCATATATCGAGTTAAAACAATATAAATGTATCAAATTTTAATTAACACTTCTGTTTTTCCTTTTAGGAGGAGTGTATAGCAAGATACAAGTTGCTTGTTGAACTGGTACAAAAGAAAAAAATGGCTAAAACCTGAATGTTCTGAACAGAGGAGATTTAGCTTGTTGTTGTCAGCATGAGATTTTAAATCTCATATGCAGGAAACTGCATTTTTGTACCTCGCTATTTCTATACGTCATGTGCCTTAGTAAAAGAAATTATCAATAAATCTTATGGCATCTTACTTAACTCCTTTGTGTGTTAAAGAATGAAGGTGTATTTTTGTGTTGGAGAGCTGCTTATACAGGTGTGTGATAACAATGTCTGAAGAACTAGTGAACTTTCAAGAAACCCGCACTCATTATTGCATACTGGAACTGATAGGTCTGCAGCTAGTAAACATACAGCTATAAAGAATTTTAAATGTTGTTTTGAAAGACAGAGAATTGATCTGAAAATATAAGCAGGCATGAGATTAATGGAACTCCAGTTTTTTTTTCCTTTCTTCCAGAGATAAATACAAGACAACATGCTTATATGCATATATCTGCTGCTACATAAAATGTCTATCAATTTTAATAATATTTTGAAATAAGCAGTATTTCTCATCTTAACTTTCATATTCATTTATATGCACCTGCAATGCAATTTCTTTCACCTGCCTTGCAGACTAATACACAATGATATTAAGTAGTGCTGTTATTTGGTAAAGTTGGAATGGGTGAGAATATAGAAGGCCTTTAATTAGGAAGTATTTGAACATATGCACTTATTTCATGACCGTGTTTTAAGTAAAGAATTGGACTTAAAAACTAACATCATTATGCTAAGATTTCTCATATTTTGTTTTTCCTGAACGCTGGATTTAATATAGTTTGATTTTTATATTGGAACTGATATAATGGTTATTGTTCATCACTTGCTATTGTATTTTTCATCATTTTGGAAAAGTTATACAGAGCTTAAGTACTGGAATAAGAGGTACTTGATGGGCTTTAAATGTCAATAAATCAGAGCAGTGATACAGTCTTTTGAAAAAATATTAAGGGCTTACTTTTTTTTAAGAGTGATTTAACATTCAAATTCTGATTTTGTTTTAATATGAAAATGAAAAATCAGAAGACCACATATCTATAAACTCAAAATTGGAGCTAGGCAGAAAACCTCCACTAACATTCTGCCGCTGGTAATTTTCTCCAGTAACTTTCTGCCTCGTGTGTTGCTTTTGACAGATCAACATTTCACTAGATTTCACCCCCTTTCTGTGGAACTTTAAAGCAGGAGTATTTAGGTCAGATGAGCGTGCTCCATATTTGCTCATTGCCAAGTGGAACACTTTTTTTTTTTTTTTTTTTTTTTCTTACATAAATTAATCTTGGTCTGTAAAAATAATGAAATTATGAACATTTAGTAAACACTAATATGTTTAAATTTTGTTTCACAGGAAATTTCAAATGTTAACTGCACTGGAAACTAAACATATCCAGCAGCTGCGCTATGATCGGTGTGTGCTGACTGGTCAAATGGGGTAGTTCTGTGCTACAAACGCAGCTACGAAAGAGCAGCCTGAGGTGGGGTCACGTGAAGTATTTTCAAAAGATAAAAGGAAATCTTAACTTCCAGTAGGCAGTGATCATCTGGGAGACTTGAAGGTAAATGACTGTCACTGTGTAAAGCAAGGTAATTGAAATGGCTTCAGAGAAAAGCTACTAAGATGGTTAGATGAACTGGGGAAAATTAACTTGGTAGAGCACTGATAGCGTTGGGATTGAAGCCTTAAACTATGGCAGTGCTGTCACAAGAGCAAATGGAGATAGAGTGTTACTGAAAAAAAYAGCCTGGTAATTAGAATATTTCTGCTCTAAGGGGTAAGTTCTGACACAGTCTACAAAAAGGTAGAGAAGTGGAAACTAGAGGATGGTAGATCGTCAAGGGAGCTGCARCAGTTTACAAAGGTGTCTGTAGTTGTTTGTAAATGCAGGAGCGGGGCTCGGTGGCCATTTATTCTTGGTTATATGTTTCTGTAGAGTTTTTCTGAATCCAGATCTGACTCTCATCCTGGTTCTGCTTAGCTGGTCTGAGATGGTATTTTACACTCAATTTTGTTGTAAAATATTTACTTATGACTGTTATTTTTCAAATGAAAATCAAAATTTGAAATACCTTAGGCCTTAGAGTATTTCAGGTAATCTTTTTCAAAATATACCTTCATCTTCCAAAAGGGAGTGATGCTATATCTAAGTGTCTGTCTCAATTGGTGAGACCCTCTTTAATGGTCTGAGGATGTGAACTCCTTAGATGAAATGGGATGTATTCAATAAGGCAAACAGGAATAATTATTAGCTACACTAATAGGAGCTGGCAAGTAACTGGTGAAGTAGTAGCTCTGCAAGAAAAGTATTTATATTGTTTGTAGTCCTCTATAATGTGTAAGTAAGTAAGTTGGTGATATCTTGCTGTTTCAGCAAAGGCAAATAACAGGACAGCATAGCCTGTGAGAGACAAAAAGTAATCTTTCCTTTCTACTCGGGATTTACAAGGCTTCACCTGGAATAGTGTCTTCAGTCTGGGGTATTACACTGTGGGGAAGAGCTAGACCACTCAGAGAAAGCAAAGAAAGAGAATGATGCAGAGCCTACAAGGCATGAGTTACTATGAAAGACAGAGGAATTGTTGGTGTATACTCTATACTAGAAAAGGAGAGACAAAGCTTGAAGTATGTAGGAGGGGAGGTTTGCACTTTTGTGATCTCTCTGATACAATTAATACATAATAATTGTTTCATGTCATGGTTGTCATGTATAATAACAGGCTTAATTTGGAGCAAGAAAGAGTTAAGTCAGATACTGGGGAAAAAATCCAGTGGTAAACGTAGTAAGGACTTGGGGAGGGCTTTGAAGCCTTTGAAATTGGAGAGATTTAAAAGCACATTAGAACATCTGCTTAAGTCTCATGCGCGTGTGCAGGTGATGCATGCCCAACACCTTCATCTTCTCTTAGCCCTAGAATTTAAGGAAGAAGGAAGAGCACCACTTACTTACTTACTTACTGGTAAGAAACTTTTTACTGCTTTGTTTGTGTGAACATCCATGCTGAGGAGCTTCAGGTAGTACTCCTGGCAGCTACAGTTTATCTATCTGTCTATCTGAAGGAAGGGCCTTAAGGGTGAACAAAGACTGTATGTATCACTATGTTACACCCTGCTTAAGAGCAGTGCTCAGAGATACTAGTCTTGGAGGGCTCCTTCACGTAAAAGCTTAGGTATGTCCAGGCCCCATCCAGCCTTGCTTCCCTCTTGGCTTCTCAAGCTCCAAAGGAGCTGGCCCAACCTAAGCTTTAACTTCTGCCACCGGTTGGGGTGGCAGGGAAGGTGGTTTGGTTAAGACTCCAGATCTTCCAGGGAGGCCTCTCCCATCCTCTCCTAGGGGTGCTGGGTTTTGGAGATGATGAGCCAAACAAACAGCCCTTTTGGCAATGGCTTTAGTCTGTGTTTGCTGAGGTGGGATCTGATTTGCTCTCTAGAGAAATGTTAAACAATAGCCAGTGTCTAGGAGAATAGCTGGGATTTTTTTACTTGGCATACTGGTATCCAACACCACAACTACCGTTTTCACAAAACTTTCTGTCCATGAAAACCATGGTCAGTCTGTGCTTGAGATTTAAGTGACTTCTTGCAACTTCAGTACTAGCACAGCTTTTCGTTAAGTAAGTAATACAAATACTTGCCTGCTGGCAAAAAGTATTCTTTCTCCTTCCTGGGCATTTGAGAGCCAATGCGCAATGTGTCCTCTGCACTATAAATTTGTGCATGAAAAGCTTTCAGTGCTACAGGGTTTGTGATGTAGCACCCACACTGCGAACTGCAAATAAGTATAGAAAGCGTGCCAATTACAAGTCTGTTCTAAGTCGATTTTGAGCATCTTCTGCCTGCCCCTGTGGATGGGATAGGTAAGTCACGATGGCAAGGGGCACTTGGGGTAAACTTAGCTAGAGAGAGCAGTATTACCCTACCAAGGTGATGCTGCAGTCTAAATACTTCTTTTACACTTTTTATATAGGTATGTTGTAAAGTAACAACAACCATAGTTGAATGAGTGGCATATGATTGAGCCATTGTAAGGGTTAAGATCGCTCTAACGTAGTTTTGCTTAGTTCTAGCAGAGAGCATAACAGATGCTCATCTACAATGGCTTGTACATGTATGTGTTTGGACTACATCATCCTCAACTTTATGGCTGACAATACATGAAATAAATTATTAAATGCTATTGTGTTTTAGGACAAGATTTTGCAATATGATCTCTTTATTGAGAGGATATGAGGCTCTGAAAGCAATAAAAGAAACACCGTTTAATTTAAAAGCTCTCTTAAGGAGGACCCAACAGTGAGATTTAAGCGTAGCTTATGAAAAATGGGCCACAAAATCAGACACCGCAAAGTATCACACAAATCATATTGCTGAAATATTAGCTTCTATTAACACAGTTTTAATGGCTCCATGAAGCTGACAAAGGCCCAGAGCCTGCTTTGAGATGCACAGAGGCTGTCACTCCAGCATTCAGTCCACAAGTGGGCTCCCCTAAGCTGCAAGGTGTGCTAGTCAGTGTTGTCAGTAAAGCTGGATTTCAGTGAAATGCAGTGAAAAGTTCAAGTGAGTGTTACCTTGGACCACTGCGCCTTTGCTCTTTGCTGCTGTCATGCCACTGAAGCCTGAGTGGTTCCTGAAACAGTTTGAGGGTGGCCCAGTAGCAGCAACTTGGCTGCCAGGGACCTGTGTGGCAGCTGATGCTGCTTTGGCAGCAGAGGAATTCCACAGGGGCTGCAGCATCAGCTTCTACTGAACTGGTGCCAGAGCAGCCAGAGCCCATCATCTTTGATGTCAGGATCTGCAAAATCATTGGAAGAAGGTTGCTTTCTACTTCATCTGGCCCTCACATGAACTTGGCTTTGATGTGGTGTTTCTTTAAAGGACTAGTGAATTGGATTTTAAATCCAATTTTAAATGTCAGAACTATCATTACTTTTCATTATTTCCCTGCTGTTGACTGTTGGTCCATCAGGACTATGAGTACTGTAAGACCTCCATCACTAGCCTGGGCTTCTGGCACCAATCTCTAACCAGTTAAATCTTAAGAGTGGCAATCCTCAGCAATCTCACTATTTCCAGCTTTGCTCCTTTCATGCTTCTCTGCTTCTTAGCAGGAAAGATACTGGAATTTTGGCAATCCCTCTCAGATAAGAAAATGCAGAAGGCCCTACAAGGCTTACTGCTGTTACCGACTGTTGTGTTACTGCTCTAATAGGAGCAAGATGACTTAGTGGTATCCACTGTCTACCTGGCAAAGCTTCTGGGTTCTGCTTAGGCCCCTGAATAAAGCAGCAGTCTGCATTGCACAACTCATAGGGAAGTGACACTCCAGGTCCCTATAGCGAAGCCTCACAGGTGAGTTGGTGGACGATCAAATTGGGCTTCTCCCCCCCCCCATCAACAGGTCAAGCAGTGTGAAGTATAAATCAAGGGGCCCACTATATATATACTATATACTCTGCCTTCCTGCTATCGACTGTGACTAACAAAGCAAGCAGTAAGTAAGCAGCAAGCAGCCCTTGTCTACCAAAACCCGTATTGTCACAAGACTCAAAATTTTACTTTCAGGTGACAGTCAGAGAAGGGTTAAGTTTAGCCATGCTGTTTCCTCCTTGCTCCCTGGGAAATGAAAGTCCAGGAGCTTAGCTCTGTGTTTACCAACACCTCCATGGACAAGGAACAAAATTTGTGGGAAAAGAAATATTGAGCTCATTTTATAGAAAGTACAATAAAGAAAAAGATTACAGCAACATCCCAAGGTCAAGATCACTTTAACCTAGGCACTGCATCAAGACAGAGCGCACATCAAGTTATTTCAGAATGAATTTGGTCTATTAGAGCAACAGCCCACCCCCCTCCTGCAAGTTCAGAGGAATTTGTCTTTCAAGCTTGAAAACAAGAAATTCTGACTCAGACTATGGAACAGGACAGCTGTTGGATACTGACAGTCAGGTAAACAAAAATGCCTTCGCATAAGTAGTGCAGCTGCATCAACGTCTCTTGCAAGCAAAAATTAAAATGAGAAACATTTTTAAAAGCTGTTGTAATAAATTTTAGTGGTAATGTGCAACTATTAAAACTGTCATGTAACATTAACAGAAATATTGATTTTTCATACAACAGTCATGTTCACACAACAGAATACAACTATAAACATTAAAGTTTTATTAACAAAAGCTTTGTACATATCTTTTCATACACTTGGAATTTTACATCTAGTCAAAATAACAGCACATTTTCATTTTACCATTTGTACAAATTGTTACAGAATATTCACCAGTGGGTTGAGTAAGTAAAATAAGCCACTGATTTACTTTTGTAAAGTATCTACAAAAGTGATTTGTGACATTTTTAAAAAATTTCCCAGAACATATAAAAATAAATTATTTTTCCTTTTTCAATTAAATCTACTAATTAGAAATATTACAAATCAAAATATCAATGTTTTCTTATGAATTCTTCACAATACAAAACAGATTCACAAAACTTTATTTACAGAAATGAGGTAAGAACTGTGCAATGTTTAACTAAGAAACATATTGCAGAATTAACATGTTCTTCCAAATAAGTACACAGTGGAGGTCTAATTACAGCTGGGTCTTTTCCTCTAATAATTCCCACCTTAATATTGATAAGTGGTCATTGCCCCAATTTAAACAATACTTTACCACACTGCATAGTCACGCCATGAAATCAGCTACTGTAGGTGGAAGTGTTCTAACACAAGTTCACCCGTTTCAACCACTGATAAATTTTAGTGGGAAATATTAACTCACTTTTTTGGTAATTTATTAGTGAAAAGTGACCCAGGTAATCTGCCTGAGCTGTCTAGAGTGGTATAAACACTTCTAGTAAAGGCAGAACAACAAGGCTGCTGGTGCAACACTGAATATTCCTGCTGCTAACAAGGACACATCTAGTGCATGATCAGCTGTTTGCAGCCATTCCAATGAAACGGAGGTAGCAACAGGCACTTGGTTTAGGCCAAACACTGCACATACTTTTCCAGTGTGGCCTTCTCATCTGGTAAGAAAACATTTCCATTTGAACCAAACCGGTTTCTTTAAAAACCTCAGAACTCTAAAACCTACATCAAAATTAATAAACTTTGGATTCCATACTGTAGTTCTTATTCAGGAAAAACTTGCACTATGTATCAACAGGAATTTAAAAGGAATAAAAAGTTCAAAAGTGGATTCTCTTATGAGTCAGATTTCAAAATACATGTGTAAAAAAGAACAACAAATAGCAAATCCAGACTGCCATTACAAGCTTAGTCTAAAAGGATATATTGCAACTGCAGCAGATCAGACTGGTTGGGGAAGGGGGTGGGGGTTGTTTTTAAAACTACTGCTCTGAAACCAAAGTAACCCATGACTGCAGACAGTTTACTAGCCTTTGAATTTATAATAAGATTAGTACTCAAGAATCAAGCATATATATTCTTCTATGTTCAAATTTGTACTTAGTACCATCATATTGACAAAATAATTACGGTTTGCAAAATTTTATCTTTTCACAGTCTGAAACATGAAAAAGTACTTCCATTTTAGTGCAACAAGTAAGTAAATCAAAGCCTACCAAGAATATCCTTATTGAAGCCTATTAACCTTTTGCTGTGCAGTAAGAGTTCCTTGTTGCATTTCTTCATATCTGCAGAAAGGAAGACTGCAGTTAGCATTCAGATGAAGTGCTGTAACAGCAGGACATGCAGGTCTCAAGTATCATTCAAATGTCAACTCTTCTCTGATGCAACTGGTCCAGTTTTATCATTAAGCCTCTGTGTAAGAGAAAATACTTCTAAAAATCAGATTATAAAATACAGAGCTAAGTAAAATTAAATTCATGCAAATGACAAAGCAGAGTTGAAATACACTGTGGACAAAACAGCAGATGAGATAAAATTAATACAGCTATCTAATCAGTAAATAAATTATTCTTGCATTGTAAAGAATAATCTTGTGTCATAGAACCAAAAGTGGAAAAGGAAAGAATAATTAAAGGAGTAGGACTACACTGAAATAACTCCTATTTAATTAGGCTTTCACAGCCTATGAAACAGCATTATGAAACACAAACTTTGCTTCCACTTTCATCCCAACAAGAGTTTCTGTTCCTGTCTGTTGGTCTCCCCCTGGATCCACTTGTTAGCCTAGAAAATACCAGGTGATCTCTGCTACTTTTTACCCACTGGAGAGGGGTTGATGAAACAGAAGATTTTCACTACATCCAAACACAAAAAACATACAAACAACAATGCACCCTTATTTCCAATTGGAAAGGGGATAAAAACAAAATATTCTTTTTTTTTGGGGGGGGGGGAATAATTGCAATTAAAAACATTTATTTCTAAGTTTTTTGTTTGGAAAATATTCAAGACTTCCTTGAATTCTTTCCACCTGTTACAAGAAAAAAAATAAAATTGCAACAATGCATCTGGTGGTGGTTGTACTAGTGCTGCCCCATCAGGCTGTCCAGACCTAGTAATAGCCATTTGTAAAAATCCCAAATAAACAGATCTGTCACATATAAAACTTTATTACTTTTTAGAAAATTAGGGGAGATCCATACTAGAACAAATACTTTGCATTTCTAAATGGGGGTCACAAAGCACTGAGCAAACTCCTCTGATACAGCCCTTCCGCTCTTCCACTCACCAGAAAAGAATGTGATCTTACTGGATCCTGTAGGACAGTTTGCAGTATCACAGCAATGGACCAGATTAGAAAATGACAATAACCACACACACACACACACACACACACACACAAAGCCTAGTAAAAGTACATGCTCGTATCTCTGAATAGAAGGGAGAGGTCTGCAGGGAAACTGTCTTGAAAATTCATAAGCTACACTGGGTGTCTCACCTTATATTTGGGGCAATGCCATCAAACTACTGCAAAGCCCAGCTGCCTGAGCTCCTCTCCACCACTGTGGCTCTAGTGCCAGCAGTGCCCCTAAGGCAGCTGCAACGTTGGGGGTTGGAAGCAGAGGGGGGCCCAACACTTGATCCCAAACTCTTCCCATCCGTTGTTGCAGAAAAACTTCCCTTTTCTCACTGCTGTTGCCACTTCATGTCTTCTCCAAGGACTCTTATCTGTCCAGGAAAAGTTTTACTACTATATTAAGCAAGGGAAGAGTTGCTCAACCTCCCAATATACATCCTCACCTTCCCACACCAGAATCTAAATCCATATAATGCATTCTCCTAATACATACTTCACCTTCCCAGCTGTGGGCTCCTCATCTCTCAAGCCATCAAATGGTCAGCTGCTATACAGCAACTGAGCTTTGGAGCTCCACAGTGCCTGGCCAGGACAAACTCTTCAAGTCAGGCGATAAAGGAAAAAAAATTGACCAGCGGACCCAGACTTGGGGAAGGTGGGCTGAGGAAGACCAGAATCACAGTTTGGTAAGATATGTAAGAGAAGGGCAAGGGCCACTGGATTGAAGTTCTGATCCAAGGAAGCAGGAGTGTGTAGCAGAGCGGACAGCTATAAGGGAGTGCAAGTTCACCGGGTTCTGGACTTCAGTAACTGTTGCTGAAGCCTTAAACAAAAAGCAAAACATACCCACACCAGAATAAAAAAATACCACCCTTGAGTTGTGAATACATGCACATAACTTGCTGCTTATCTTTTAATTACCTCATGAAGAGACTGCATTAAAAATGAGGTGAGAAATATACTTACTGTCACCTTCTGAGCTGCATTATCTCCATGAATTGTAAGGAATGGGTTGGTAGTAGCTGCATTAAGCGGTGATGCCTGTGTGCCTGAAAGCAAGTTGTTTATGGGTATCTGTGCTCCTCCAGTAATCTGCAATTGCTGTACTTCAGACTGATGGTGTTGATGGTGATGGTGCTGTTGCTGTACTAACTGATATAAAAGGGCTTGATGTTGTTCCTTGAGTAAGGTGAGGGAGAAAAAGTAATCAGGAATTAGTTAATGAATAATAGATCCTCCCTGGGTTCCTGCTTGCCCAGATCTTTAGCCAGGACAAGCACTAACTTAATGCCAGTTAATTTAGATTACACTCATGAAATTCCACAAGACTGAGGGCAAGGAAAGAAAGTGCCTGTTACATTTCCTGAAATCAGCAGCTTAGCAGAAGTTCAAGCAAGTTTGCTGGCTTTGCCAAGCCCCTGTCAGAAGAAACATATCTGAGAAGAATATCAAATCATGTTTGTCAAAGTACTAAAACTATGCAATTAACAACACAGATAGTTAAAACAGCTGCCAAGTGGCATATATGAATACTGTAGGGCAGAGTAGAGCCAGCTCATGATATAAGTCTCAAATCTTCTTCTGTTATAATCTTAGTGGAACCAGGGAATAGCTTAGGATATTGTCAGAATCAATACACATTCCCAAATTCTACCGCCCGCGGTTGATGTTGAGAGAGACAAGCCACCATGTCCACAGAGGGGACAAATGGGACTGAAGGCGCTAGGCAGCAGTTCACAGCAATGCACTCGGCCCAATGGCGCACTGTAATTTAGCATGACTGTATCATCCAAAAAACACTGAAACCCGTCAAAACTTAAAAGATTTTCAAAAGCAGTTATATGTTAAACATCTCTAATATTTATATTGTGCTGAGGAGTCTGTCAATACCTTAGAATATGTTAAAAGTAATAAATTGTAATTAACTAAAACTTACTGATGTGAGTTGCTGAGTACTTAGTAATTGCTGAAATTGCTGGTGCTGTTGATGGAGTAGAAGCTGTCTCTGTTGGTCAGGAAGTAATCCTAGTCCCGAGGCACTGCAGGGTTTGACAGGACAATACTGTAGTTTATATGAAAGTATGGGAACTTTTTACTTCAGCTTTCCATTGAAAAAAAGATGTGTATAAATACATAGTTCCTGTTTAGCATTTTGAGTGTATGCTGTCAGACATGAAATAAAGAGCCTCTCTGGTCATTTACATTTTTGTTGATACACACGTAGACATTGTCAGTCTCCCTCCCCCTCCACACCCCCCCAAGTCCTGTTGATACACTTTTTCATTTATTTTGAGCAACAGCAACATCTAGCCTGCAACTTAAGTTCTCTACCTATGTATTATTTTAAAGTCAGATAATGATGGTAATGTCTAAATCCATTTTTCACATGAAACTGCCTGAACAGATTCTGAAGCTCGGAAAGTTACCAAAAGTAGCAATTTACAGTGACATCTGGGAATTCTTTTAATTATAGAGCAGTATAAAAAGGTTTGAAAGTAGAGCTGTGACTTTCCATCACCTTAGGAGTAGTACTGATTTAAACCAGCTCCAAACTCATCCACCACCGTGTGATCTAACCATGTTCAGAGAGCTCATAATAGCACAGTAGGAAACTTGCATGCCTGCCTGTGCCAACTTAACCCTCCTACTTAGGCAATTCAAAAATCAGGAATTTAATATTAAAGAAATAGTCAGCTATTTGAAACTGAAACAGCACTGAACTCGAGAGTGGCAGGAGTAAACACTGTTCCACGCAGTTTCAGGAACAACAGTCTCAACCAGTGGAAACTACTTTTATGCTTATTTCCCCTTATTTTTTCTTCATCCAAAGTCATGTCAGGGCCTTTCCACAGCACAATTCCAATAACAGAAAGGTTTTCTTATGTCTTTCACAGAAAAGAGTTTGTAATGGAGGAAACAGTATAAGGAACATACATCTCATTACTAAGATTGTATTAACACTAATTAGAATTAATGCTTGCTTGGCCTGAACTTTTTTCCCCTGAATATACAGCTAAAAATATTGAAATCTCATAGAAAAAGGAGGTCATCCTGAAACACCTCAAAAGGAAGGGGAACCAGTGAATCATCTGGGTAAGCTTTATAAAGCAAGATAATTGTGGGAAAAATGCACTAAAATTAATATTGTTGAGGGAGCAATGGAGCAAGAGATCGTGCAAGAGAGAAACAGAGACAGGGAAATACCAACAGGTAGGCAGCAGGAACGTGCAGCAGCACAGAACGGGGAATCACTGGAGGACCCCAGGCAGGACGATAATAGTTAGAATGAGAGCAACAAACGGGACTAGCCGTAACACCCTGCATGAGCGGCAGTAGTGTCTTACTGGGCTACACACTCAAAGGTTACAGCAGTTAAGATGGACAGAAGAATAAACACAAGAACTTCAGCAATATAAGCAGAACCAAAATCATATGAGAAAACAGAAGTGCTTGGACATGACCAATATATTTTGACATTACCTCAAAGTGGAAAGCAATATAAAACTGGTTAGTATTACCGATACTAACCGAGTATTTTTCATTATAAAGGACTCCTCCTCACACTGCTGGGGAGAGTAACTCGAAGTTCTAGTGTTTTCAGCAGACTCCGATACTCAAGAAAGGAGACATGTTTTCACTATGGAAATGTCTTTTGTTTAGCCTAGGAAATTTTTATTTTCCCTATGTGACATAAACCAAGAAAAATATAACCTCCTCAGTAAAAATAAAACAGCACACCAAAACAGCAGTACACTTGAAAGTATCAGGTTTATAAGCCTAGTGAAGCCATACTAGACAACAATACCGTACAAGAACATTCAGGAGCCGACCAAGGAACAGTGAGGAAAGAAAATGGATGAAGAARCTAGAAAAATAGAGATCCCTTGCATCTTTCCAACCACATACGCCTTTTTTCAGTGGGTAATCTACTGTAATATCCAAAAATACTACTTAAAACAACCCACTCCCTATTTGCCTGTGTTTATTTCTACACAGAACTGCAGATCTCTTTCCTAAGTGGAGGGACAATGTGAGGGGGTGGGGGCATAGGAAGGGGAATAGGAAGAAGAAAATGAGTTCGCCCAGGCTCTTCTCTGCCCCAAAATACTTTCAGACCAAGCAGTCCATTCCCCTTCTCCGAAAGCAGCTGCCTCCTTTTGTTATCTGTTTGCCCTGCAGCTCAAGCAGCAGCAGTTTGTGCTGCTTACTATACCTGTTTAGGGGGAAGGGCTGTTTATTACAAGTACTCATACATGAATCTTTTCACTCATTTAAAAATTCTTAAGGAATGCCACTCTAAACTAATTTTGTTGTCAGATACTGAGAACTGTGAAAACACCATGCAACTGCATTGCTACTCTGGTTAGGTATGCCTACTGCATCTTTAATTACATGAATATACGCTGTTCTCCTCCTCCTCCTCCCCCTCTCCCCTTCATACTGCAACAAATGGTAGCATTTCCAGTGATACTTCAATCCTGGAAGACTAAGCGGCAGGACCGAAAATATTCTTTTCTGAACTGAAAAAAAAACCTAAAGCACATTTACATAATTACATTTGTTTTGGAATGTGACTTGATTTAAAAAACAGGAATAAATGGACACTACCTATGATCCCCTAAAGCTCAACAGAAAACATCTTTACTCTAACTTGACTATGCATGCTTCCATTAAATTCCTTTCTTAGTTTCATTCACAGAACAGGAGCAGAACCTAGTTAGATAATTAGAAGCTAAGGAAAAAAAAACAAACTTTTACATAAAGCAGCTTAAAAATTTTGCTAAACTGAGGAAGAGCAGACAAGAAGTCAAGAAGAACATAAATCAGTAAATTCTTACCTGTTATTTAGTGTAGTCGGCAGCGGATGTGTTGCATTGGGTGGCACAGTTGCATGAGTGAGAGGAGAAGGGTTCTGTGATATTGTTGCTGGGGTCTGAATTACCCCGTTTAAAGCCCCTACAATTCCATTGATTGCCAGCTGGTTAGCTGGCAACGCTCCAATTATTCCACCCACACCAGGCACTGCAGGAATGGTGGAGGTTACAGTCTGCATACCACTAGCTAGTGCCCCCACTGTCACACCATTGACCTGTTGAACTCCTGTGACTCCCGAGCCTTGCTGAGCTGGACTCTGCCCAGCAGGCGGTGGAGTGGAAAGAGCTGATGAACTGCTGGTGCTTTGTCCGCTGGAGGTTATCTCCTAGTGTAAAAAACAAACAACAAAACCCCCTCAGCCGCATAAAATTTCACCTAACAGTAATATGCAAGGACTATGAGGAGTTAGCTCGTAACAAGTTTAAGTTTAGAAGCAACAAATAAGTATTACCTGATTTAATACAGGAAGAGAATTGTCTGGTAAAAAACTGTTTCCCAGATGAGGGCTTTTACTGCTGTTCAAAGAATCAGTGCTAGGTGCTAAAGAAATTAATCAAAAAAATACATGGTTGTTAAATTTCTATAAAGTGTAAAGAGATTCAGAATAATTATTTTAAAATAATGTCAAAGGTAAACATAGAACATGTAAAGCTAGCATAAAGTCAATTTTAAAATCATAGCTGAATAGAACAGTATTAGCTAAATGACTGGTAAATCAATAGATTCAAATAGAGGTGCTCCAGACTGAAGTAAAAAAAGAAACTGCACAAACAAGTAACAGTGGTTCATAAAGTCTTCCGATTTATTTTTAAACATTAGAGATTCTTTTTAAATCCCCATGCCAATCAGTAGTCTATTCTCATCATCCATGTATATGTATCTCCCGTCAACTGCATATATGGATGAAATATCTATTTCACATAAATCATCTTCTAGCTACTTTGACACTTTAATACTTTCCTCTGCTTACCTGCTTGTACTGGAAATGCATGTACTTGATGAGAAGGGCTAGGATTTGAAGTTATTGTTGGAAAGGGAACTGAAAGTTGTGCATTGAGTAGCTGAAGCCGTTCCTTTTTAGCAGTCAGATTCTTTATCTGTTCTTCTAAACGCCTGTTTTCAACCTGAAGTTGGTGTAATGATTTAAGCATCCCTAAAACTAAGAGAAAACAAGCATGTTTTATCTTTTACAGCCACAAAGTTTTTCTTTCAGTTAAAGAATCACACATCATTGCACACTGTTGCTAAAATTTTAAAGAATGAATAACACCTTCAATATAAATATATAAACAAATTAAAATTGGCAAATAATTCAGTTATATTTGAAAATATAAACAAAATTATTAATGAAAAATACACTAGGGAAATCTGACTTTAAACAAAAAAGTTTAAGATCAATTATGTGTAATATGAAAGGCTGAAGCAAGTATGTAGCATGAGATAGTGACTGTCTGATACACCAGCACTCTGGCTTAAAGTCGCATCATTAGGGCTTATGCAAACATCAGTACATGGTAACTTATCCTCAAAACCAAATAGAAAGATTTTCCCAACTGTGTAGTTGGGAAAATCTATTCCAGCTGTGTTATTAAAAATTTAACATACTATCAAAACAGAAAAAATTGAGGAATATGCATTCAACTAACAGTACAGTGAACCAAAAATATTTATGTAAAAATAAACAGAAGTTTGTTAAGAAAAAAAAAAGTTATTCTGTTTTAATTCCCTGTACAATAAATCACAAACTTACAGAAGCAATGAAAATTTTTCATCCACTGTTAAATTATCTTTGAATCACGACACACCTTGTTGGCAGCAGCATCTTCCATTTGCTTTCAGAGGCGATCTACAAATCACCCAGCAGGGAGCACTATGTGAGCACCGCAGTTACCACCCCTTTTTGCAAATAAAGGGCATCTTCTGAACTAACATGATTTCTACCATGCACATTTTCCTCAATTCTGATTTTTGTTTCAGAACTTGGATTCCCCAACTAGTACTAGAGTGTGACTGTAAAGCCACAGGGATAGCCACTTTTTTAAATTCTAAATTGTATTTGTTTAACATGACCTCTGGGCCTACTACAGACATAAGTCTACTGGTATAGGCACATCTGGTCATTTCCCAAGGATTTAGCTTTTATCCCTCCTCTTCAAGAACATACAAAGGAACCCTCAGTGAGCCCAAATGAGATGCAATAAGACTTAGCTAAACCTGTCCTCCAGCTATCATGTTTAAAGGATTATCCCTGCATGAATTTCCTCACAATTAGCATTTTTGTCAGGATACCATTCATAAAAATACCAACTAGATACCACTTTATACTACCAACAAGAATAATGTGTTCAATAAAACAAAACACAAAAACTAACCTGGTATTAAAAGAATACATATTTTAACTTAATCATTTCCAGCGATACTAACATGTTGTTGCATATGGGATCCAAGCGATCTGCTCATCACTTATGCTTTGAGTATACTCCACTCTCAAATCATTTTATTAAACACAACTCGAAAAAATAAATGATTTACCCGATTTGTGACTTTCATGAGAAACAGATCATAATCAAAATACAAAAGTACAGTAGGACACCTGCCAACATTAGCAAGAATGTTGGGTTTGGGGTTTTTTGTTTTTTTTTAAACAACAGAAACGGGCAGTTTAGATTTAAAATGTCAGAAATAAAACAATACTGAAACATTATGGCAATCCATATCACATGATATAAAGCAGAACTGAGGAACTGCGCTAATTACCGGTTTATAAGAGCTGCGGAAGTTTACAGTAGTGAATCTAAGAGTCCAGAATTCATTTCCAAACTCTACAACCAACCAGTTCAATCTACAACTTACTTCCTCCTGCATGACCCAACTTCCCCATCCATAAAAACACAGGTAATGACTGAGAACTCGTGGGATCTACTGAAGCCAAGTGCTGCATTAAGGACTAAGTTATAATTCTACATTACAGTTATATTTCTTTCACAACAGAAAATAAGTCTTCAGAAATTCCTGGACAATCACCGAATTGCAGTTATTCGTAATACGAACAGTAGCCAAACGGAACGTGAGTACTTACTGTCACTAGGGGTGCCTTGCTCCAGTAAAAACTGCTGTCCTTCACTCCACTGCCTCTCCAGAAGCTGTTCTATGCTGGCTGCTACTGGGGGCAAGTTTTCCCCACAACTGTTCCCTGACTGATCGTAGCGAATCTGTAAGCTGCTTACAGGGGATCTGTTGAAAATATTGGAATTTGTATATTTAAAGAAAAGGAAAAAGGAAATGTATTAGCAAAAAGCCGCTGAAGTTTTTCACTTTATATCAGCCCATAGCACCTACATATCTTACACTTCTGAGACGAAGCTAATTCATCTACATCACTAAGAACTCCTGGTTCCAAGGCTTTAATGAAAAATAGCACAACACTTCACAATATGAGAATTTATACTCAGAAAGCCCAAAACCTCTTGAGCATACAGACTAACAAAATACCTGACAAACAGCATTGTATTAAATTATACAATACTATTTCTACAGCAGGAAATAGTACTATATATAGATACAGAGTACCTGTCTTAAAAAGAAATTTCAAACTTCTGGTGAACACTAAGAAAATCTAAATAAATTATTAAAATCTGCACAGTAATGACACTTTCACATAGAAGGGCATATATAATTCCACTGCCTGGTTTGTTCTAAAAATGAAACATGTAAAACCAAATTTCTGACGGACTATGTGAAAACACTATTTCACAAGGAACTCAATGAACATGAAAGCTGTCCTCTGCCCCTCCTGTGCACACTTAATATACTTCCTTTTTTACCCATAATCACACATGGTTCAAAGAATAATCTCTTTGCCACATGTCTTTTCTCATTCAGGATAAAATCAGATATTCAACATAGAGCCACTACGAAAGCTAGGTACTCCTCAGGTTTTAAGATATGGCTTCCTTTTCAGTGGATGAGCAAAATTTAATCCCTGAGCAAATCCAGATGCTCAGTGTATTTCTCTGTCTCAGAATTCTGGTTTCATATATGTCTGGCCACACTCCTTACCCAGAACCAACACCAAATCCCACTAAAAGTTGGCTGATGTCTTTTTATCAACTCCAGTGACCTCAAATTCAGATTCTTATATATTAGTTACTGCTGTAGTAGTAGCTCCCGGCCCTGCCACGGGATCACAACCGCACCACACTTCAAGGAATGCAAACCGACCAAAAAGGCCACCATAGTCCCAAGTATGGGACAACATATAGAGCTCAGGAAATCAGTGCGTTAATTATGATTAGTGTAATAAGCAGCGGTCACAGCACATTAGCTGCCTAACGACTGTCAAACATTTTGCAGGCACCAGAGCAAAGTGATTTTTATAAGAAAGGGGTTTAAGTAGGTGACTTAAGAGCCCTGTAGGTATTTATAAATAATTCCTCTTTTGCACACAGAATGAAAGGAGAAAAACACTTGCTAACAAACAAACAAAAAAAACAGAATACCACACACACCAAAAAAAGAAAAACCAAAAAAAACCAAAAAACCACACTGATGATCAGGGAACCAAGGTGGTGTTTTCCGACAGGAGATGACAGTTCAACAGCCTTTAGCAGTTCAGCACAGACATGTCAAAATGGACTTAAAAGTAGTTGTCTACACATTGTGCTCAAATGGTGAGAAGGAAGATTTTTGCAGAAACATTCTAAACAGATGTACTACACTCCATGAAACAGTACACTAAAATAATAATAAATAAATAAATAAATAAAAACAATGAAACTTCTTTCTCCATATGCTTTTTGAAGGCATAGAATGCTACACTAACAGACTACTCCATCAGCATTATAAAACATCAGCAAAATTCTGGATGGGCCTAGGACTGTTTCCTACCAATTTCACAAAGGTGGAAGCAAAACAATGTGAGATTATATAATCTCTGCAATCCTACACTGGAAATCTGTACAGAAGGTGGAAAGAATCTCGATTTCTCTGTATCTCAGCTTTAGTCAATCTATCCTCTTCCAGTTGAACCACTACTCAAACCATTACACACAATACAGTTTCTGCATGCAAGGGCTGAATCCTTATTCCAAGCAGAATTTTATCGTAGTTTCCCGTAGAATTATAATGTGCTGCATGTGTGACTTTGATGGGCTCACGGTGATTGAAATCCTTTCTTTGTTTCATGTTTCACATTTTGCTTACTTTCACAACTGTTTTGTGTTTAAGTTTGTGGTGTAGTTATTCAAATTCTTATACTCTTAATTATAATTAATAGTACAACCAGAATGCACTTTATATATAGCCATACATACATATTTCAATACAGTATTACATAACACAGTTTTTAATCTAAGGTTAAGCACTGTGTTAAAAAAAAAAAAAAAAAGTGCTACCTTGGGAAAAGGAGCAATTCCTTTGCAGAATGGAAACAACTTGCACAACACCAGTTATATTTATACATATAGGAAATACAAGCATATTTTAAAGATGTTATACTTTTAGATATGAAAGCTTAAAGAAAGAAAAAAATGTTCTGGTTATATAGGGATACAAAGATATAATGCTAGGAATCTGAAATGACCATACAGCTCATGAGTCGCATACRTCATCTCAGCAATCAGCTCTGTCATCAACAACAATCATTTCTGCAAATTCTTTTATTTGAAACAACTATTTGAAATTTGACTCTTTCAGAAAAGTGTGGTTTTTATGGATCTCATAAGGTTCAAAGGGAAGGAAATAGGAAATTGCAAAAAAGTTGAAAAGTTTTCAGATATCAGATTTTTTAAGTTAGCTTTTTATTCATTACATACTACCTTTAAAGTAACCAGAGTTATTTATTTAACTGGGGAAAGTGGGGAGTTACCTACACTTTTTAGAAGCATATGCATGCTGTGTGCAGTAGCAACACATTAGTGGGCATCATATTAAAGGATATATTATTCCTATACATTAAATAGCTAGAAATGCATTGCACAATCTTTCTCACTGTACAGAAATTTGCTGACTACTGAACTTAATTGAATGAATAGGTTTTCTAAATTTTTCCCATGTTGCATATTTCAGGCTAAATTTTTCCATGTTTCATGATCATTTTCTACTGGAACTACAGTAGTGATTTTTTTCTTTTTTCTTTTTTTTTTTTTAAATACCCCAAACCCTCAAGCAAAAGTTATCTGTTCCTTGTGAACTGATAGTGCTTCCATATGTTGAGCAAGATGTGAAATTCTGGGCTGAGATGGCCTTAGTATCATACAGTTCTCCTTTGCCATCCTCATGAAAATCACCTGAAATTTGACTATGTTATAAACACTAGGCAGTACATATATTGAGCATACGCTCAGTAGAAATATCATATTTAAGAAGTTTAGCTTCCCAAATATTCTCTCTGAAGCCAGATCAAGCACAACTACAGCCTACTGCCTCAGATGCACAAAAAACAGGCCCAAGCACATCAACCAAGAAAGCATTAAAACTTGTCATTACAGGTTGTACCACAATACCTACTAGGTAGTAGGACTCTCACACGTATGGAATCAAGGTACTGGCCTTTCCTATTTGTTGAGCACTTCCCTTTGCAAAAATCTCTCAAATTATTTGTGTGTGTGTGTGTGTGTGTGTGTGTGTGTGTGTGTGTGTGCGTGTGTATACACATGTGTGTATATGTATGTATATATACACACACACACTTATATATATTTACTTTAACATACAAATCTTATATATTTATATAAAGAACACTATTTAATCTAATTTGTAAATTCTTTATTTATTATTTTAGAAGTAAAAGGTATTAGAGAACTTAAAAGCCAGTCCATTAATGGGTAATACCACCTAAATATTATAAAGAATATGCTCACCCCAGTCAACAAGAAGTCATTTGATTAATTAAGGAATATAATACAGGATCAACAACACAGGTATATTAAATTACCTAATTTGGAGATATTTACTATAAATTACTATAATAATCTCAGGCTGTAACAATAAAATTCATTGTTACAATGCTGCATCTGCCTAACTGCAGGGGGTTCTTTTCAGCTATCCTAAAATCCTTTTTCAACATAAAATTCCCCCTGGTTAGTGCGCAAGTAATACTAATATAATTCATATGGGATCCAGTATGGAAAATGAAGTCCTTTAAATACAAAGCTTCACTTAAAATATATGAAAAATATTACCAAAATAATTTAAAATGCAATTTTGAAATTTTAACAGCAAACAGTATAAAAACAAAATTATGTGATACAATCCTAGCAGGAGAATTTTTATGTCAAACTTCTTTAGTAGAGGTCAAGTGCATCAGAACAGAAAAGTTCCCCCCCCCCCCCAACAATTGTTGCATATTTGAAGTGGTGGTGAGTGAAGTGGAAGAGAATATTTGTTGCAATATTTTTACTAATATTTATTTTCTCAGAAAGTCTCATTACTGTGATCTTTGTAATCTACGGGATTTTAGACCTTCTGCAAGTATGAAATGAAAGTATGGTTATGGCAACAAATCCATGAAGATTATCAGAATGTGTGGCTAAAATCATAAATAAATCCTTTTAAAGGATGTCTCCATATCTTAAGTAAAGTCCTTTAATTTATAAACCCAATCTCAGTTGATATAAAAATAAGTTTCAGACTATTTTGAGCTATCTGAACATATCAATCCATATATTTTTTCATATATATACATATGAATGAATATATGAATGCTACTTAAACACATAACACATAAGAAAAGATAATGAAGTTTCCAAATCTTAAAACGTTTCCTCCGCCTGCACTCCCCAGTGTAAATAATGCTTACCGTGGTGAGAGACTTCCTCTGGGTGAACCTCCTCTGCCAACAAGGCTGCGGCTATTATCTCCAAGATCTTGATCTGCAGTGTAAATATTTCACAGCTGATAAATCAACTCTTATTAGGTAAGAGTCTTAAAGCTGATGTAGATATTTTAAAAATAGCCTAAATCTTAACTTCTTCAGCATTGAAGACCAAATACGTAACTAGTTTAAGATTGCTGAACTGTAGCGTGTAAGGTGTTGTCCTTACACATTTCTGAGGGTGTACCAGGCCATGGATTATGTTCACTTCTTTCATTCCTTTCAGTCTTACAGCACAGAAGTGTGGTTTGCATTTGCAGTACCCTCCCCTCAGCCACTTTTAATTTCTACGGTGAAAGTAATGAATCACAGCTGTGGACAGCTAATCTGTATGCTTATCACAGCGAATCCTGATGCTTTGTATTTTTTTTTTTAAACACTTTGCATCCCAAAACAACTCATAAAATATATAATGCATTAAACTTGCCACTATCATCTAACAAGCACAGACTATTCTACAGATTTACTGAAAACTTTATGAAAGCATATAATTCACAAATTCCTATTTATAAGCAAAAGTATAGGCGAGACCCTTGCTAAAAGGTAGTAAAACAAACAAAAAAGGCCTCATTAAATATACAGAAACGTTTTGCTTGGAAGGACTCAAAAAGGTTATTTTCCCTATGGCCTCTCAATAAAATAACCCTATCTGCCCCTTTCAAGGTTGCCCTCCCCCTATTCTGCGCCAGGCGACCTCCGACCCCGCGAGGGCACAGACAYGACTGATCCATTCTCGGTAAGCTGCTGAACCCCCTCCCCGCCCCCGCGCGCCTGGCTACCCCGCCGCACGTCAACAAACCCCAGCGGGCCGGGGGGCCGGGGGCCCCGAAACAAAGCACATCCAGCGGCTCCTTCAAACTCCAGCAGCCACCGGATGTTACCGAATGGCTGGGGTAAATATCCGCAAGAGCCTCAAATGCTGCAGAAGTTCTCGAACGGGATCTGCTTCACACAAACTTGTGTGTAATGCAATTTCATGAATTATGCAAATAAAGGCTTAAACTATTGACAGCAAAACCCAGAGCTGTGTTACTCTCGCTGCAAAGAGCCAAGAACTGAGCACATCAATCACGGGAGTCACAGGAGACATTGTTGCATTCCTGCCTGCTGATGGCTCTGCTTAAACATTTACATTTTAGACAGTAAAAAAAAAAAAAAAAAAGCATAGCTGTTCTGTAGGACAACTGAGAATTTACTTCCAACACATAACAACTTTACACAGACATTTAAGAACCAAATGTTGAGCTCAAAAATAAAACTTAACAATCTTTTTAAAAATATGCAAGCCTGGAAAGCAGCACAGGTTTTCAACCCCAATAGCAAGTTTACCTGCTTGACTGGTCTCAGACTGAGCAATAAGTGCTGCCATTGCTGAATTAGGGTTCAGCCTATTGCCGTACATGTGGGACGGAGGCAGACTGAGAGAGGATCCAGGTAGGGTGTTTGCCTGCAAGAAAGCAATTATAACTTGAGTCCTTTTAAAAAATGGGGGGAAATGCTAAACACGTTTTAAGGAAGTCGTCCTAATGCACGATTATTAGTTCTTTAAAAAATTAATGTATTTAAAAGAAAAATTTATTATTTTCCATTTGGGAGTACAGAAATTGAATTGCAATACTTTTTAAATACATCAAGCATTACAGTGTGGTTTACAATTGTTTTTGGTAGATATATTAATAAAAAAACTTGTAATAAAAATTTACTGTAGCAAATCTTAAAAATACCTAAATTGCAGTTTAAAACAACCAACGTGCAGCAGGACACTCTCGCAATCCTGAAGTATGCACTCAATGCTAGGACTTAGTAGCATGGTGACCATGTGGTTATCCTACTAATTATTTAATCTTATTAAACCATTTACAAAATAAGGGCAGGTAGACAACAGATGTCTCACAAATGCTTGGGTTCCTTACATCACAAGCCGGCTGCGGAGGTCAAAAGGTCCAACGTTCAGCTCTACAGTTTAACTACACAGAGCCATATTTCCTTTGCTCTGCTCCGTCATTAGTAAAACCTGCACACTATTTTGTTACTTCCTATTTTGATAGACTTGGAAGCCTGGTGTTTTTTTGTTTTGTTTTGTTTTTATTTTAAAGAACGCAAACAGCCATTACAAGTATGTTTTCTATACAATAGGGGGCTCAACGAATCACAGCTTTGCCCTGACCCCATATAAGGAACTGTATTTTTGGCGGTTGGCCAGCTCTACTTATTGAAGAGCTCCCAAAGTTTGTGTTCATTCATGTTGCTAACCGCAATTCTGAAGGTCTCTGCTGGGACTTGTGCCAAACAAGCGAAAATGAACCCTTAAACAGATGAAGCTAAGGAGGCTGGCCAAAATCTTGCATAATCCAATGCAATAAAAATACCTTCTTCCTTGGCTGCTTATGCTTTTTTCCCTTTCGAAGAAAAGATGCGTTAAATGCTGAGTTTCAGAGAGACGCAATCAAAGAAAAAAGGCATTGCTGCTGGTGAAAAATTTTGCATTTTCTTGCCTGATAACAAAACTGTTTCAGAACAAATAAAAGATTATAATATTGGGGGGGGGGGAACAGATACACAACCTGTGAGATCACAAATTTTTAAATGAATCTTTGAAATAAATGTAAACAACCTTTACAAAAGAAACTTTTTTTTGAAATATGAGAAAAAAAAAGGTGAAGAGTAAGGAACTCAATTTGTGGGACATTTTGACATGTGTAACTGCACACAAGAGACAAGGTAAACATACTGGTTATTACAGCAAAATATTACAGAGTATAAACTATGTCTCTGGAAAGAATCACACACTACCATTAAGTTTTGGCTTTCAGCCAACATATTAAACTTGATGAATGGACTTTTATGAATTCACACAACTGTTTTCAATGATGCTTTATTTACTATATACTGGTGAGAAATTGTGCCTGATACTTAAGTTTTTCTACTGTCACAAAAGTTAGAAAATGCAACAAGAAATTATTTAAAATAATTGGTTTTTTTTTCACTTTTCATTTTAAAGGTATGTGTAAGATCACAAGACATGGAACCACACTTTCACTTCAAATCTGGCTTTTTTTTTTTCTTTGCAGAATTACAATTAGAATTAATCTGAATTAGTCAAGTCTTAAAATAATACAGGCATTTCCACCTACCCGGGTATGCCAACAAGTTCCAGAAATACAGCACATTACTACTGTGACACTTACTGATGAAGGAGGCAATACTGCACAGCTCCTGCTGTTTTCCTCAATAAACACCTATAGCACAATTCCAACTCAACCATTATTGTTCACTAGTAACCTTCAATTGTTTTCCTGTTTTCCTCTCAAAAAAACCAAACCAACAACATAGTTTTTGTCAAATTCTTTCACTGAAAAAACGCTACAAAATGAAAATTACTAGGTACAACCGTTATTTCCTTCCAAATCTGAGAAGACCAGCAACATAAAAATCTATACATTCTTAATGTAAATAAAATGSCTAAGGTTGTGAATTCTGCTAATGTAACTTTAAAAAAATCCTACAAATACTATGTTTTATTTCTATTTAGTTTTAGAATATTTCTACAAAACAGGTTTTTCTTTCTTAATTCTAGCAAGTGTACTGCTCACATTTTATGCAGAAACTGGTGTATTTACTCTCCTTCTCCTGTCTAATTCGCTGCAAGGCTACTTAAAACTGTACCACAACAACTATATGTTAATTCATAATGGCAAGGCATCTAGATTCAGCGTGGAGAATACACGTTTATTTGACTGAAACGTGCACGAATAGCTTTAAGGATTTATTTAAACTAAACGTATCTAAGAATCTTGAAAGGAGTTGCTAAAGCGTGTTGAGTAACCATCACATCACAAAACAAAAAGCAAACATTGTTTAATTCCTTTGTCAAGTGGACTGATAAATCAAAAGCCTTAGCACGATTTAAACAATATCTAAGAACCTGAGCTTTTTCACAAGTGGTGGTTCGCCCTAAACTCAATCCGTTTATACTTTAGAAGACTAGCAAAGGTGTCCTACAACAAGTTGGAACTACAGCAGTTTTCGTGACGTCACATATCCCGTGCAGCTCTCAAAGGGAAAAGTCACATTAATAAAATTGCTCAAGTAGCTGGAGGTAAATTAAAAAATATATATATTTTTTTTTTTAAATGGCAACGTAAACTGACAAAAATAAAGATTTGAGAGGCTTTACGCATGAGACAACTTCATCTGACAGGAAAGTAGAGGAGGTGTAGGAGCACTACATTATTTAAAGGTGAAATAGGAGCTTCATGTTTCACTCACAGTCGAAACAAGCTGTAGCAAGCATTTATTAAAAATGCGCAATCATCTTGTCAATATATATTAAGGTCACAGGACTGAAACATCTTCTGAAATGCAGCACTTTTAAAGCTGTAGTATTCTTTATTTCAACAGATCCTATTTAAACAGTCAACATACAACACGTGATTAAAATGTATGAACTAATGAAGAGACCGCTAAGTATTTATCCTGAAAAGACTGTAAGTTTTCTTGAAAAGCATTTTAGCAGAAAGGTTTAAGCCTATCTAGAGGTATATACTATATTGCTTTCATTTATGGCATGTTCAATAAATCAGTAAAGCAATAAGCAGCAGAGCAGCACAGAATGAAGATACACTGTAATTCAAGGAATACTCGATTGCAGTAAGAATAAGTGACTGATATTTGATGGATGCTTAAAAGCACTTCCTTTACCTCAAAAAAGTGCRTATATTAATATGAAAACTATATATGCAAGTTAACTAAATTTAACCAATATATGAAAATATCCTGTGAAATATTTAAAATACAGCATATTTCTTACATTTTTACATCACGCCAAAATAATATTTGCTCTAACAGTATGAATATGAAGTTTCCTAAATTAACAACTATTAGCATTCATAACTGTATATTAGCTTAATTTTCCAGGGAAAACAGTTCCTTCATTTACAAAGTTAAATGTTCTTTAAAAAACAAATGAAGGGGAGAAAAAGGAGACAATACTTAGCTGTACACTATTATATTAGAAAGGTCTCAAAATTGAAGAACCTTTGGGCATGCCTGTTCCCTGTTCAAGTTTTATGCTATGAAGTATTTTCTGATAACAGGCCCCATTTCTGCCTCAGCTCCACACCAGTAAGGTTTTAATACTCAGCGTGTGATGAGAGATGAAACCAAGTGTGAACAACTTTCAGGTCCCATGAGTAGGCTGACTGTTGAAGCTGTCAGGTTCAATTGCATCATTCCACATTTTTCAATGCCCCAAACTGCTCCCTAATTGTTAGGGGCTTAACATATTCAAACCCATTGTTTAGGCTAATGCTGAAATGCCTACAGTTGAGTTTCCATAAAGCAAGGGGAGGGATTTAATTGTACTTAAACCATTACTGAACTTTCCTCCTTTCATGATAGGACAACAAGGATGGCCTTAACAACCAATTCCAAGACARCTTCTCAATAGTTTATATTCAATCAACATATCTTTTCCCCTTGTGCTTTAAAAATAGTCATTGCTATATTGTAGTTTTATGTTACAATACTTTGATGATGCTTTAAAATTAGTGATAGAYCATTTAACTACTTACTCCAGTCCATACATACTTGTCAAGAAAAATTTTAAAAAGATTTTAAAAATTCTCATTTAAAATAAAAACATATCATTGCTCCTGCATTGTCTATACTCCTTAAATATGATTACCAAACTAATGTGCTTGGGGTCATAATATTTACCAATCACACTAGTTTTCTTCACATGTCTAGCACCAGGCTGCAACAGAAAGCACCAAAGTTCCCTCTGATGCTATTAACACAAACTGAAGAAATCAAGAGCACTACTAACTTCAAGCAAACTACTTCTGAAAAGTATACAGTAAACTACATCTCAAAACAGTACACAAAAGATTTGATGCAGGATTTTTTAGAGAATGAAGTAAATAAAGATCCCAAACAAAACAGAGCTGCAATTGTCTAGCTTCATGAAATAAGGGAGGACATTCAAACACTTGACTTAATATTAGCAGAAGCATACTTCATCCAGAAAACTCTGAAGTCATCTTAAACTGACATATTTTAGTCAATGGCAAGCAATATTCATCTGAAAAATACAGTATTGATAACAACATCAAAAATAAAACCCACATTGTGATTAAATGAGCTTAGACACCCAAAGATATTCATGCGATGTACATAATGTTAACAAAGTCAACTGCTTTTTCCGTAAAGTGAAAAAAGCTGTCTATCAAGTGATAGTTGCAAAAGCAACCTGCCCTGAAGTTTCACCATTTAGCTTAGACAAATGAGGAAAACTGATTTTATCCCTACAAATTCTATAAAGCCAATTGCATTATGGGGAGCAYATTACAGCTGACTCTTCTTGGTATTCAGTGCAGTGGGAAAGAGAATGTGCTGCCGCCTCCTCTTCCCCTTCCAGGCACCTTTGGGATCACCCGTAATTTCATGTAGGGGATGTGGGGGAACCACTGCTGCACACCATCACTTGCCTTCTCGCAGCTCTGTTAGCTGTTCACATGGTATGCAATACATACTGACATAACGAGCAGCCAGGCTGCAGTTACTGTAGCAATACCCTAACTTACAGGAAACCCAAGAGAAATTTGTGCCAAATCATCAGCTTTTCATGCATCACTTGCAGCAATGCAACTCTTGAATATTTTCACCGCAAATACGGAATATGCTTAAAAATAAGCATCTAGACCCTGTTTCGTTAAAAAAAAAAGAAAGAAAGAAAGAATTCAAGCCTCCCTGTGTATTTTCTTGTATGCCAAGAAATACCAATGGAATTGAAGACAACATAAAAAATCCTTAATAAAATCCTGTTTCCACACTTCTGAAAGTCACCACAAATGCAACAGGATAAACACTACTTACATATTTTTAATTGAATCAATACATTTCATATTCATTAGCTGAATACAGTTAACTTTAAAACGATTATACTGACTCCTTAACTAAAAGAGCCTACAGCACTGGAAGTGGAAACTGCCTACGTTGTACTTCGTACAGCTAATCTCACTTCATCTGCTATCATACATCCATCAACAAAATGCATCAACCCCAAACATCCGCTGTAGTCTTTTACTCATTCATTCTCTGAAAGGAATACTAGGACTGAAAAGATACCCCATCCCATACTGCCACCATTACCATCCAAACACTTTGAAGTTCTGAAAGTTTTCTACAGATAATAAAGCTGTAATTTTCTGAAATGAGCTGGACTGTACACAAACAACCCCCCCCCACAAACACCAAACTTAGACAAGTAAATGTTTTCACTAACTGCCTGAAATAAAAGAATTAACTGAAAAGCTTAATTAGGATGCCAGAAAAGTTAAAATGAGATCTTAAAGAGGTTTTGTTATCTCTTAGAAGAGAAAAAAAGCAACTTTTCAATCAAAAAGAGCATTCAATTGACATACAAATTATTGTCATTAAAATCTTTTAGGGAAACTGTATACATGATGTGCATGATCCATAGCATGATTTTACATCATTATATTTGTACTTTTGAATGCTGCTGGCAAAAAATAGTAGCAAAAAAAACTTCAGACTTCTAGCTGTGATGAAGACTCTTGCTTATGAACAAGCAAATAATCAAATACTGTCTTTGAGAATCAATTGTTTTGACTAAAATGCACAAATAAATCCTTCAATTAAATGAAACCATCTACCCTTCAAACAACAGCACTCAAATATTTTCCGAGAGAGGCATGAATGAATGCAACTGGGAAACACAGTGGGAATTGAAAGGCAAAATGAAAAATTAATGGCACGCCTACAGAAACTAATTTATACCTCTGCCCACTGTACAACAAGGGCACATCAAGTCATTAAAAACCACATGGGTATAAAGTCTATCTTCCAATAACGTGAAAAAGCCTCACTGTAGCCCCACAACCTCAACTGTACTGCCAGTTTACTATCCTCTTCCAGATTAACTGAGCTAGATATTCTCTAAAATTTTAACTAATTAAAAACTAATTAGTTATAAATTTGCAAATTACACAGAGAAGATAAATGTGTACAAAAACATACTAGAATGCTACCTCATTAAGAGGGTAACTTCACCATTTTTCATAAGGAGGCTTTACAGAGATAAGATCCTGGGATTCTTCCATCTCCCCCACAAACCTAAGTGAAACTGAGCTATCATTTCAATACAAACCCCTTTTACCTCAGTTTGTTCCTCCAACCTTTCCATCTACCTCTATCTTCATAGCACTTAACCTGCATGTGCTCTACACAGACAATGGAAGCAATATCCAGCCTAAGAATCTCTTTTCCTTGAGAACATCAACCTATGTATCAGGAATCACAATTTCACTTTCATACTGACTAGCAGAAGAAATGATTTGATTAGGAAACAAAACCAGTACACAAATATACTATAATAATCTATTTTCTTAACATGAGTATTCCAAAGAGAGCCAATTCAGTGAGATACACTAATAATATGTCAAATAATGGATTTGAGAGAAAAGTAACTACTTCCCAGATCATCTATAATTTCAAAAATAGCAATGATCACGAATTAGCTCTTTATTCACGACCAGCGATATTTTAAAATTCTAAATAAAAGTTGATACTATTTGCTAACTCAAATGATAAAACAAACATCCATAGTAGCAGAATTACTGCTGTGTGAAAAATGCTTGCAAAAATACTCAACATCGTAAACAAGGCCTATAAGGACACTGCATCAACAATGAACTTTGCAGCTTGTAACAAAGGATACACTATGTAACCTTGAAATCTTTTTCAAGTCAAACCTAAACATTGTTTTATCTAAGTATTTTTGTATTCTTTCCATTGCATACAGACTAGAAAAATTCACATTTTTCACATTCAACACCATTACTATTGTCTCAGGCAGCTAAATTGAAGTAGAGCTACACTCAGTTCAACGAAGAGGTCAATGTGCCTCAGTTGCCTGGAGACTGATGGTTGCTACAGCAGCACCAGATAAGCCAAGCTAAATAAGCTTCAGTYTGAAGGCAGAAAACATTTATTGCTAGACAGAAACATTGATGTAGTTGTCTCAGCATGCAGCACTGTGCAAAATCATGCAACTGCCTTTCAGACTACCTGTATATTGGATAAATATATGTGAAGACAATCTTACTGAAGCAAGAGGAAAATATAAGGAGAGTTTAATTAGGCTAAATAGTAGATTACTTGCAACTATGATTCCTTTGTTCTTCTAGTTGAGTCACATGTTAGAAGGAATTTTCCCTCTGGCTGTAAATTCTTCCTCCTTGCTACTCTCCTCCACCCCCATCCCAAATATCCTCAGTCAGACTGAATGAAAAGAAAATTAGATTTTTTACACGTTTTGCCTAAAAGTAACAAGAAATTAAAACAGCTTTTAAGTGATGAACAAGAAAATTTTGACGGAAAAGCCTCTACTGGTAGAGTTCTTTTTATATTTTTAATTTTGTAAGTCCCTTAGACTTAAGAAGATTTGACACAAATATGGTTTCATGATTTTGGAAGAAAAGTCACTATCTTGTATTTACAGCTTACCGCACAATACAGCCCCCCTCTGTCCACAGCCCACTGAGGTATGCGTTTAGAACTCTTTCTAAATCTGCCAACATTGGTGACTTCCTGTGACGAGTCCCAAAGATGAGCGATACAGCCTATTAAGAATTATTTCTTTTCGTCCTGGATGCGCTGCCTTTCCATTTTATATCTTTTTTTTCCCCTTAAGTCATGAGACAGGGAGAACAGAATAGTTTCAGCACCCAAACAATTAGTGATCTGTGTTRATACTTTGCCTTTGACTCAGTGGCTAGGAGCCTTTTGTGAGAGATCTTCTTATCAGAATTCTTTTGATAGCCACATAAAATATGTTAATTGTTTTTCATGCATCCACTATTTCTATTTAATAAAGAATTCTAGTAGCCTAGTAAGGATATGATTTCTTCTTCCTGGAATTATACTTCTTAAACCATACAAATCTTGATTTCCAGATGTTTTATTATTCTATTTTTAATTACCACTCTTTTTAAAGGTAATGCAAATCATCATTAGAAAGACAAATCCAGAAACACACAACCAAACTGATTAAGATTTTCTAATTTTATGTTGGATCTAAAAACTATATTGCAACTTAAGTTGCACCAGAATTGAGTATAAACTGGATTTAAAACAAACTAGAAGGACTTACAGATTCTAGTCATTATCCATATGACTATGAAATGTATTGTTTATCTGCAGGAAAGATCATTTAACTCTTTTTACATAAAAATAATTACTTTCAACAAAAGAAAAAGATTAGTGTGACCTGATGTCATGATGTTATTCACTGGAGGGAGCTTATTTTGGAGAAATTTAACAATGTATTAACAACACACTGTTACAAACCATGTCAATCCTTTACAAAGCTGACTGCTCTCTAAGGGGAAAAGGTTTTACATGGCATCCACCTGACCACCTGTTGCACAATAGGCAAGCCCTATCAAAGTTACTAGTTTTGCAGATAAGCCAGTGGAAATCTATATAAATTTCACTCAGACTCTGGATTTAAGAAAGGCTATTCTGGCAATATTTCTATATTGAAACAGACTTCAGGAAGCAACCAACCTCAGAGATCAGAAGTGCAAAAACAGCATAAGGGTCTTCCCAAGTTATGTAAATCTTCTTTGATTACATGTGCAATGTAATTTGCCACAATTCAGATGAGCTCCTTTGAATGGCAAGAAAGGAACTGTTTGAATGAGTTTATAAAAATAATTTCAGAGTCCCTAATTATAAGTCTTAAGATATCTGATCCAAAGGTGTCTGCAATGGCATCATATTAAATTCTTAACTCGAGCCATTACATGTGGTTGTGATGCATGCCTTGACAGTGGAGCAGGAAGCCAGTTCAAAGCAGCCATCTAGTGCAAAGGCTACTTGAAGTCTGAGATGATCACATCTGTCACATGATAGTGTCGTAGAACTGAGGGCAATTTGTCTCTTTTGATGTTTTCTTTCTACTCCCAAAGAGTTCATTAAAGCACTAACAACTACTGGAGCTGCCATTTTCTAGATGGTGTAGGTGGTTCCCACAGTGAGTTCATTAAATGAACTTATGCTTTAACCTGCTTGGCTCTAGCAAACTTCAGATGCTTATCTGGGAACTTTCCTTCTTTCCTGATGTCTATTTCAAGCTGAATATTGTACCAAAAAAAAAAAAAACGGGAAACGGAAGTTTCTCTGGGAAACGGAAGTAAGTAGAACGAGGCCGTACTAAATTTGAGAATACGATATCCATAATTTGAGACTACAACTGGAAACTCAGCAGGCAAAAACAGTCAAGCGCATTCATTTTATTGTCCTGTGAAAACACCCAAATTTGCTGTCTGAAGATGCTACAAAAAAATCCTCAACTTTAATTTTCAGTAAAGACTACTTGTTGAAGCTGTACTTTTGAATTCCCTTATGATTTCATCTGCAGACGATGTTCCACACCTGTTTTAGAAGGCATAAACAAGCCTTCTCCTGAAATTGCTCCTACCCTCCCTGTTGGCAGGGATAAGAATTAAGAACAGAGATCACCTTTTCTTGCATTTTCAATGATTTTCCTGTGGCTGACAGAGTAGAAAAGGAAAAGCAGGAAAATGTTGCCTTTTTAGTATGCAGAAAATTAACCAAATTGAACTATGAAAAGCAGAGAAAAATGGAATAGGAAACCAAAAATAGTGTAAACTAGTGACTCAGAGAAAGAGCAGGGGGCTAAGATGCAGAGATCCAAAAATAGGGACTAGAGTAATTCACATGGTAAGAAAATAAAAACCACAGAACGACAGAAGTATCTGAAACCAGTCAGGTGCTCTACATTCAGAATCTGAAAAGATCCCAGGATTCCTGAGCTTTCACATTCCTCAAATGTTAACAAATACCTCCAAATCTATTGAAAAAGTTAAGCCCTAATTCCCTTTAAAAGCTGGATCACACAAGGAGGATAACTACCACTCTATGCTTACTAAAGAAAACCCTGCTGTTTTCCTACAGCCTCCAAGGGGAGTAAAGCCAAACCAACTTCAGGGATAATGGAAGTGATTTAAGGAAACTTATTTCACTTAGAATTGCAACTGAGTAGTCTGTATCTACCCTCCCAACTACCACATCTCCACCATGCAGGCAGTAGTTTATCACACTATATTAAAGTGGACCTATCATGCTGAAAATTAAATCCTAGACTAAATAATGGACAGCAACTAATGAGTTTCCCTTTCTCTGTGCATAAGGACTGCTGTTACAGATGCTTCTTTTCCTTTCCCTCTGTCAGCTGCTACTGTGGTCAAGGAAGCACAGTATCTCACGTGAGAATGGGAATTTAAGAAGAAAATAAAACAAACTGCAGATGAAGCAGCTCAACTTCATTAAAAAAAACAAAAACACCCACAGATGACTCCACTAGTGAAAATATTTTTCTCCTTGTCTTAAGAAATGAAAAATAATCTGTTGGATTTTATCTGTAAAACAGGTTAGTGTCATGTATGTGCAATAATGCTTGAAACTGCCTCACTGTTATGCTTATATAGTCACTAAAAAGCTTAGATACTGTCACATGGGAGGAAAAAAAAGATCAATTAAGAATTTTATCACATTAAAAGTTTCCAAAATACAAAATATTCCTGAAAAATTCTCAATAAACTGAGATTACTATAATTCAAAAATCACACTCCATTCATACAATAGCATCAAAGAGTTGACATAGCTAGAAATCTTCAAAATAAAGAGCTCCATGTCTTAAAGAAACTACTACATGCAAATTCCAAACTAAAAACACTATTGAAATTAGACAACAAGATCATCAAATGCATTTTTTTCTTAAATGGAATACAATCTGAGATACAGCTTTAACAGTCAACAACTGGAAGTAAACCCCAGCCAAAAGCCTTAACTTCTGTTTCTGCAGCCTAATCCTGTGCTCTAAGTGCATAGAGCAAACACTTCCTTCATTATAAAATACTAAACCCACTAAAACCAAATGAAAATGAAAAAAAAAAAATCCTAATTATTGTTTTCTGACTCTAACAACTACCATTTCCTGACAAGCAGGACACAAGTCCTGCCATACAATATCAAAAGATACTGAGGCACCTAGGTCATCATTTTTATTATGAATATATTAATCACCGAGAACAACCTATCAGAAAGAGAAACACAGTAGACTGTTATAGAACAAAATAACAGGCTAACAAACATCTTTGCTGTGATTAAATATGAAAACACAAGGAAATCTTTGCAGATGAGGCCAAACTCAGAACAGTGCCACTTGTGACTCAGTGCAATAGGGAAAAATCAAGACAATATTCAAAATCCAAATGAAAGAAAGTGATTTTTCCTCAACAGAGCATACATTAATTTTCATGCAAAGGTTAAGACATACACTGCTGAGAAAAAAGACAGTAGTTTTTGATCTACTTATTTGCTGTCACATGCAAAACAGGTAGTAATGACAAACAGGTAGAAAGGAGCAATCCACAGAAAACCAGGAACAAATGTGTGTACCATCTCTCATATGCGTCTTTTTTCTCACATTTCTGAGGTTGTTAAATACATTGTTACGCTCCCTGAATTGAGCTGCGTAACCTAGCAGAGGCTAAGTCCCAAAAAAGTACAGAAAAGGAGAAGAGGGCACAAAAAAATCCACATTCCCAGCAAGCAGCTCTGATTTTTGCTAGACCACTGATTCCCACCTGGTCGTGAACTCCAAATTCAGTTATGGCTCAGCATAGAACCCAAGCTAATAATCTCTTCTGGATTTAATAGACTAGAATACAAGTTACAGGTTGCATGAAGGGAGATGAAAATGAGATACAGAAGAAAAAGTGATTGCAATGAGGCCAGTCTTAAAAACCATACACACACACACAACAATAACAACAACAAAAAAAAAACCAAACCAGAAAAACCCAAAGCACTCAGGCATACTATACCAGTGTGGGAAACATCATACTAGAAAACAGAATCAAAAGCTATGATTTCTAAGATTCTTTTTTTAAGTGTTAAGGTAAATCTAATTTAGTTGGAGGAGGAAAAAGTAGCATTTGGGGGTACTGCTTCTTCGTTTTTGAATCACTAAAGTATTATATTTGCATACAAATTATTCAACAATACAGGCATAGTACTATAGTCTAATTTTCCTCATTTTAAGACTGTTGCTTTCAGTTGCTTTTAAGTTTTTCTAATACTATGGGCAAAATTTTCTGTGTTAGATGCCTGCCATAACCTACTAGTCAAAATAGTTCGGCGTTCTAAGAATAAGTCTGTGGAAACATATGTTTTCCAAAGACCTTCTCTTTAGAATCTCCTAACACTCTTACATTAGATAAAGACGAAAAAAAATCAAAATTTGACAAATTTATAATCTCCCCCAAATCCTATTTACAAATGCCTAATAGAGATTAAAACTTTACAACTGAAGTCTTAGAGGATTGCACCCTCACAGAACGTGTTCGAGGCTATTCCAATTTCCAGTACTACTCCAAGCGCATGTCTGCCACCCTGACAAAACACCTGAGCAGCCAAGGGTTGGGCATACTCAATCTCTTGTATGATAGTCCAAAAAAACCTTTTTTTGAAACTAATAATTTTTATCTGCTGTAGAGGCACAAGCTTCAATCTTAACCCGTAACCACTGTAGGTATACCTATGATCTCATTTGTTTTTATTTTCTATTTTCTTAATTAGAACACTACTCAAAAAAGATATTAGCACTCTATTTTCTGAAGACTTTCATGGTCAAGAGATGTGCAAACACTGAGAAGTCATCTCCAAGAGCTGGTAAGCAGACACTCAGTAGAACTATGTAGGTGAACCCTAACCCTTGAAGTATAATCAGTCATTTACCATAACTGCATGGTAAAGCAGGTTCTCTTGATTGAGTCCCCTCAACTGCTAGTAAGGCCCTCATGAAATGGAACTGAAGAAGTTTGCCAGGATCCAGGAAAAATTAAAAGGCATGTTATTGGTAGTTGTCATGATTTAATGTGAAATCAAAAACACTTCCAGGGGGAAGGCCTGCTTGGTGTTTGCAAGCCCTGAAAGTTGGAAAAAAGCAAACTAACCTCCCTGTTGCAATGACAGACGAAGTGCCAGTCCTAAACTTGAATCAGGAAATGAAAGCACTTAACATTTTAAAATCCAAAATATACATCTGTCCTCTTTCTCTTCCATATTAGAAAGTACTCTGTAAAATCATTTTCCCCATAAATGAGGAACTATGCCCGTAGACCTTAGAGCCAATTAACAGTTCACTTCTTGCCACTACAGCTTTCTTGTAAGACATCTCTCTGAACACTGACAAAACAGCAGAGTAAGAAAACAGAAGAGTGACAGAGCAGTTTCGCCAAAACTGAAAATTTCTATTACTCACCTGTTGGATGTTACTGGATGCTAGATAGAAAGAAAAAGTGCCAGTCTAACCACAAATGGTGGAGACAGAGAATATAGAAGGGAAAAAAAAGACTGGGATAACAACATAGCTGTCTTGGTTGTAGATCATAACTTAGGGACATGTGAAGCCACACAGCTTATCTCAAGTACAATGTTTGGTTGAAACATCAATGCTTGCATAACAGTTCAGATGACGGAAGCGCTGAGTTCAAGGTTATGTGTTGGCAGTGTTGATACAGAGAAAACCCAAAGACTTTGTCCTTATCAATTTCCAATAGGCAAACACTAGCTACCAAAATATAGTCCTAGAATCACAGCAGTAGTGTAGGACTTCATTAATTCTCTGTGCAAACACAGGAATTCCCTTTTAAGTTTGTCAATCAAAACCTGTCACCATTTGAACCTCCCTTGATACTTCTAAACTGAAAGAGTCTTTAAATGGTAGCAGCTATGGATAAGCCCTGGACAACAAAATCTATGACCGCTTCAAGACAAGTTACACACTAACGTAAGATACATGATTCCTCTGAAAAAAATCACAAGAAATTCACATCTCCCAAAAAACAAAGGCAAATCAAGGACAGGAATTTCGGGCACTTAATTAACCTACGGAGGGCTCTCCAGTTCAGCTAAACAATGAGAGGAAATGCACCTCATAGGGTATAATCCACCCTTTTGTGTTGACATAAGGAGAAAATACTATGGCATTTCTGTTTCTGACTGCTAAACATGCACTCTGTCCAATTGCCTTCTGAATCCACTTATCCTCTGCCAGAGTTTAACAACTAAAAGGGTTAGTGCAAAGCTCTTGCTTATTTACCTTGTCCATGTCATTTGTGATTTCATAGACCTTTGTCTTATCCTATCTCAGCGTCTCTTTTCCAGACCAGAGAGTCCTACGCTATTCAGTCATTCCTTATACAGATGCTGTTCCTTGCCACTGCTCACTCTTGCTGCTCTTCTTGTACTTCTTCCAGGCCTACTGTACCTGTTTTGGACGAAGACTGTCTTTTCCCTTTAACTCGAATTTCATCTGCCCTCTTACCCCACCTTGTCAACACAGGGTGGTGAGGTCCTTCTGTAGTTTGTCACAGCTGATCCTCATCTTAGCTCATTGCTTAACTTAACATCATCAGCAAACTTAACTTCTGCTCTTCTTCCTTTTCTAGATCATTTATGAATATGTTGAACTGTAACAAGGCCAAAACACTGATCCTTCTGAGACTGCAATGGTAAACCTCTCCACTGTGAAAATGGAATATATGTTTTTCTGCTGTTGTTGTGTCCCCCCGCCCCAGTCTTTTGACCGGCTACTGAATTTTGACACAACCTTTCCCCTTATCTCCTGACTGCTTATTTAAGTGTCTTTGGTGAGTGATTTTGGAAATTCAAGAAAATGGCATCAATATGTGTATCCTTTGGCCACATCTTACTGAAAAAAAGCTCCAATATCTCACAACTTCCCTTTACAAAAGCTAAGTTGGCTCTTCCCCAAAGCATCATATTTTTAATTTATTTCTTTCAAATAGTTTCTATCAATTTGTGCAATGTAGATGTCAGGCTTAAAACCTTTCATCATATCAGCCATCTTCCAATTCTCTGGTATTCAAATAGTTTTAAACCATGTCTAAGAAGCGAAGTTGATATTGTACTCTTTCCTTCAGTGGGATATTAATAGTCTTTCTTTATTCGGCCATCTATTTTCATCAAACATGTAAGAAATTAATTATTTTTTTCCGAAATTCAGTTATACTTGGGTGAAATTGGCCAACAGGTTTCAAAGTGACCAGAAGTTATATATAGACACACTGTGATAACACAAGCCTTGTTTCTTTAGGAAAACAGTCCAAAAAGATTACTTTAAAATATGATCTGCCACCTGCAACAAAGTTTCATTTGATATTGAAATGTATTCTATATTGGTATGCACTGAATATTTCTATGATACATGTATAAAAATATATATACACTTAGGTATTAAGCTAGATTTTAATTTTTCATGTTTTATATCCACTATTTTAAATCACTGTAGACACTATAAATTATAAACTGATGGCTTCTACACAAACAAAAAGATAWATTTAGTTATCTGTAAAACAGATTCCCATCAGAGAAGGAAAAACATAAGAAACATAGGAAGTGTAAAAACATTGTATGTGCAGTACAGCATTCGCTCATACACTCTAATCATTTTGGCTTTCTACCACTATAACTTCCTACTCCCTGGCCTTGACAAATGCAGTCTTGGCCAACATAAATCCATACAAAATGCTGCCATAAAGATAATTTTTCTGGCTCATTACTTTGACCGTGTCACCCTTCATTTTGCACCCCTTTACTGACTCCCTCATCCCTTCACTATCAAACACAAACTACGTACCTTCATTTGTAAGACCTTTCAAATACAGAACTATAGCACATACCTCATCTTTCATTTGCTATCAAGATGTCAACCTTGGCCTCCTCTTTGCCTGTACTGGCCTTAGTTGTCAATTTGTCAAATCTCCCAAATCAACACCTTTGCACTTTATCTCATACCACCATTTTTATATGAAATACCCAGAAAGTTTCCCTACTTTCCTGTCTTAAATCCTTAAAATATTGTTCTGATAACAGACACTGCTTAGAGTGCTGATGCACTGTAACCAGCATTAATGTTATTTGTCATAATACAGTCATTATTGCCATGTACTTCCACAGACCTTTTTAAAAATCAATTTCTGAACTCTACAAGGATGGGACTATGTAATATTATGGTGAACTCCTAGCCACTATATGAATGTTTTTACAACAAATACAGTGCGTATTAACCTATTTTCCAAATAAATGATGGAGTTTTTTAAACACTGAAAACAAGCAGATCAGTAACATTGTTTGCTATCTTAAACTCTTTTGGTAATTTACCTGAGTTGCAGCAACAACAGTAGTTACAGAAGGCGCAGCTGAAGGTGATAGAGCTCCCACCTGCAAGTGGCTTGAAGCCTGCTGAGGTAAATGAGAACTGGAAACGGGAGTGCTAGATCCTGAGCCAGATACTGCATTTGGAAATGATACTGCTACATCATTGCTGCTAAAAATACCTGAAAAAAAATTACAAAAACAATTACATGCATCTCTCTCTCTCTCCCCCTCCCTCTGTTGTTTAGTAACCACATAAATACGCAATAGAAAATTAATCAAGACAAACAAGATAACTTAATATACAATACAGAAAGTTCCTGTGTTGAAATTCTAACCATGCTCAGAAGTACTCTTGTCATTTGACATTTTACAATTCAGGAAACACAGATTCAGTTTTAAGCTTTAATAAAATGGTTGTGATACATCAAGTATTTATGTGCATTACGCTCAAATATTAACAGTAGCAGAATTTTTGGCTAAAATGCTTGCCTTCAGAGTCTGCTATCTGCGTTTATTGTTTCAATGCGCTACTACAAATGTTTAAGTAGATAAAGAATTAAGTATTGGGCTGTATAACTGAACATCAAAAAGTATTTTTCATTCAAATCTTTTACTTTAAAAGTAAAACATTTCTGAACTACATACATTCGTTCAAAAAAGTTCCAACAGAATTTTGGCAACTAAGAGGATTTCTTCTGCAGTTTTAGAAAAGAACTGACAGCAAGTCTGAGGACAAAGTCCTCAGATTTGCTGGTAGAAGTGGTCGCATTTCATTTATTCACAAACTAGAACTCCATCTGTGATCTAAGAATGCTAGAGTAATACTTCTGCTAGAACAGTCAACAAGTAAATGACTAAACATGTTAACATTAGTCAGACTTGTATGTTAGGAATTTGAATAGGAGAGTGCATACCCCTCTGTGAAGCCATTACTTCTGTTCATCTACATGCAGGGTAAAGTTGATTATATAGGTCAGGAAAATCCCTATTGACCAGAAGCCCAGGACAAGAAGTAGTACCTGTCTATGAAACTGTTAGGCTCCACGTGCATTAGATAAGTGAGCTGTCAGCTGGCCAAGGAATATCAAGCATGGTAGCACTGAACTGCAGTTAGAGGAAGAGTGCCACAGGGAGTAAACAGAAGTAGAATGAACATGGTTAGATCAAAAAAACCAACAGAATTGAAATGCCAGTTAGAAGGCAAAGGGTGGAGCTAGTTTGTCACTCATACAAATAATGATTTGAAGAAGGCAGAGACAAGAAGATACGCATTGTTAAATACCACTCTCCACCCAGCATTCTTTCTGAGCACAGACACAGTCAAGGGAGACTAAGATAACCCAACCCCACACATAATATGCAAACACTGATGCATCTTAAACTTCCTGCCTCTTTAACCATCAAGAAAAGCTAAAGAGAAAACCAGCCAGACTCAGCACAGAAAGAAGAGCTGAAAAGCTCAGGTAAATATTCGGAAAGCAGTCATTTTTCCCTCTGCCTAATCTAGATTAGTCATTTGTTCTAATCTTCTCCCCAATCTCTTCACCACAGCTCAATACTACACCTGCTCCTCTTTTCTACCAAGCTTCATCTCTTCTCTCCTTCCATTTAGCTCCTTCTTTCCTAGCTTATCTGCCCCCCACCTTTTTTTGTCACCACCCCAGAAATCTACAATTATGGAACTGCTAGCACAGTTAAGATCCTCAACGTATTCACACTATTATGCCATTTCTCCAACTATATCTGTCTCATCTAACTAGACAGTAAATTCTATGTATTCTGCTCTAGATTTGTCTCTCCACACTGCCAAAATAAACATCATTAATGAAGAGTTTTGCTATTGAGTCTATTCTTCAATGCTATATTAGCAACCACAAAAGCTAAAAAATAACCCTCCTCCTTAAAATAATGAAATCTACCTTAGAACAAAGATTTTTAATTAATAAAACTGGAGGAGATTTCCCACACACACACTTTGCATTCTGCATACATATTTAAAACTATGAGAGCTACAAAATTACTTTAAAAAGATTAGATTCTTATGCAATTACTTTATTCCAGGAGCTGTGACTTTAAGGTGGAAAGAAATAGTGAAATATTACAAGACTTATGATCAAATCATAAGAGCTGGTGTCCATAAGTGTTATCATTCTCATAAAACATCAATGATAATGAATGGAGAAAGTGATGAAATTTTCAGTGAGAGTCAAGTAGTAACAACAAGAGATATTTTGCCAGAAAGGTAAAAAAAATCCAAAATTCTGAAGCAAGCTATGGCAGGGTCTTTTTCTTAATTTTCAGAACCTCGCATGTTTAAAAACTGCAAAGCTTCTGCTTCTACTATTTTAATTGTAAGGTTTATTCTTCCTCTTAGAAATACAATTGTAGAATGCAAGCAGATAGTTATAAAATAATGGGCATAAGGCTACTATAAAAGAAAGACAAACAGTAAACTAATTTGCCAGTGGAACAAGGTTTTGTTTTTTGTTTTTTTATTTAAATATAAAAGCTCACTATTGTTGCTGTTGCAAAAGACAGGACAAAGAGGACCTATCCACATACTCTCTTTGGGCTAAGTTTTTCCATTTAGCAATACCTTACATAATATGTAAGCACATGCACTTTCTGGAATCATTCATGTAACCAAGATATTACTTCATGCAACCACTCAGGTAAGAACTGGAWACTGAACATGCAAATCAATCCTTGATTTTCACACCATTTCAAAAATACCTGTATAAAAACTGTGCGCATATCATGTTAGAAAGCCAAGAAAGAAGATATTTAAAATGTCTCAGTTACATCAAGTTGTCCTTTTGGGTTTTCAGGAGATAAATAAATCGCTTTCTGAATCAGCAAGGAATAATAAGGAAAGCCTGAATATCACATAAATCAAAGTTATGTTAAAACACATTAAAAAAAGTACTTCCCACATTACTGAAAAGCTAAATAGTCGTAGCCTGTGATGAAAAATATGTTGTGTAATTTGCAAGAGGCATAAGTAGCATGCTGTTAAATACAATCTTAAGAGTTTTAAATAGGACGTAATTGTTTGACTGCTGATACACATGGAAACAGGCATGTAACACTTTGGGGGTAGAGTCTGACTGTGCTTGACACTGCTAACACAGCTGTCAAACATGATCTCAGGTTCTGAGAGTCTGAAAAAGAAAAGCACGTACAGCCTGTACTGCGCAAGCGAAACGCTTAAAAAGGCAACTGCAAATCAGTATCTCTGGACAAGAAATATTTGCCTGCTCAGCACAGAAGTATAATACTACAGAGAAAGGAACACATGCAGATTGAAAAAAACCTCTATTCTTTTTGCTGACAACTGAGGATGAAATAGATAATAGAGGAAATAAAAGAACTTCAAAAATAGTGAGAAACAATATAAATAGGCTCAAATCAGAACTAGCTGTCCTAACTTTGGACTGTGCAGCAGTTAACATACATCATTAAGCAGCAGGCAGAACAAGTTTAGTGGTTTTATTCAAAATCTCAAAAATAAGGCATTCCATGAGCAAAAGAATTAATAAAGCAGATGTACTTCTGGCTTCCAATACTTTTGCATCTCATAGATGATATGAATACATTGGGCTCCCTCACCATGATCCCTGTACCTAACCACAAAATCCTCAGTTCTTAAGTTTTCTAACACTATAGCCCCCCTACTCATATTCCCTTCCTATGCAGGTGATTTCCTAGTTCAAGAAAAAAAAAAAAAAAAAAAACACACAACAGGCTATGGTTGAACAGGGTCAAAGCTTACTGAGGGTCAAAGCTTACTGAGGGTCAAAATCAAGGCAGCCAGCATGTATGAAGTATTTCTTTCTTAGGAAACTAGAAAGAATTTTTCCCTACCATAAAGCTGTATTTTCTTTTTTAAGTCATTACCTTGGAACTCTTCGAACAACTCTGCAATTGTAAGGTATCTATCATACATTCTTGCTCCTAGTATTTTGCAAAAACTTTAGGACTAGCATAACCCGGTCTAAGAGTTTTTAGAAATGTAAACTTGCAAGCCCATAAGATGTGCATGTAACTACAGACCCTAAGATGTCCCTTCCTATCTTGGTAGAGGCTGGGAGAGAAGAGAAACTAAGTTAAAAGGGACTTGTAGTGGAATTCACAGAAATAAAAAGAAATCTTGAGTCTTAAGAGTAAGAACTTCCTTACAAAACCTGAAGCTATATATACATTTTCAGTATCTTCACTTTCTATGGTGATTTCAGGAACTTCCCCCTTAACACCATGACAACTTTCTACAACAAGCAAGATGAAAAAGTGCCTTTAATACAGTTGCCTGTAAAGTAGCAACTAAACATTTAGAAAAATTGATTAGATAATTTACTTTCCTTTCTTTAAACAAGCAAGAACATGTTCCTTTCCGACAGGATGTAAGAGCAGAAAAATTAACCCACAAGTTTTCATTTTCCATTATGGACAAAATACAAGCAAACAGGTTAATGTGATGCCATAATCTGAAAAGATAACAAAGAGAAAGCTGTGTTTGAGACCGCCAAACTAGCAACAATATTTCATTTCATTTTATCCGAGATAATGAAACTATGGCCTGATGCTAGGGCCATCTGGTTTCCTTCCTTCATGAAGRAATCTGAAGTCTAAAGATCAAATAATCTGTTTTCCTTCTGATGATGAGCTTAGCGGCAGAGTTTAATTTCAGATAGGTTTTTACAAGATTCTGAAGTAACAGTACTTGAGATGTATGAAAATGATAGTTACTTATCTGCAACCTCATAACAAGCCAGTATGTCCCTTCCTTTCAGTGACTGGGAGTCCTTTTTTCACCGAGGCATGCCAGCCTCATTCAGAGAGCAACAGCCAATGTCCTCCTTTCATGAAGGGCATTCTGCTTCCTTTGCATGATGGGGTAGAAGGAAAAAGAGCTCTCAGATCTGCAGTACCCAAAGAATACATACTGCTGAGAGCAGAAGGGAAGGAGGAAGAGACAAAATATATGCATGCATATTTTCAAAATGGAATAGCTATTCTAGTTTCATAACTATTGACAAAAAGTAGTTCCTGTAATTATTCCCTTTGAAAATACTGTATAGATTGGATTTATAGCCAAAGACCAAAATGTTTGACAAGAATCTCCAAACGACTGAGGACCACAATTCTGCATGGCAATGTCACACACACAATGAATCACAGTGATTTAAAGACRAGGTGATATGGTGTTCAGATATAGCACAGACCTGAAGTCTGCTATCAGGATTCATTAAAATTAATCCCAAATTCTTGACAGTTCAGCTAGCAGAAGGTATCTAGTCAGTCTCTTCTGCCTACTTTCAATCCTGTCTTCAAGATCCTGGCTTCACTAACAGCTATCGTTATTCTTTCAAGAATTTAAACACCAACCAGCAGAAAGTGAGTGTACAGGGATCAGAACTGATCCATGGTGCTACCACAACGGTCTACTATTCTGTTCACCTAGTCCCACCTGCTAGAGCCAATAATGTTATTTTACATTTGACCCAACATTCATTAATGACTGCTCCAGCAAAGGTATAGAACTCACTCTTCAGTAACTGTTAGAGTGATCAATACGTATAGTGGCTAACTAACGGGAAACAACTTGTATGAGCTGTTTAAATCAAGCCTAGTCAACATACAGTTCTCAATTAGACTTTTAATTCCATATGTGTGCTTTTAAGTACAAGATTTCAAAACTCTCTAAACCACTGTTGGAAGACTGTGGCTTGCTGGTGTAGAGTATGCCCACTCCTACTTTGAATTAATCCAAGCTACTACAGGTCTTTCACTGCAGCCCTCCACAGTAGAAGGGCTTGCAAACATGTTTCATAGCCTGGCCAAGGTAGATTTGTTCATTGAGAGGAGAGGAACATGAGGATGCAGAAAAATGACACACTGGGCTAGGAATCCAAGGAGAGCTACACCACTGTTTATCTAGCGCAGTATATACTGTCTCTAACAGTGTCAACAGCAGTTGCCCGAGGAAGAGCACAAGAAAAAGCATGAAGTAATACTACTCTTGAACGTTCTGCCAGCCTCTAGAAATCTATGACTAAAGGATTTTGACCTTGAGGAATGGTCTGTGTACATATTAACCTTGGATTTACTGTCCTCCCCACCTCTCCAAATGAATTTGTTCCAATCCTTTCCGAACTGAATTTCCACACTATGTCCTCTGACAAAGCTATTCCACAGTTAAACTGTGTGTTTTGGGAAAAAGATTTCCTTTCATTTGTTTTAAGTCTGGCAGTCTGCTAAATTCCATGGAGACGCATGCTATTCTGGCTGAATGTCGTAAGCACAGGAAAAATGGGGATGGGAACAGAGAAGCGCAGGGAAGTAAGGCTTACCATGCAGGAGAAGAAGTCATTTAGGCAGGATAAAATGCAGAAAAGAAAAGGGGAGAAGGGGAGAAGAGGAGAAGAGGTGAAGAGGCATTAAAAGGGCATTAGGGGAGAAGAGACTGCATGAGCTGAAGGCAGCTTGGGAGAGAGGGGGACCAAGTATAGAAATGGGTTTGGGAGGAGTGGGGAGCACTCACGTTACAGTAGAAAAAGCAGAGAAGCATACCTGTAGGGATATGGCAACAATTAACTTTGCAGAAGAAACTCTGAAACCTTCAGGAAATTCCAATGTAATTTTTCACTTTTTCACCAAGAAACAGGTTAGAGAAGAACACGTTTCTGGCTCATATGCTCTCACCTAGTAAGATAACCCTGTACACACTTCTGGGATACATGCAGGAAATATCAATGACAAACCAGGAAATGCATTCCTGGCTTGCCTCACCAAAAGTACTCAAAACCACTAACTGAAAGGATTCTCCAAATAACTCAATCCCTGTAACTTTGCCTTTTTACTTTTGTTTTATCTAGTTTCTTATTGCAGACTGTTCCCTTATACTTTTACTTGGGCTATATGGTCTTCTCCCTATCACATGACTGAAAATACGTTGTTTACATAAATAGATTCAGACACCCATGCTTACCACATTATTTTGATCATATGACAGGCTTTCGTTACACCCTTCCAATGCCTCCAGAAATACGCTACGTGGTCTGTCCTGACTAAAAGAAATTTAGGAACACGTGTCTTGTTGGCTCAGAGTTTGCACCACTGAAACTTATGCAGCTGTTTATAAGCTAGCTCCAGAAGGTATCGGAGTCCATTTAATACATTACAATAAAGTATCACAAACAGAGAGGAAGCGTGGAACACTGAAATGATAACGCGCTGGGTGTGCACCAAATAATTTTTTGGGAACTCTTGGTCTCTCCTTTTTTTTCCCTGCAGACACATCAATTATGACAAGCATGTAGTTATGCTGTTGAGGACAACTGCTTAGTTTTAGAGAAGGAGGAAATCCTGCATCTTACTCTCTGAATTTTCTTTCCTTATTCACTTTTGTGCTATATATACACACACTAAAAACATCCCCAACAAAAGCATTAACAGAGATAATTCTAATGAAAGTTTACTATTTGTTTTCTGAGCATGAACACCCAGACTTTGAATCCCCAGAATAAATCTTTGAGATGCTTTAAGGTTCATATCTACAATTATTTCAGCTTTATGAAATAAGACACCCTATCAAGAATTCTATGCTTGCTCTAGTATGCTTCAACAAGTTTTGAAGTACTCCTGTAGAAYAAGATCAATAAGATCCGGAGCTCCATGATCAAATCTGAGATACAGAAGCTTTGAACTACAGGAAAGACCTATAGTTCAAATGTGTCACAACAGGGAAAGATCTTTGCAAGAAGAGTAAGTTAGATATGGAAGTATAACTGAGAAAGAAAGACTGTAATTTTTATTTAGATGTTGATTTTTGTCACTATGAGCCAGGACATACAACTTAGGTTATTGCAATATGGTTTATATATATATTAAAAAAAAAAAAAAGTATAAGGCTCATTAAATAAGTATGCCAGAGTATGAGCATGACATTTGTATCTAAGTTGCCTATTGATTTCCAGGAAGACCTTACTGTGGTAGCTTAAGATCTCTGAAAACCTATCATAGCTTCAAATTTGTCTGACACCAATCTATCTCCCTTTCTGGATTCCAGTGTTTCGGCTGTCTTTGAAGGCATGCTGCAGCATCCTTGACGGAGCCAGAATTTTGGAAAACAGGGACTTTAGAGAGGCTAACACGAATAACAGTGGGAACTGAACTATGATTAGTTATTTCCGGTTGTGGGGAACAGCTGTTGCCTTAACTGCTGAAAGACTACATAGCAGTTTATCATCAACAACTAACACTTTAAAGGGGAATTTCAGAAGCTCATAGCRAGCCCATTATACCTCAGGTCACAGTATCTGACAACTTAACAGCAAGACTTATTTAACACTCTGAAAAAAATACCAAGAATTAAAATTGGCAGAAAGGATCTGCTTCAGGCTGACTTTGTAATTTGCCCTTCTTGTTTTCTTCCCTTCTTTAAATTTATGTGGTATAGCTGAGCAGCAGTACTGTCCACATGCTTCACCAGAGGCCTTTTTAATCAACCCTGTACAAGCCTGCCTAAATTTGGCTACATTCAAAAATTTTTAACTTATCCATTTTTCAGTTTAACAATTACCTTGTTAAAAAATAAAAATCACAGCATATGTGCTAAATTTTGCCTGCATTAATGCTGAGACCAAGTCCACAGAACCGAAAACTTTCTTTGCTAATGGACTGTCTTCTACAGATGACCGTAGTGCCAGAATTCAGGGCACAATGACAGTCTGTTCTGTGCTACAACTCCCACCACCGTAACTCACAATTTAAGAGTAAGATGAAACGAGCAAAAACTCAAAGAACTGAGAACGGGAATGAGAAAGAAAATGGACAGAAGACAGAGAATGAGCGAGAAGAGCAGTAGCCAGAGAAAGGATACAACCATTACAATCTACTGCTAGCTCTAACATGAAATTACAATCTTCAGGTCATCATTTGCTACTTTTAAGTATGCACTAAACCCCCCAACAGACGTGCATGTCTGCATCCCCTCTTCCTGCTTTCCAGTGGTAGGCCCCTAAAGACAATGTAGAACGTAAGAGACTTCAAAGTCAAGTCAAAAAGTTTGACTCTAAGGTYCAAAAGTCAGACCAAGAAGGACAAAGCACAGTTCACACACTGTGAATTGTAGTGGAAGCTTTACTTTTATCTCAACTGCAATTTTTATGATTGTCTCTTTTTACATGTTAAAAAAAAAAAGGAAAGGAAAAAAGTTGACAACAATATCTACCAAAACTAAGTAGCCAAGAGCTAAGTACTAAGCCTCATCCTGGCAAAACCTTAGTGCGCCACTTCTGCCTTCAAGTATCTTGACTCCAGTTTATTAAGAATGATACCTTTAATAAAAGATGCAGTTTGCATGGCTCTTTTCTAGTTCCCCTTTCTAAATGACCCTTTTATAAGGGTTCAAGTCTTCGACCATCATCTTTCCTCCTTTACACTCTGTCAGCATCAAATTCAACTGACTGGCTTTGACYATCACCTTTATGCTAACAGATATCAAATGAACTTCTCTGCTCCAAACTTGTATTTGTCTCCATTCAACCCAAAACTCTTGTTTTTTTGATGCCTTCTTGCTGATGTGTAGCCAACTTAAATACTGTGCAACTAAGAATGAGCTCCTGATACACCCTGCCTCCATCAAAACACTAACAAACAATGCTGTTATCCTCGTTGTCTTCTAGACTCATAATCTGAATGTGCTGTTGGAGTAAACTATCTCCCTAGATTTAAGTATTATGTTAAGTCAAAATACTTTCTTTTCATCCTGTACACTAATGGCAAGATCTTTCCTTTCTGCTCATATTACAAAAATCTCTGCCTTCCCTCACTGATTTCATCTGTATATACACCTCTGCCAAAACAAGAGGATGCAACAAAACTGCAAGACCAGGGTGGGAGAAGGGAAGAGATGGGACACGACAGACTTTAAAATCTTACTGAGACAAGAAAAGGGAAGATGGGGGTGGGGGAGGGAGATCAGACAAAGTTTAGATAAAAACGCTATCCAAACACTGTTCTAAAGCAAAAACATAAGTAATGTTATGCTACCCCCAATAGCAAGTTCAAAATGTGTAACCATACAAAGCATTATTATTGCTTGACAAGAAAGAAAACAATATTAAGCAACCACTTTCTTCTATGTCCTTCCAACTTCTATGCCGGAGTTAGGAACACGCAGTCAGTTTAAAAAAAGAAAAAGAAATCAGAAGTGCAATGTGGAATCAGATTATCACAAATGGCATTCCATCAGTTTCTATTCTCCACTCCACTGTCAATCTATACCTCTTCAACATGAAACAGCGAAAAGGCTCTGCTTATAAAACAGCAGAAACTCACCAAGTCCAAATTCAGCACACACTGTCAGATACCCTTCAGATGTTTTATTTTTTTTCAGAAAAATGGTGAACTTGCTTTCCTTCATCACAAAGCTGGTTCAGAGCACTGTATACCTGGGAGAGCGAGAGGGAAACCCTATATCAAAAGGAAAAAAGCTAAACCTATTTTACTAAAGCAAAGCACATCTAGAGAAATTTCAATATTTCTCACATGTAGACTATGAAATATAAATTTAAATGTAATATTAAATTGAAAAATTTTAAGACCCACCACTAGAGACATCTGTCTGACAGACTTCACGGCTCCAACAACGTGAAAAGCAAAGGGCTTAAAAAATCTTCATGACTGCTAGCTTAATATRCAAAGAATGTCACCATGCAAAAATTTAAACATATTCTTTTGCATATGCTGAACAGTGAGTTGATACAATTTGCAATACGCACAGCACTGCTCTTCCAACATATACACTTATAACAATAAGAAAACCATTCTATTTGGCCGACACCACTGGATAAAAACTTCTAATTTTTTATTAGTAGATTGCCTGACACCAATTGAATGTAAAATTAAGAAATAATCTTGATGGCTTTCAAAACTAACCTCCTGAGAAGGTTTTAACTGTAAATATTCCCTCCTAAATCTTTCAGTAACTTGTTAATATGTTTATTTCCTACAAACGAACAAAAGCCTTGAAAAAGTAAACCAATTTCTAATTTAATAAGATACATTTCATTTCCACTGGCTACGAGTGAATACAGAACTAGGGGTACAAAGCCCATATGGAACACCAAAGGGAAACAGCAGTTAGTGCCTGATACATTAAAGATTCAATATTGCTCCTTCTGAAATTGATAGCACTGTCACTGGTGACAGAAATGGGCAGCACTGGGCTGTCAGAACAAAGAACGGACAAAACAAGGATACCTTCACATGCATCACTTGTAGTAATATAAGTAGTCAGGAAGTAAGTGGGAGAATGCCTGAGGTAGACACCACCATAACACACCCATGAATGAACAGAGAAGAAGAACTAGAAACACTATTCACAAAATTAAAAAAAAGAATCTCAGAACTAGAATAAAACTTATCATTTTACTGCTCACATACAAAAAGATCATAAAAAGAAAACTGAGGAACTATTGACCTATCAGGCTCCTGCAGACAATCTACAAAGTTTTCACTCAAGTACTGAACAATCGACTCACTGCAGACCTGTATTTCACCCACTCAATAGAATATGCAGACCTTCAATCAGGGTTTCCACAAAAGGCTACCCTTTGTGATAAATGAACCTCTGAAAAAGATTCTAATATAACTTACCATTATGTATGGTATTCATCAACTTCGAGAAAGCTTTTGAGTTAGGAGAAAAAGGGCTTCATGTTAAGATCATGTTTAACAGACACACAAAAGAATATATGTATAGACAGGATTTTCAGTGAACGATAATATACCTGAATACATCTTTCTTGTATTAGAGCTCTGATCATTTGCAGTAGCTCAAATTGTAAAATGGATTTATTTCTATCCACTGTAATTTTTTACTTATATTTCTTTTGTCAGTGTTTGTCAGCTTTTAAATGTCTGGTATAATAAGAACACTCCAGCACATGCCAATTAGCTGCATTCTCAAGCTACTATTACAAATAAAAAGTCAAATACTTTCCAGTGACAATCAGTCTTCCCAACAAAAGACTGATTTTAATTTCATTGTCTGCAACAAATTTAGAAACTTCAACTGAAGCTGCCTGGCTAATTTTAATCACAAGGCATCCTTTCTGGTTCATTGATAGACTGAGACTAACTCATGCAATCAAATTTAACAGAGACCAGTTGTGTCTCTTGGACTTTACAGAGATTGGTTGAAGAGGAACTCAGATTTGTAGAAATAAAGAAAGTGCCAACTAGTGGCAAACCAAAGGACATGCTTATATAAACTTCCTTTTCTTCAAGGGGTATTTTTGCCATCTAGAGAGTATCAATCTCTGACCATAAAGTGCCAGAAAACACTTATATCCTCTTCTGAGTAGCTAGAAATCACCATAATTCAGCCTACACCACTCCCATGCTCAGTTACAGAGTGATGGTAGCCATACAGCTGGCACATCATTTCCACTTAAGCCAGTGTTTAATTCATACTTAGGATAATGCCATGGTGACTGCAAAACATTTTATTTTCAATTTACCAGTTCACTTTTTCCACACTTCTAATGAATAAGGCCCTCAGTTTCTATCCCTATTATTAGTTTTGACAAGAGGACAGAGTGACTGATTTCGAAGGCCAGAGGTAAACACCTCCTCACAGTGCTTCTGGGGGTGAAATTTCTATCTGTATCAATCTCTGAGGCACGGCTGCTATAAATGTTCCAAAAGGATGAGGGGTCTTATGTTTTGTTTGCATTCTCCCCACAACTCACAGCTACTGAAGACTGTTGTCATAACCCCCCCCCTTTTTTTTTCTTTTTAACTACTAGGCTTTTCTGAACATCAGGATTGAAAAAAAAAGAATTAAAAACAAGACAGATGTTTTAAAAATGTCTTTGCTATTGATACAAGACAATTACAGACCTAATTTAGAAGTCATTAAAAATACTTCATGCCTTTTACTTATTGCCTAAACTTAAGTAACTGGCCAAAGTCACTTCCATGGAGAAAGCTTACAACATCTAGAATATAAACTGGTATCTTGAGTTACTAGAAGAAAACAGCAACATCGACTTTAATTACCACATCATCATTACAGACCAAGTCATAAAACAAATACTAATGTTTGAAAATTGTGTGGTAAAGAAAAAGCCAAAGGTATACAAAATCCTGGATTAACCTTGATGGAACTGGATGAATCTGACAAAAATTAAAAACTGATAATTTTAACTAACCTCCTCAACAGTTTTCAGAGATCTGAAACGATGTATAAAAATACACTTATACAGGTCAGAAGTATCACTTTACAAGGCAAAAAAAAAACCAAAACAACACTAAAAATCACAGAGCCTTTACTGGGATTATACACATTATACTGCTGCAGAAGACATGACGCAACTGATGTCTTTCACCTGTAAGAGTAGAATCCTTTCACTCACGCTGACACTCCACAGGCCTTACCTAATCATAATAGTATCAATTTATATCAGTCATGCTCAATTTTTGTGTGCAAGAAATATGAACCAGCGATTTTGACTCATCATTGCTTGCAACATTAAGGGAAACCCCTTTCAACTTTAAGGAACAATTTTATTTTATTTTTTAAATCATAGCACCCAGGGACTACCATTAACTCAGACTATCACATTCATTGTCTTCCCAAGCATCACTCAGACCCTTCAGAGAGATGTTTTAAAGCAAAACACATTAAATATGCCCCAGTGAATAATTTACTACTACAAGATATACACTTCATAGAAAAATTGAGAAAAGGTGCAGTTAAAAAGCAGAGAAAAAAATCTGATAGACTTGTTCAGCAACACGGATCTCAAACAAGTAGTTGTTGAGCAACTCAAGAATACATCTGAAGACAAAGTGAGAGAAAAACTGCAGTATAGCCCGTTTCAACTGCAAGTATGGCTAAACATGAAAAAAAAATCAACAACATGGAATACAGAATCCTTAAAAGGACAGTAACATTTCCAGGACACAGATTAATTGCACTTTAATAGTCTGCTACTRTATTTATCAGAACGAGCTTTTCACAGTAAGCAGGTGTTACAATGGAATAAGTATGTGAGAAAAGGATCCATCTTTAATTTTCACTTTGAAAGTCTCTTTTTTTGGAATCCTTAAGACTCCTGAAAGAAAATAAAAAGGCACTATCACGCAGTTATCCAAAAAGACAAATACGGTGTTATTAATTATCAGAAAGGAACAGAGAACAAAACAGACAGCACCACTATGCCACTAGGGAAAAAAAAAAAGAAAAAAACAAAACAACTACATGCTGCACCTACAAATACTTCCTACTAATTCAAACACTACCTATAGTTCTCAAAAAAGGAAAAGACAACACTAAAAGGGATACAGAAGAGGACAACAAGGACACAGTATGAAGAAGATATTAAATATTTTAGGTCTAAAGAGTTAACTGGGGGGATATGATAGAAATATATCAAATATGAATGTTGTAAAGATGCTGAATACTTAACAACTATTCACTTYTTTCAAATAAGAGTCAAAACATGATCAGCAACAGGTTTAAACACAAAGAGCCTCTTCATACAATGCATAAAGCTATGAAACGTGCTTGTTACACATTTCGGATACTAACAGCATAAATGATTTCAGAATTAGACAAATTCACAGAAGAGATGGATTCATGAAAGAGATCAATACCTACTGAGATGATGCAAGGAATCCTAGTAAGAAAATGTCCTGTTCAACCCACCTTCTTTGAAAGAGCTTGTTCTAACACAGACCTCATACAGTTACACGATTAAGGGCCAACTTTAGACCTGCCTCCCTTACACCTCCTATTCCAGATGACTAATAGAGTTAATTCTAGATCCTCCTCAAGCCTCAACTAAGAACAGAAAAAGAACTGTTCCCCCACCACCATTCCCTCCTCCACCCCATAAATTAGTAGAAGGCAGAAGAAAAAAGGTGTTTTATCCTGGAAGGAAAAAGGAGCTTCTGTCTGGGTTACTGTTATAACTGCATCTATTTGTGGCTACCTTTTTCCTGACTTTTCCTGCACTGAAGTACCTTCTCAGACACCTAGTTTTCTCCTACAATTCACAGCCAAGCTATTGAACTCTGACACGTTAAAGTGTCAAGAAAGTTGAGGAACGGTGAACAGTGACCATATATACCAAAAATATATATGCTGTACTTCACATTCATTGTTTTCCTTTATTTTCCATCTCTGCTGCTGTAGGCACTTTCCTCACTCCTGGCTGGCTTCCTTTCCTCACCAAGTCCTTGTCATACCTGCTGTTGCTTTCTTTGAGAGCTCACAATTATTATTCCTTAGAATTAGGCTGGTCAGCAGATGTCATTACTTCCAGCTCATTCCACTTTCAGTTTGTTTCAAAGTACATCAGAACTGACTGTGTATTAATACCTACATCTCAATAACCACTCCTTTTTTCGTTCATTACCTGTTTTTAAGGGGATTGGTTACACATACAAAACTAAGGTCAAATTCTAAGCTTACCACTACTCCTACAGCCAAAAACAACAACAACAAAAAAAAGGTCTATTAATTTCGGCCCACAAAAGGGCCAGTAACCAACTAGTTAAATACTTCTGGATTAGAAATTACTGCGTTATAATTATCGCACCCCTTTTTTTAAATCTGCATTTAACATTCTTGCTTGAAAGCAAACTATACGAATGATTTATGGGTTGTTCTTGGTTTGTTTTAAAAACAAGGGTAGCAGACTAATTTTACTTAGAAGCTCTAGTCATCCCTATCAAGAAAGCCTTCTCATTAATGTGCAAAACAAATAAACAAAGGAAATGCATACAAAACTAAGTCAAGTACGAGGGACATGATGATAGGATTATTCATGCAAAATCCCCAGACCTATGTTCTTATTCTTCAGCTCCTTTTACTGCGAGCTTTCACTAGAACCACACGAATCTCTTTTCAATTCAAGCTTCTGGAACTACCCTGTTCCAGAGACCAGAGAGGTTCGCTGTTCTGGACCAAAAAAAAAAAAAAAAAAATCCAGTTTCTTCAAGTTACTCAGTATAATTAGCAATGTTTTCAGAAATCTTTTACCACTGCATAATTCTCTCTCCATTAAAACATATTCAGCAAGCTAGATCACTTTCAAAATTAACAATTTTCTTTATGTTATCCTTACAGCCTTCTCACAGACACCTGAGTTATCTGCCAGATCTGATGATCTGGCCAGAAAATGAAGAACTCAATCTAAAAGCAGAATAAAAGTTGAAAGTATAAAAAGAACAACTTGAAGAAATGAGCTTGGATCTAAACAACTAGGGGCTAAATCCTGGTTCAGTTTAAATGGACAAAAATTCTGCTTTAAATTCAGTCAGATCAGAATTAGAAAAGCAGCATTTATTCCAACAATACAAAATAGTATGTTTTATTTATTATTTCTTGCATTACCACCACACAAGTTTAAGAACTATTTTGCTAAAGTATTTTAACAGTACACTTCATGGGTATGGCATACAAGTGGATCAAACACATATACCACTTTCAGTTATGCCTAATATTCCTGAAAAAAGGGTGTTTTGAGTAATCTTCCGAAAATATGGTGTTGTCTTTATCTATGCCAACTTTTTGTATCTTATTTATACTGGGGAGACTTATTGGAGACGAGTTCACATCCAGGTGTATCAATACCATGGTCTTGTGTATTTTAAGCAACCAGAGCTGTTAATCTTTAGCTGACATAGTTAAAAGCACCGTGATATACTGTCACTGAGCATAGCTAAGAGCCAAATCATTATATCTAGACAGACATTGGCTTTTATAATTTTCCTTTTTTAAAATAATGCTTAAATACAAACGTTATCAAACTCTTCAGTCATAACTGCAAAGCTAAGGCCAATAAAAACAACATGGTTCCTGCCATTTTAACTGGAGCTAGGAGCTTGGTTGTCAGCCAGCACAGTGAGACRAAGCTAGCAGGGGGTCGCCTAACTTCAACCACTTTCCTAGAGAGCAAGACCTTCTGCGAGGCGCACGCCCACAGCTGTGCCAGCCTGCACACGCCGTGCCATGCAGCAGCACACACCAGCAGCGCCTGCGGGCCAGCAGGAGCCTACTGGTCTTAGTCCTATCACCTCCGCATAAGCTGCTTTAGAGAGTTCAACAAGTTATTGGAGTAACAAGCACAGGGAAATGAGGAGCTGATATTTAGATACTTGGTTTATCTACCTGTTTAAAACCATCACAGTGCTTTGGGGAGTTGCTACGTATTAAAACAGGAATCTGTTCACTACAAGTCTTAATGGGTTTGTTCTGGACCAACATCTTTAAGTTAAAGCCCAATTATTTTACAATTATTTACTCTTTCTTATACCACAATACTATCTCAGTATTTCTTAAAATGGGGGAGGGGTATTTTTTTTAATCTTTACAGGGGAATCTCAGAAATTATTATGATAATCAACAACAGCTCTAAGCATCAGATCCTATCCTCATATGGGATTTATTCATCCCAAACTTCATCTTCAAACAACTTTCACTCAGTTTAAATTCTGATACTGCAGGTGTTCACAACAAATAAATCTCAAATTCAAAAACAAAGTAAATTTATTTGAGGTTAAAAACCTCATTGCAGCATTATCACCTCTGACTGAGAACAAAAATGAGTAATTTAACCACATGAATTGGACAGTCTTTAGCTGCTCAAAAACACTGCAAATAGCATCAATGCATATACATCATTTATTATTTTTCAGTTATATCTGATTTTTAAACAGATCTGAAAGTCTGTAAGATCTGAAAAGCACAATGGGGGGGGGGGGAGAGAGACGCACAAACCTACTGCTCCTTTTAAAGTCAAGCTTCTTCATTCCCTCCCCCCTCCCACACACTTTTTATGTTCCCATGTCACCTTTAACAGATTTTATGGAGTTAAAAGACTGATTGCTATCTTGCATTTGACTTACAAGGAATGCTGTACTCTAGTAAATTGACTCCAGATGCTGAAAAATGTTCACACTCAAAAAGGTGTATATTTTGATTTTTTAATTTGTACAAAATGATGTAAAACAAAGGGTTTTTTTGTTTTTCAGTTCTTTTTTAAATCTGATTTTTAAAGGAGATCCCAGCACTAAACAGTTGCAAGTAAACAAACACCACCTGTATCTCACTTCACCATTTCCATGCAGCAACAGAATTCCATTTCAGGAAGATTTACTTGACCTTCAGTAAAGGCACCTCTAAAGCAAACATCAAATTCTTCAACAAAGACATCTGATATGAGAGAAATCTTAATTGTTTCAGAGTGTTTCTTTATTCTCCTTCTCAGTCCATTTTAAATTCTAAGTTTTATGAAAAGAGCCAAAGATCTAACACAGTCCAAACACAAAATTCTAAGTTTCAGTATGTTTTCCTCTTTCTACCCCCCCCCCTTTTTTGATACAATACTGGTAACACCATATACTTTCACTCAATATATCTGCAAAGAGAATCAACTCCTGGAAAAGCTGCCAGTTATTTTCTTTACTATGCAGCTAATACTAATAGCAAAACTGTCAGTAGATCTCATCCACAGACTGTAGTTTACCCAGATCTAAAATAAGTGAGTTTTTATTAAGAATTCAAACGTAACCTCAAATATATACAAGGCACATTGTAGGCTTACAGGTCAAATACAACCTAAAAGCAAACAGCTTACAAAAAACTGATAGACTTCTTTGAAAACCTCCCCCAAACAAAGATTTATAGATGAATTTGAAAATTAAGTATTGCAACTTGACTAGCCTCTAAGCCCTAAATGCATTCTCCTCTGCCAGTACAAGCCCAACTAATAATACCCAACATATCCCTACAGTTATTTATTATGTTCCACAAAGATTATATTTTGATGTCAATTTTGCAAATAATTCTGGGCAAAAAAACAGTATGTTCAGAATTTATTTTAATCTTTATTAAATTTGAATTTGGGGAGAAGCTTCATAAAACTTGAATAAAAACAGAATTTCAAACAGTTGCTTTAAAAGTATTACTTTTCTCCTTAAATAAATAATTATTACAAACGTATTTTGTTTTTAAATTAAAGAYGTAAAAGAGAACTCAAAAAAACCCATACATTCCCCTTCTGTGTTTTGTTGTTGGGGTTTCTTTTGTCCTTTTTTTTCTTAAATATCCCAGGGGTACTTTAAGTACGCGACCAATTTAAACATACTATTTGCTGTTGATTATCAAAGCTTAAAAGTACATCATCTTTACATGTAGATAGAGATCTATTGACATATTTTGAAATGTAACTAAAAACAAATGCCAAAATTTATAACATGATTTGGGAATCTAATTTCAAGAATGCAATCTTCAAAATCTCTATTTTAATCTGTTAGACACTTACACTGTCATACAACAACTAACTAGTCAGGACGAATCCCCCTGCTGCAGATTCCAAGACCTTCTCCAGTACTAGCAGGCCTAAGCAGCTTGACACACCACCATAACTTAATTATTGGAACTTACCTTCCCCACCTTTGGGAAATTTTATCACTTCAGAAAGCCCTCATTTCTATTTTCACTCAAAAAATTACTTTTACAATTTTTTGAGAAAGGGAAATTTTAAGGTTTTTTTTTTAATTAAAGTTTTCTGTCAAAACAGTACTCCAAGAGGTTCTAGAGTCTTGCGACATTCACAAGAGAGCTGATTTGTAGCGAACACACAAGCAGCTGGTGCCTTGGAAAGCCAGGCAGCCTACAGACTTAAAAGCTAGAAAGACTGAACAATTCTTGCCTGCAGTAACCTAATTAACTACTATGTGTCTGTATTTTTATTTTTCTGTCAAGAATTTGTTTTTACAGAACATGGAGTATTCTTCACTATGTAATGAGGGATGGCAAATTCTTGACCAAGATTATTAACTCCTCCTGTATAACAATTACAATCACGTTGCCTTTTAACATTCTTTTTTGTAAACAGAAATATCCTCAACTCAAAGATACTTCAGTCTATCAAAGAACTTAAGATTCTCTTTGAAAATGGTATTTTTTTAAAAAAAACCTTGATCATTGTATGACTCTTCTCAACTTTCCTGCATTTATAAGAAGGTAACCATCAAAACTAAATATAGTACCCTACTGATTGCATTATATGTGGTGTAATTTAAAGTAATGTAACTTTTCTATTCCTTTGCATTTCTTAATGCAATATCACAGAGATGACATTAGCTTTTTTTTCTCCCACAACATCTCAATGAGTTAATGTTTGGTTCTCCATCATTATTCAGAAGTTTTTCATAATTGTTGTTTTCAAAACACATCTCTGTTTTAAGGTGCACTGTTTGGTATTTGTTTGCACAAAACTGWTTCTTAATCAAGGAATTATTACTCGTTACATCCACGTACATTTCTTGCAAAGTACTTTTTTTTTTTTTTTAATTAAACAAGCCACAGGGAACCCTCACAGCAAGCAGCAATGATTTCTTATTTTCTTCCCAATCTTTGATAAAGGCACAGAACATACCAGGCTGAGAAATAATCTTTGCAGACCCATATTGCATGACAATCCCCTACTAACCACTATATTCTGAGATGCATTATTTGCCCAGTGACAGCCACATGCCAAACTGATGCAACATGCTACTTTTTTTAAATTGAAGGGATATATAGTACTGTATTAGGTTCATAAATCATAGAGGCAAAAAAGAATTTGTGATCATATGATTTGAATCTCAGTTATAGAGTTCCCTGAATAAATTCTTGCCTTTAAATCCAATAAAGGCATTTGACTAAAGCGTATCTTCCAGAAAAAGTACTACATCTAAATTTTCAGAGCCATTATTGGAAACGGACTCCTACCTTCTCTCACCTTGGTCATGTTACACCTTTTTTGTTAGGTTAAGTATCATTACAGAATCGTAAATTTTCAGTTCCCTTTATGATATGCACAGTCAGAGAACCTCACTTCTTAGCTTTTCTACAATAACATACTTTTTCCAGTCCTTGAATCCTTCTCTTGGCTCTTCTCTGAATCCTCTACAATTCATCAAGATCCTTTATGTACAGCAGATACCAGAATTAGATGCAACATTTGAAGAGCAGATGCATTCAGTGCTAAATACAGAGCTACCTTTCTAAAATGTTGGTTAGTTTGTTGTTCATACACCCAAAGCTTTTTAAAGACCCAGCTCTGCATTGAAACTTCAGACATAACTGGTTATTCATCATTATCCTTTCCAGCCCTTCCTTTCCCCTCAGAAGAGCCTCTCAATCCTGCAAGTATTCACCTATCTTTCTCAGGTATAGTCTTTTAATTTAGCTATAATAAAACAAATACCATTAGCTTGTATCATGTACCAAGAGATCTGTTTTACTTCATCTTCATACCCAGAATTTTGCAGAAATCGCAGAATTTTCCAGTAAATAGCATAAAGTTGATAACTGATGCACAGGGGTGACACAACCCCCAAAAGCAACACATCTGATTCAATAATTCTGTGATCAAAACTAAATTTTGAGACCTATCAGTTTAGTATCTTTAATGTAATGGCTTGTTGCTTTTCCATCATTAAAGATTTTAAACTAAAATGTCATGTTCTATCAATTTAAACGATTTGTAGATGTCCATTGCATCATTACCTTTATAAAAAAATTACAAAGAGATTGTAAAATAAGTCCAATAAAAGTTAGTTTCCACAAGCCAAATTAACCACCATTAATCATTACATCTTTACATCTCTTAATATCTTTCTTTCTTGCATCAGATACACCCCAATTACCTAACACTACTATTTGCTAGTCTCCTAAAACTTCTCTAGTTTTAAAAGACCTCCTGAAAATTAACACTTGACAGTTTAAAAAGCATTAGAATGCGAGGTGCTCATTATCAGGAAATGCCAATTTACTATTTCTAGCTGTAATTGCTGATAACACCTGTTTTAGTTAACATTCAGGGTGCAGGAGGAACCTATTTCATGATAATCCCTGTCTTCATAAGCTTCTACTACTCCATTTAATTTCTTCCCAAATATTTGATATATTACTCCCATGTTYTCCACATGATCAAGTCAACTGTAACATTTTTATCTAGTAATGGACCAACACCATTTCTGTTGAGCCTAAAAACATGAAAACATTCTGGACAAGAATTTTGCCTTGTGTATTTTCTACAGAGTCTACTTTGTCCTAAAAGCTCATTAATATCTATTAGTATAAATTTCTCCTTTCCATTCCATCTCTCTTGGAATACAACCTGTCTTTTTAAACACAGCAAGACTTCTTTTCCTACTTCAGCTTCTGGGGCACCAAACAGAAACCTAATAACCCAAACTGTTTCCGAATATTTCTGACTGAATTCTTTCTCCCAGTAGATACAGCTTGCAAGTAAATCAAAGGCCACAGGGGAGTTTAAACATAACATCATAATCAAAGATTTCACGTGAGCTCTGAAGGACTCAAAATCTCAAGGAGCACGATGTCAAGTGACTGGTCTAGCTTAGCAGCTCAGCTTTCTGTGCACCATCAGTATGAGGAGGAGCCGATGAGCAAGATTTCTCCTTGCATGGGAGCACAACGCTTGGCAGAGGCTTCATCACTGTCTGAACCAGATGAGAAGGCAGAATAACATACATGGACTAAGTTCAAGCATTTAGTGAACTCCTATACAAAGTTGGAAATTTATGCCTTTCAGCAAGGCATAAGATCAACCCAGGGGAGTCTCTGTGCCAAAAAACATTAACTGTTTTTAAGACAGAATTTGATATATCAATATATGAAAGCACAAGACGGGGTTCGGTTATGTCCTTTATTTCTAAAAATGTATAGTATTATCAGCCAGAGCATTCTGAGGACTAATTGAGTGGAGAACAAGTATGATGCAGAAATAAAACGTACCAAACCAAGTAAGTCACCTCAGCTGTGACTTAGGAAAGGGATTCCAGAAAAAGGGCAGAGAAAGGATTTTGAAAGAATGGGCTATCGCTTGCTAACCATTTAAGCCCCATTCATAAGTTAGCCTTTTCCAGGCTTGGGGCAGGCGGAGGATTTTTTGCTTTATAAGATTTTTGTAGCATTTAAAGTACTCATAGGGGGATAAAACTAACTATGCAAAAATTAAAATACTGAAGCAGATGATGCCTTGAAGGCCCTATGCAAATGAAGTTGTACTACGCAATTTGTTGCGCACTTGACATTAAGAACTGAACTGGAAAAGACTGAGAGGTGTTCCTATATATTTGAAGCACTAATTCTTCAGTAGCAAGTGTCCACACAGAACTTGAAGAAAACCATGCACAAACTTCAGCTGCTGTGAAACAGAAATTTCCGTTTACTTCTGACACTTAATTGCTTTTCATTTTACTTTGCTACATTACTTCACAGCAGTCAGAAGGCACTGTTATGGATGTCAAATAATTTTTTTTTTTTCCTGTTGCTTTGGGACATGAGTTCTCAGCAAGTTCTTCACTCACTGGAGCATAATCTAAACAAACAAGGTCCAAAGCCTGTATAAACTGCTTGACAGAAAGAAACAGTATTTATGGAAAATTGTTTATCATAACTGGATTTTTCTTCTCCCCACCATCCTGTTAGTCCCTGCTCTACCACTGAAATAAAGGACAAGTATGGTAGAGAGTTGATCTTGGGAACTACTACTAGCACAGGCCAGCTTCAGGGCATGGTGCTACTGATTTCTTTCAATCCTTGAATGAAGGCTGTCTACTGTTCTTTAATCACCATTGCTGTGAAAAGAAGAAATCTTCAGCAGAACGGATTGCTGCTTTATAATGCTTCAGGCTACAAGTCTTTAAAGACTATTCCCTAAAAGGACACCGAGAAGGAACTTAACTCTGTGAATACAGTTATCATGACTTTTTAAAAGCTAAGTATCTCTACAAAATTGTAGAGTTCAAATGAAACTTTCCCCTATTAGAACATTTCTGGAGTGATTTCAGGATCCAAAACAGTCACATTTTCTAGTACGTGGCAAACAGGCAAAATCTATTTGGAGGAAACCAGCATCACCTTTACAGAACTCCTGTTGACAACTGACTTACGTAGCATTAGACAACAAACTTACAGTACTTGTGGACTTCCACCAGAAAAATAGGTATGGGTTGTAAATAAGCTGTTATTGGCTAAAGTAGCTGTATTTTTACAGAAAGAGAGGTCCTATAAAAATGTTAATTTAATATAAAAATTCCTTTTCACCCTACCAACTTTTTTTTTTTTTAATTATTACTTTTCACTCCTATGAGTACATTGTCACAATGCAAAGCAATGCATGCACTGTGTTCCTACCGCATTATAAATACACTTCAGAAAAAATGCCGAAGAGCTGTAACTGCATGGCCTACTACTATTTATGGTACATCTCTGATCTTACTGAGCAGGAAAACAGAAGTTCTATGGAGTGGAGAAAACATCTGGAGAGGAGAAATACTTCCACAAAGTGAGCAGAATGTACTTACTCTGAATGCAAGTTTTATGTGTACAAATTGCACATGAATAAGCTTTCCTTCATACATCATCTAATTTGAACACCAACTATGAACAGGAACATCACACAACTGCAAAGTAAAAATCTTCATAGTTTTAATGGATTTCAGCAAATGGACTTTTAAGGGAATGGAAAGTCACAGTTTCTTTAAGATAATTACAATTCAGAAGGGATTAATAAAATAACTAAGGAGCTGATTCTTAAGGACCAGCCAAGTCTTGAAAAAGCATCTCAAAAGTTTTATTTAGCACTAACTCATTCCTGATTCTGTTTCGCTAAAATAATGAGGCAACTCCAAACAAGAGTCAGTGAAAACATCATGCTTTGACTTCCCATGTATTTTCTCTTACTACATTTACATGCACAAAATCTTATTCAGAGTTTTGAGTCAAATAGTTTAGATTCACTCGTCTTATTCTATTACTAGACAATATACAGACATTTCAAAGGAGGAGAAAAATCCACATATCAACCTGAGAAAAATATATGCTTATATGCTTCCGATATACTGATAATACTCATGTGCTTTGCCTCATTGTAACATTCAAGTGCCCAAAATAGTAAACTGACTGTTATACCCAAAACATGCTTATGACGAAGTGAGGAAAGAAGCGCTACCACCATAAGAAAGAGATAAACAGGGAGAAAAGTACATTAAAACACAATGCCCAGACTCAAAGAGAAGTTTGTGAATGAATTTAGATGTCATACTCAAAGGCAGAGACTTCCAATATGTAATCTATTTAATTAATTCATTCTTCAGCACCATCAGAGAAGATCACTGTTTTAGAGGACAGGCCGAACTCTGGGCAGCAGGAATCTAAATAAATTTCCAAATACCTTCTAAATAGAGCACTGAAGTTGTAGGGTGAMTATTGCGATAAAGGTAATAAAAAAGCAAAAAACAACAAACTTACATGGTGTTTCCATCCACGTGTTTCAACACTTTTTACAAAGATGATCAACATCATCACCAGCATTTTATAGACGGAGGAGTGAGATCTAACAAGGTGGACGAAGGAAACAAGGGTGGAACGGGCTAGGAAGTGGTCTGGTCTAAGTGTGGGCAAGATCAGAATGTTCAAAAACAAACATAAAGGGGGAAACACGGGTCACTGACTTCAAACAAAGATCTTGTATCTCCATCTGTTACCTTAACTATGACAAAACATAATCCATCTCAAAGAAATCATATTGGGATGAGAAAGTGTACACTGAAAGATTCAGAATACTGATCTAAAGCTGTTGGATAGTATCTCACCAGAAGAAATACAAGGTAGCATGTTTTTAAAGCAGTATTTTTTAACTGGCATAAAAAGTCCTAGTTCCCTGTCCATCTTCTGATACCATTTCTCCCTATTGATTTCAATGGAAGAGAAATCTTTTGCATCTGGCTTCCGCTGCTTCTATCATTATTTCCCCTCAATAAAATCAGAGATTTACCTATATTCTAAATCTTTGCCAAACAATGAGCTTCTGAGATCAGGTATAGTTTTAAAGTACAAGCCTTGTTTTGAAAGAAATAGAATTTCTATTTTTTGAAGCATATATTATTTCCTCAAGTATGTATTGCTAAACACCTGGAATACAGTGCAAATTCATAACATAAAAGCATAAAACCCTGCCCACAACTAAAATTCAAGTTTCATTCCTCCTTCTCCCTCAAAAAAAGTGAAACAAAAAATCCACCAGAACAATAAAAACAACAAAATTCCAAATTTATGCAACACAGTTATCAAATAGTTTGCATAGTATTTTTATAACCAAACACAAAAAGGCCTTGAAGGAAACTTTGACAGACTTTGATAGCATTCTGCATGACCATTCCACAGACAGGTTTACCGAAAACAGAAAGCCTCTCGCAGCCCAAATTGCATACACATTTAGAACAGAGGAAGAACAAACCAGCCAATTTCAATTGCTAAAAAGCACACAAGAATATAAAATCATCACCCAGCTGCACAGGGGACCAGATTCAAATTATCCTATTACATGTTTAGACTGATAATTTCTCCATATCAATTTTTAATTAATTGAGGTATAGAAAAAATAATTGAGGGACGATATTCAGTAATTTCAGCAGTTGACATGCTTGAGTACTGATTTTGTTGTATATATGTAACAGAACATACAGACTCTACAGCTTGTATAAACTACTACTTATTTTAGCTAAACCATTTCCAACGAACACTGTTTTCACACAAGTTATCTTTTTCCCTCCAGCCTCAAAAGCTGCATTTACATTGAACATAGACTCAATCTACTACAGCCACCTAAAGACTAGCTGCACCTATATATGGAACTGAACTTATTCTTACAACAGTCTTATCATATGGAACAAAACTTATTCTTACAACAGACATATTCCACTTTTGACTTTTCTCTAATGCAACTTTCGAGATACTTAAAATGATACTCTGTTCCTGAAAAGCACATTCAGAACTGAGGCTAAAATAACAAAGACATCTTTTGAGATAAGAAAACAAATCCAATAAATGCCTACCTGAACCCACTGGAGATGAGCCAACACTAAGACTTTGTAAACTTCCATTCCTGAGCAAAGTTGGAGATTTCTGAAGACCAGAGCTTGTCACACTTCCTGCAGCAGATGCCACAGATGAAGTTGGGGAAGCAGAAGAAACTGAAAGATGGGAAAGATTTTCTTGACTTTTATTTCCTTTGGGTCTACCAGGCCCATGTTTATTTTGTTTATTTCCTTTCCGTTTCTTCTCTGTTACAGTTTCTTCTTCTATTCCGGAAGTTTGAGCTCGTTTGTATGCTGTAGAAGTAAGGCTTGAATTACCTAAGTCTCCAGGTGAGTTGTCAAAGTTTTTAGATTGGGAAACAGCTGAAGGGAGACCGATTAAGGAACTGAAACAATTGACACCCCCTTCTTGACCCTCAGTCTCTCCTTTATGTACATCTTTGGTTGATGAAGCCTGTTGAGAAGGAGTGTAACTGTCACTTCGTAGATCTGTTTCTGTAAAACTCAAAAAATCCTGGGGAGACTGAACTGAGCTTCCAGAAGATGACTTTATGCTCCCAGGAGTGCCCAAAAAGCTACCTAAAGGAAGAAAAAACAAAAACAAAAAAAAGGTACAAAAGGATTGATGAAAAAGATGAGTATCTTAGAAAACAAAATTTAAGTACAGGCTTTATAAAAAGTGTTATTAAGAGGTAAAGAAGTAATTTTAAAGTAATTCATTGTTTTTGTTATGTTAGTTTTTCGATCTTCCCTCTGCCAGATCCGATTCTCAGATTCACCATGTTCAGGACACAAAGTAAAAACATTTAAAAGGAGATTAGTAACTCTGCCTTTTAGACACCTTTGATATCCCCCAGCTCTGAAGCCATAACAAACACCTTCTGCAAGTCAGAGCAGTTTCTTTAATGTACACTGTTTTATTTGAAAAGAATAAGCCTGATACGAATGTGCCGAGACCACATTTACAGTACGTCTGCAATCTTCCTTGACATTCTGCCTAAGCCAGGGGTCTGACAGGGGTCAGGGGAACAGCAATTGCACTTAGTTTACTCTGGCTGAGGAGGTGTCCACACAAGAGGTATTTCTCAAAAGTACAGGAGAGGAAGCGGGTAAAATGTATAAAAGTGGCACTTTAAGACTTCTTTACGCTGTCAGAGACCCATGAAGTTCTTTTGTGTACTAGAATTACACTGCTTCTGTAACATTTGGGATGTGCTCATTTCAGCACTGTGTTAGCACACGCGAGACAGAAAACGAGGCACACTTTGGCAGTACAAACACCAGCACTTGCACTGAAATTTAGTCATTTTCTATGGGGGTGGAGGGGTGGCAGCAGTGGCTTAGTAAAGCCTGGATAAAAAGACTGTGGCAACCACAGTCCCTTTAAGAAAGTAACCCTAAATATGACATTATATATAAATTAGTTAAGATCTAAAAAATAATAACTTTTCTAAATCAGTAAAAAAAGTTATTTAACAAAATTAATATTTTATCATTAGTATTCCATTAACTATTATCAATAATCTCATTTAAAAATATATAATTTACATTAAGACAGTAATTTAGAAACTGTAAAACACTGTTGTTTTGTGTTTTTAATTAGCTACATTAATTTAAATCAGTGCAGCTTTAAAAGAAAGTCATAGGCATAATAAAGATCTATATTGTCATCTACATTAGGCAAGATTCTTCTTTAAATGTAGGAATCCAGAGGACAATTTTCAGTTTTATTTGAAAACATAAACAAACAAAAATCACTTCAGTATTTCAAATGAAAAAAATCTAGACAAACTTAAAGGTCCACAGTGCATAATGGCAAAGCAATTAAAGCTTAAAGAAAAAAACATCACCACAAAACAGAAAGGACGCCAACTATTATGCTTTACTTGTCACAGTGAAAACTATTATTATTCCTTTCTATAAAGTCTGATTTGTTGGTCTGTATTTCAAAATTAAATGTTTTAGTAGTTATTTTTAGTATTAAAAATTAGACCTTTTCATTTTTATCTTTCTTAACCCTGACAAAGGATTCTCAACACAATCTGCTTTTCAAGAAGTGCCACAGCAGTGCACTTAGTGGTTTTTAGTATGTTCAAAACTTTGAACTTCTCTTACCTGATAAAGTAAATAAACTGTATGTACTTGTCATGTAACCATCTTCTGCTTATGCATTTCAATGACAAAAATTTTAAAATAGAGAACATTCAAGAACGTGGTATATCTTTGCATCTTGAAAAATTATTTAGGGGTGTTTGTATGCATTTTTAAATTTGCATAGTTGCTAGTCCAATTTTGTTCTAACATATACTAATTTTAAACCATTAGTATTAGACCTTTCAAGAGCTAAGAAAGCTCCCTAGACTCAAATTTCATATGTTGAATTTTTACCCCAGACCAATTTTTCATAAAATAAATTTTTCAACAGTTTAAAGAGAACACCCTAAACAAAAGTATCAGTTTTGAAGATGCATAGCTCTTTTTTATATTACGATGACAAATAAACATTTTTTTTTCCCCTAAAGTAAAAAGTAGTTTTTCCTCTCTCAAGTAAAGCAGCTTTCTCATTATTGAGGATAAAGGATGAAATATAATTTAAAACTTTTCAAGTTTTAAATATATAAGGTTTCTGTCTAATTCACATCAAAGCAGTAGTAGTATTACTGCGTAACAATTAATACCTTGCTGGAAAGGACTAGTTGCAGACACAGTTGTTCCCAGATTCCTTCCAGCACCAGGCTTTCTTCCCCTCTGACCTGAGCTGTGACCTGCAGATTTCTTCCCTTTGCTCTCTGACCCTCTGGCCTCTGAAGAATCTTTTCCACTTGAAACGTGTGTAGAAACTTCCTGGAAATTTGCATTTGTAAATCGAGCTGTGGTATCTTCCAACCGCTTCAAGGAGCCTGACATGGAGCTGTTGCTAGTGCTTGTGTATGTCTAGCATTTTGGTGAGAAACAGGAAATTAAAGAAACAGGTCACACACAAAAACTGTAATAACCAATATACATGGTTAGAGTGATACAGGTGTTCAAGTTTCCATTGTAGGAGAATTAAAATAGTTTATTTCAAAAGTTTATTTTAATCTATACAAAGAATAAAAAGTCAGTTACTATTACTTTTTAGTTCAGTGACAGTACCATCAGATCATTTAGTATTAAATTACATCAGTGCTAGCCTACATGAAGACATATGCACCACAGCTAACATGAAATAAAGCTATTAGTTCTACTAAGCAAGAACAGCAGTAATTACTACCAAAATTTTCGCAAATCTGCAACTCAACAAAATAATGGAGCCAGTTGTACAAACTTGCAAGGTATACTCAATTTTACTTATTTTGTAATCCTATTTAAATTAGTAAAATTACTCACAGTGCACAAAATTTAGTACATACACTTAAGTCTTTCTATACTACGGATTGAAAAGAATTACCTAATATCAAATGTATTTTTACTATTTGAAGAACAGAATCCTTGAATTATAAAACTGTCACAAGAATGCAAATATTTTCAATCAGGTACATATTTGTTTTAGTAAATATACATTGCTGTATATGAATATTTCATTGTACGCTATTTTCCCCATTTATGCCTGCAGAAGTTATGAATACTTTGGAAAATATGCCATATGAATTTAAATATATTCTCATATATGTTAAAATTGAGGTTTAAAAGAATTCATTTTTTCAATGACAAATGTAGAAGTGTTTAAACATTAACGTAACTGATAATAGTAGAAGTTACATAAAATGAACTGTTAAATTGTCAACATATATGATTAAAGTGCACAAAATTTGATTTTGCGGAAGAGAATGCATAAAAGTATTGTAAGATTTAGCTGTAATTTTTATTTCACTGAAGCTAAGGCCAAGGTCTGACTTCAATGGATTCATCTTTTATATCCACTATTACACAGCCTTTATATTCTATTTAAATCCTATATTATTATTTCACTGCTTAATATTCTTTTTTTTTTTTTTAATAATAAACACTTAAAATGCTTTTGTGAAAACACAACTTTTATGCAGTGCAATCCAGCTGGCGATGCTGCTCCACGAGCAGGGGAACAGCTGGCAGCGTCCTCGCCGGTCACCTTGCCTTTTGAGGGCATCACACTCCTCGGCAAAGCACACTGCTCCGGTGTGCCGTTCCCGCTGGCACACCAGGCTTCCCAGCCACTACAGCTGCCCAGCTCACCTCCCGTTCCTCCAGCGTCACCTGCAGAGGAGGAGGCCGAGCCCGGCTCCCCCGGGGCCGCGGTGCCCGCTCGCGGGCCCCTGGAGCTGGCTGCAGCCCTCCCTCCAGAGCTCCAGGAACTTGCRCTACCTTACGCTTACACTCTTCCCACAAGTTTTGTCAAAATGGTTCGTAATAGGTGAACAATAGTCAAACTGGGCTCACAAAAAGTCACTAGGTGGACAGGGAGACTGCACGCACCACATTTACTGAGGAAACCAGGCAAAGGAATATAATTGCTTTCTAATTTTCATCATGAAAAATACAGTTGTGATAGAAGAATTTTAATATCAGAAGAAAGAAAATGAAAGCAAAATTAGGAAAAAGGAAATACTATTTTTTATTGCTGTATTATTCTCAAAACAGCTACTAAAATAGCCTTTTGATTGTATAAAACTTCTTGGACAAAAAAAATACTGATTAAACCTGTAAGATGTGCATCTGTTCAAACAAACTTAGCTGTTTTCTGATTCTTTACAGGAAAGAATTCAACATAATACCTAAATTTATCTCTGTTAAGGACCACACAARCACACGCCTCAAAAGTCAAGAATACACACAATTTTTCTCTTCTCTGATGGGGATACTTGCTGAATTTAGGCCTACAGCAGAATATTTCCTCACCTTTACATGGCGCTTTGTATACCTGGTATAAAAGTTATCCACGTTTTTAACTGAAACAGCCAAGATATTTATACAGAAAATTTTATTTGTCAGTTGCAAGTGCTCAAAGCCAATTTGATATGCAAGCTTTTAGGAAGATGAAATTTTCAATCTATTTGCTCATTGCACTGTATGAACTGTTGGGGGCTTTTTTTTATGTTTATTCAAGGAGAGGGGAATCAACTTGGCCAACAGCTCCTTTAAAAACACAGTTTCCATGCAAATTGTTCTGCTGTACTGTTAGTCTGGGGTTTTTTTAGTGTTAGCCTCCACCGTTTTTTGTCCGTTTGTTTTATTGTTCCATGCAAACACTGTAAGCAAAGCTAAGGAGGATCCCCCCTTCCAAACCACAACACGTAGGCACGCACAAATTACTCCAAAGAGAGCAAAGTAATACACGAAGCTCAGGATTCAAGTTGGTTATACTTTATACTTTGTTTTAGAAGTGCCAACATCTCCATGAAGAACAGGTCAATTTACAAAACACCCAAGCACACTCTTCAGGCACTTTCCCGTTAGCTTGGGCTATTCCTGAATCTCTCCATCCCACTCACAGGAAACCACCCACAGGTCCACAAGTAACCATGTCTCCACATTAGCACTGAATTAAGAAATAACAAATACCTTTCACATTTCCACACTGTTTTATTACTGCTACTCTTTTCTTCCTAGAGGAAGTAAGCCAAACCATAACACCTAGTTAAAATCAACCTCTCAGTACAACAGCATAAGCAGAAAAAAAATATATTACATCATTAGGAACATGTACAAAGTACCTGTAAATTATCCACTATTATGGAAAGACTCCACATAGCCTATATAAAATCCAGTAATTTTTTTAGCTAGGAAAGAACTTATTTCAATTTGCCTACCTAAAAAGTAAGGCAAAACATAGCCCTTCAAAACTGCAAGTATAGCCCCACTAAAAACTGCAAGAAAAACACAGATTATTCTGAATAATAGTGAAGGAAGGAAATTAGCTTAAGTATGTTAGAGTACCACGTTAAAAATAATATGCCTCAGTTATTACACTGGTAACAGTTTCTAATGAACATGGAGCCAATTCTAAGTTGAGTTTAACAGTTAACTTTCTAAACTATTGTAAAGTCCACAAGCATGCTCGATTTTCAGACGCGTGTCACTTGACCGGAGTTAAGGAGCAGTGATTCAAATTTGGGTCATTTGAACAAAGGGTTTACAGATATGCAATAATCCGAAACAAAGCCAGCTTCTTCCAGGGTCTGCGATTTCTTCTCTCAGCCAACACCTTCCTTTCCTAATCCTTAACTCCTATCCACTCACTTGAATATTAATTGCAAGGATAATTCTTTATAGGCAGCAACAATCTTAGTTTGATGTTATCTGATCTCTCTTATCCATTACTGCAGGAAAAACAGTTTTTAGAAAATCACTAAGAGTTTAACTTAGTTCTATGGATTGGGTCAGGGCTAAGCGATGACAAATAGACCTTAATTTGCACATACTGTGCAGAGATCTGGTTTGAAGTGAGGATATGAGGTTACACTTACAGTCACTAGAAAGGTCAGGACAATGATTTAGCTATTATTGCTAAAGAAACATTCAAAGACTGCAAGCCTGAATCCTGCTCTCAGCAGATTTTAACCAACAGCCATGCACATTACAGTTCTGCTTTTGAAAGTTTGTTCTGACAGATATTTCTGTTTCAGAAGGTGCTGTAAAGTGTGCTGAAATCTTCATGTTTACTCAGAATGTCTCAGATGTTATTATGATACAACTGGTACTAAGCAAAGTAAACTGGGCATCATTTTGTCAATAATTCTTTTTCCAAATACATTCCTCATTTCAAGGAGTTCTTTGCAATGAAATGCCCTAAAATGGATATGCGTATGTCAATGGTTTTGAGAATATACATGGTGTGCAACAGGATCTGAGTTAAGTGTGCAGCACAAGTTTTAGATTATTAAGCTAATGGGTTCATAAAATAACTTACCCACTCCTAAATAAATTGCTTTTCTAGCATGCTATGTTCTAAAAAGATAAAGATCTGATATCAGTGTCTAAAAAACTAATGTGCCATGGCAAAGTTAATTTGGTCTGGCTCTTTGAAGTTATGAAAGCAAGAGTGGCAGGGAGTAAGGATCTGAGGATGGAAGCAGAACATCTAGTTATTTAACGAATGGCTTCGGACTTTGCAGTCCCCTTGAGCTTACACCCAACACATGCTTTTTGAATATAATATGCAGTTTGAGGCTCCCCCCTTCACTTCTGTTCACACTGCAGTCATTTTCCTTCATTTCAGTATAAACAGCCCCCCAGAAAGCAGATTGCCCTGATGCTGTCCCCCATCTCCATCCCTTGGTTTAGCTGGAAGGACTTTACTAGCCAGTTCATGAATGTTAATCCTGCTCTCAAAGTCAGTCAATATTTGCTACTGTAATTATCAAGCTAACTCTGTGTACTACATCAGGATTTCCTTTATGCTTCCCATAAGTCTTGCCAGAACAATTAATTCAACTTGCAGTTTTTTTTCCCCTAAAAGCTCATTTTCTCATTGCACTAAGAGCTACCTACATCCCCACTTTTTTATGCCCTGCATATATCACTGTATGTGGAAGAGCTATACCACCCATGTGCAGCAAGTCTTATGACTTCTGGAAAAGCAACAGATTTACTGTAAATGCATAATAGTCATTCTTAATATCCACAGTACATCCCAAGGCTTGAGAAGCCTTTAGCCCTAATGCATACATATGGCACATTAGTTTTGCACACARAAGGGAAGGACTACAGCACGTGATCATCCACAAAAGTGCCAGAAGGTAAGGGAATGGTGCAGGCAAAAAACAAACCAAAACAAAAAGCAAACCAAAGCAAACCCACTGGTGTGGAATAGTGATGTTCAGTCGTAATGAACAGGCAGGTTCCACTACTCCTTTCATTCCCTTCTGGATTCTACTGCAGTAGAAACTGTGCACCTCCCTTAAGAATGGCTTTAGATATTCAGGGTGGACAGTTATCCCTGCTGTTAGATACAATTCAGTCTACTGCACTTCCCTTTCTGCAGTCTCTTTTGAAGTATTTAGTTACTGCCTACAGTTTGAAAGCAGATACAGTTTCTTGTGCATCTTTATGTATAACTAAAATAAAAGATTGTAAATAATGTGTTTCTTTTCAAATAAAAATCACAGTTGCTTTCTGAAACTGTAGTTCAGGGTATGTTTTTTAAAATGGGAAAGAAGCTTGAAAAGAAAAAAGAAAAGTATTTTCCCTTGCTGCATATTTTTCTGCATTTGTTAAACCACACACACTTTTGACTCTCAATCCAGGCCTAACTTCCCAAAGCTCAAAACCTGAGACAAAAGTTTTTAATCACAACTTAAAAAAAGGGTTGGTGGCTTTTATGTAGATCCCATAGTGAAATGGGATCTTCCCACCTATGAGAAAGTCCAAAAGAAAATCTCATTTGAAGAGGCTGAGAGAGAACTCAAATTCCTCAGTTACTTGTTATTTTTAAACATTCTGCATCTATGCTCCAAAATAAAAGTTAAGAAGTTATGAAGAATTTATTTAAGAATTCCTTATTTCAAACTTTACTGATCCAGACTTTGAATTTATGCTGTGTTTGCTGAAACCTTACAGCAATGCAGGGAACTGCCTTTCAGGACGCATTCTCCTATATGAACCCAGCACTGGGACTGGAGCCTCTGTAAAATTTCTTGGAATGAACAGCTAAACCAAGTATACTAATTCACGTAATACAAAGCCAGTTTATTATTTAACCCTTCAGGTTAAGGAGCCACTTTTCCAAATAAGAACATACTTCAAGGTATCAACTACCTAAATGGCCACTACCACTAAATTACAAACGATTTTTCTTTAAAAGGGAGGAAGAAAATTCCATTTCAAGTTCCAGTTTCCCCAACAGGAAGAATGGGTAGCAACAGTGATTATATACCATGATAGAACAAGGTATTCACTGTAAAGACAATGCTGTGAAGAAGAGATGAAGTCCAAATCAATTATGAATTAGACATTCAACTCTGTGTAAAAGAACACACAAAAGTGACACATTAACAAAATATTCTGAAGCAAGTATATGTCTCAGAAGAGAACAAAGCCTGTCCAATTAATTAAATTTCAGGGTTTTGAGGGATACACTATGGATTTTAAATCTAGAAAAGCAAGTGCACTTAAATAAATTGTGCCAAAGGACCTTGGAGAAAAATTGAAAGCAAGGAGAGAAGACAACAGAAGGAAATAGCCACACACACACACCCCAAAAAAATCCAAATATTCTTCAGATACTTTTTAAAAAAAATACAATCACATTTAATAGCTTCAATTAAAAAAAAAAAAAAAAAGACCAATTTTCCAATTTTCCTGAAGGTCTGAAGCATTATACAAAGAAGGCAGAAAAGGGAATAGATGGCTTAGGTAAGAATACTTACTGAGTGTAAAAAGTAAAAAAGCAAACTAACAAAAAAAGTATTAATATTTTAGTTCCATAATGAATACCTCAGTTTTAGTTCAGTATTTAATTCAATTAAAATTTAAGTTATAGAATTACAGACAGTTTTTCTTCTCACTATATTTGTTCTAAATCTGTCTTGTTATTAACTATGGAAGTTGAAACATTTTCTTGGCAAGGTTATCTATTTAATGATTTTAAAGGTTATAAGGCGAGTTTTGGTATTTGAAAGAATATAAAATATTTAAAATACTTTTTTGCAGTCTCTTTTGAAGTATTTAGTTACATTATGGTTTACATAAAATACTTTTATTTATTTAAAATACTTTATTAAAATACTTTATTAAAATATTTATAGATTTAAATACAAAAATATTTGACTTGTTATACATGCACAGCACAGTTAATCACAATTACTGCATTGTAACTGACAATTTAGTAACATTTTCATTATTTACTTGGATTAAATATTCAGTTATAGTTCTGCTAAAAATTGTATTATATTGTCACCTTACTAAAGTGTACACCATGCAGTCCTAAATCTTGCAATTAGAAAAAGTCTGAGGAGGGTAAGGCAATTGGATAAGAGGTTAGCAAAAAAAACCACAGTCCAACTGTGCCCTCAACACTAAAATGGCTGGTATATTTTCTTTAGCTTTTACACAAACATACTGCAAAGGCACTTATCTGTAATATTATCGAAATGGTTAGATGATCAAAATAAAAAGGTAAAATAAAATAGGTAAACAAAATAGGCATATGAAAAAGGTAAATAAAAAGGTACATATTCAAGAAAGATAAGATCATGCGTAGCACAAAACTTAACAAAATTGTATAGTGACATATGTTGTATATCTGACACAAGTTGTATATATGACACAGCATGTCCAAAAAAAACCCCAAAAAACACAAGACACAACACAAGGCAAGAAACAGGAAAAGTTATCGCAAGTGTAGGGCATAAATAATGGGACATTGAACAGGTACATATCCTCAAGTTTTACACTGCTACTATTGAAAACAAAACGTACTGAAAATACTTCCTTTCTTGGTGATGATTCCTGAAGTTGATACCATTAGTTGAGGCAATACTTAGAGGCACTAGAAAGCTGTCGTTTCAACTGTTTTACCCTGTCCTGAGTAGGCCTTGGTGTACCGTATGCAAAATGACATTTGAATACTGTAAAGCATCTCAGCAACCAAATTACACATGCATTTAATTAGCTGTTGGTATCTACTGCCAAAAAAAAAAAAAAAAAAGTGCATCAGATACCAACAGCTAATTAAATCAAACCATGATTCTCCAAGTCAGATGTCAAACATTCCCAAGTGAATGGGACAAATGTTTACAAACTCCAAGGTCAGAAACCAGATTTCTCATTACCATTGTCCATTCTAAAACAGTATCCTTTGAGTGACATTTTGGGGGGAATAGCAAAGGTGATTCTTGAACAGCACTGTCTCAGAAGTCCTTATTACTTAGCCCTCGACATTGTCCCTTGAGTTAGGTATTAGCCAGCACATTAAGAGGAAGGGGAAGATAGAGCAAACTGCTATAAAGACAATTTGATATTAAATGTATATTAAGCATAAGCTGCAATTGGAGTACTACCAGCTTAAATACTTACTGATTCAGTGACAGCACACGCAAGGGAATTTCAAAGGAAAGATTTTTTAAAAAACTTCTCAAACAGTTWAACATAAGTCAAAGAAATAAAACCCACTGAATTATCAGTGGCACCTGATCTGTGGCATTAACTAACCAATTATAAAAATCTCAGGCTTTCTTCATCCTATAACCTCAAAATATTTTTGGATTTTGCATGTCAGGAAAATATACCAAATATACTTGATAAATTATAAAGTCTATTCCATTTTTAAAGCTCCTGCATATACACTGTAATAATTACATTATGAAATTTCAACATTAAGTAAATGAAGCAGAAAATGAGGGGAAAAAAACAAAAACAAACTTACTTTCTCTGTAGTTACAGTAAGAGATGGAACCAAGGATGGTGAGGAGTCTGACTGCTTCTTATATTTTTGCTTGTGTTTATCTTTCTCTTTATATTTCTAGAAGTTATAAAAGAGAATATAATCCAAGTTCAGGTTCATCTTTAACACAGCTCATTTTAAGTAACATGTCAAGTGTTATCAAAATTTAAGACAAATTATAAAAATATTTCAAAATATTAACAAGATTTCCATTAAAATAGCACCAGACATTATCATAACAGTAAATCAAGTGTTTATACTTACTTTCAAAATTCTTCAACTATAATTGGGATCTGGGAATCCACTATTGTTAATGTCATCTATCTTGCCAATAAATCAATCAATGCAAGAAACTGGATTAAGAATAGAGACGTGACTTCTGCTTTAGAGGTGGTCTTGTATTCGCACACCAAATCTACTGCACAGTATTTTGTTTGGATATTACTGTAGGTTAATGTAAGGCAAATTATTAACCATTTAGAAATTTAGGTTTGGTTCCACTACAGGCATCTCCAGGCACAAAAATGTAAAATATTACTTAGATTTCATTCCCAAAAAGGTGTACCCAATTTTTGTACTAAATAAGTTAATCAATTTTCCACATTAAACTGAACAAAATACCAGAAGTTGGGAAAAAACAAAAGCCTCCTTTCCAGAGAGGTTGAGAAAAAAAAATATTCTCCATTTTTTCCACAGCGTGAAGCATTGGCACAGTGGCTAAAATAGTGCAAATAGAAAGAAAATAATTTCTTAATCCAGAACCTTCGCAATATAACAGAAGCTTTCCACACTGGTAGAATTCAGTTCTTAGGGGATTACAGAACCAGACTCAAATTGTATCTGTTTAAATAATTCAGCAGACAAATACAAAAAGCATTGAGTCTGACACAAAATTAAAAATACAACAGGAGTTCAATAGTTTCACCAACTTAATCAACAGTAATTCTAGAGGACCACTTTTCCCTTAACATTACACTTTATTTATACAGTCCACATGAGAAGACACAGAGAAATTGCAGGTATGATGGAAGGTTACTTGTGAAATACTTCAGTGCAAATTTCCTACTTCTTTAACTACTACACATTTGTGGATTTTTTTTGTGTATTCATAAAAAAATCCAACAGAACAGTAAAATCATATAGCTGCTTGTTCAGAAAGCTACCAAAAAAAAGTAAAAGAGCATACATACGTATTTAACACGACGGGTTTCTCAAAAGTCCCTTCGAGTGAATAAAATATTTGAGTAGCTTAAAAAGATGAGGAAGACACTTAGAAGGTATAAGTTTGAATAGCCATACTAAAACTCAGCAACCGTTTTTAATTTTGAAAAGGATCCATGCTGATCTTTCCATAAATATTAAATGATAATTCAGGCCCCAGAAAGAAAACATAATTCGTTCAACAGTGACTGCACTACCACTCATACTAAGTACTAGAACAAGATGTCGTATTTGCTTACACAATTCAGTTATAATTCAGTATCAGTTTTCTATTTTAGTCACAACAGAAGGAACATGAGAAACGTGTTTCATGGAAGTGGTCTGAGGCAAGGGGTTCTCAAATCCTCTCATAGAGTGGAATCAGCTACTTGMCAATCTATATGCCAATCTATATGCCAAGCTGAAAACAAAACAGATCTTTCCCTATCTTTATAAGCCATAAATACCAGCCTACTGACTTAAAAATCTCCTTGTCTCTAGCTAACTCCAAACCCACTTCACTCAACTTACAACCTAGTTTAGCCAAGAAGAAAATATGGTTTAGCCAAGAAAACAAAGCACCAAAGATATCTTCACCAAAATATCATGCAAAAACATACTTCCTAGAATACAATATAGAAAGTCCTTTTGATTGTCGTACACTTTTTAAAACTCAAGGAAGGTCCAAAAGACAAATCTTCAAGAGGCTGATGAAATTTTCTGGTTTCTTTTTTCATACGCAGAAGTGAAGTTTTTTTCCCAGCGTGCTGCTTAGGCAGCGTTTGCTCTTTTATAAGAAACTGTGCACAACTCATTATGAGATAACGTCACAGTGCAGGATTCTGACTGCTGAAAACCCAACAAAGGCAGGATGGGGTACGGTGCGGTGGGGTGGGATGTCTGTGTCCTTTTTTCTTGGGACTGCAAATGATGCACAGCCTTTGCATAATTTCTTAAATGCAACAATCCCAGAAGTGCTACCCCATGCTGCCAGAAAACAAACAGTTCAATGAAATCAAGGTTCAATGAAATCATTACTCAAGTTTCTTTAAACATGAACACTGACGGTATAGTAAGCTGGATATCTAATACAGAAAGACCGTCAGTGTTCTTGTTTAAAGAAACTTGAGTAATGATTTCATTGAACCCCAAACGACATCCTTCTTGAAGCCTCAAGAAAGAAGTTATGAAACGGAAACTAAGCCACTATCTTAGTTTCCATAACTTTCAGCATTTTTATTACATAAGTTCAAATCACCCTGAAGAATTTTTTTTATTTACAGTTTTGGAATTAAGAGGCAACGATTTCAGCATGCTTTAAGGTGAAACTTCATCTCAACATTAGTAAGCAATAGGAAAAAACATTTAAATGACATTTTACAGAGCTTGTTTTACAATTTCCGCTGGGGGTCTTCTAGTGTGCTTTTACCTCTAATGTTATTTTTGGCTGAAAGGCAAAGAAATGAAGAATTCTGATCAAAGGAACAGTCAGGAGGACTTCAAATTATATTCTGTAATGTACTGAAATCACTTTTGAAACTAGTTTCAATACAAAAAGATGTGCCATCTTTTGAGAAAAAGGAAATGAAGGGGAATACAAGGGGCCAGGGAAAAAGCAAGAGGGAAAGCATGAACTACTCTGGAAGGACCTGGAAACAATATGCTTCAAGTCCTACAGAGTGAAGCATTAGCAACCACAACAAATTCCTCTCTCAGATTGGGGGGGGCGACATCCCACAAATTTGCTAGAACAGTTTCCCAAGGTGCTCACAGATGGTACTGTCAGATGGCACRTAAGGGCACTGGAGGGGTATCCCACCCAAAGGCCTTTTACATAGGAAGATCTCATGCACAGRAAGTCTGCTGTCCTTAATTCTCTATTCCTTCCTCCTTTTAGGTTCCACCTCCTCTGACAAATAACCTTTCCTTCCCCCCCCCTTTTCTTTTTTTCTTTTTAAGTAAGTTTCAGAAGATATACATGTCTCAATGTGAATTAACTCCAGATGCAAAAAACATCAAAGAAGTGGGAGAAATTTTCACTGCAGGAGATCCTCTGGAAGGAATGTTCAGGTTTCACACCAATTAGAATAAAAGTTTCAACAACAACCTGCTGAGAGGAAGAGACTGAGCTCCCACAAAGTCCCACAACTCCTTGCAGTTGCGCCCTCTTCTCACCATAAAGATGCAAAGAAGGCATAATATTATGAGTTCAGAAATATTATCCACTTTTGAATCCAGAAAAAGAATAACAGATGGACATGAAACCTCATAATATTTAACAAATATGAAATACTTCGATCAAGTCAGTCTGAAAGGATACACAAAGTAACAATCCTTCTCTTTACCAGAAGAAGAAGCAACGAACAGTTGGCCCTTCATGGACAAATCCCAGCATGCTTCTCCTTTTCTAAAGGCTCCTTCTCTAATTAGCCAAAGATCCAAAGAAAACCAATTCAACAGCACCTCGCTTTTATACTCAGACTTGAATATCTAAAGACTCATGAGTTCAAATATTCCAAACATACATTTTAAAGATAACTGTAAACTTGATAAATGCAATCCTACATTCTGTAAAAGCAGGAGTGAGCAGATGCAACACTCTAAGGAAGGATACATTAATAAATACAGTGCAGACTACAAAACTGAGAAAACAAACTTCAATCTTAGTTCACAAATAGGGTAGCTCAACGGGCCAGATTCAGGCAGCTCCTGAAACCTTTCTTAACCTTTCTTTTRAGAAAAATAAGGCCTGTTTGCCATGCAGGCACTGAGTAAGTAGCTATAATATTATTGATCCAAGATGTTCAAGGGCCCAGATTTATGAAGTCACTAAATACCAACTACAAAATAACCAGAGGTTCATATGTCATGATTAATCAGAAAGCTTTATTTATCATTGGGGAGCTCATTTTTTGGCTTTTGTTTTTTACCTACTAAGTTAAGTAACACCTTCTTAATTCCCGTAACTTACAGGCTGCAAGATAAGAAAACAAATATGGTACAAGATTTTTGGAATACTATAGCACCTTCTGTACATTACTCTCTTTGGAAAAAAGGAAAAGAAAGCACATTTCATTTGCTTCCATTTCTTCCACAAAGACCAAATCTACAAAATTATTAAATAGTACAGCTTGGTTCCAACTGTTMCATTATTTTAGCTGATTTACATCTTGGAGAATCATGATCACTCTGAAGATCAGCACTTGCTCACTCATTTTGTTTAACATACTTTCAAATGAAACATCTATCATAAACTTAGACATTTATTCTTAATAGGATAGGTTAGATGCTATTTTTGTTCAGTAGTTTATCTTAGCTCTGATTTGTTACCAACAGAATAAATACGTTATCACATATATCTTTCCACATGTTCTAGACCTCAATGTCTGGAAACACTGAACAAGGTGAGTGAATGATAACTTTCCAATACAGATGGAATGGATGAGYTCAGCTTTCCTGGTGTGTTAGTATCAATTCATAACATTTCCATGTATAAGTATCATTTAAATTGTTCAATGTACATTTATTTACACTTATTTGCAATTAATCACACAGGTACAGCTTTCTTCAAAGAGGTTTCCATGGTACTTCAGAACAGAGTTTCATGAAATGAAGGCATTTAACAGTTCATCATTACAAAAAAATAATTTTTTTCACCCCTTTCTCAGCCTTTCCACACRTTGCTTAGCTTGTCAGACCCTCTGAGTGCCAATTCAAACTGTTAAATTAGCAACAACAAAAATCAAAGTGGATAATAGCTTTCTGTTGCTTTCGAGAGTTAAGCTAGTTCAGTGAATGAGCACCAGAGACAGCCAATAACCGGGGCAAGAAGAGGCAGCTGCAGGAGGGAGGAGCAGGAGCTCACCTGCCTGGGGAACATGAGGTTAACTTTAATTTGGAAGAATCAAAATACCTGGACATGACCAGCAAGCACTACTGCCTGGCCCTTCAAACAAAGCTGCTTGGGCTGATCTTGGAGTATTCCATTTTTACCACTTTCTCTACTAAAAAAAACCCATAACCCTCACCACTTTGAGTTTTCAAACCATAACACAACATTTTCAAATATGGTTTTCTTAATGATTCTTGTAAGAAAAACTATTTGACTGTCTAAGCCATTATTTTTCAGCTACTCTTTTGTTGACTCCCTCGAATAATTCCAGTGTATCAGCATGTTCTATTATCAGAAAGTATTCATGCCGGCGCTTCTGTCATTTATGGATTTTCTGAAATATTTTTCCATCACTGAGGCTTGTAAATCTATAGCTGTCACCATCACGACTAACATCTTTAGTAGATTCCCAATACAAAACCTGCTTGGCCTCTTACTTGTGACTAATAGCTATTAGTAATATAGCCATAGCCACTCCAGAATGAAAGATATTTGTGGTTCAGAAGTTTCACATTCAAATCCTAATTAATTGCATCCTGGCAATAGCCCTAGCTCAGACATTCACCTGTCTAGTATTTTACAGCGTATAAACGACAGCAGGAAAGTTAAATGCAGCAGCAGTGCTGTTGCAGTCACAGTAGTGAAAGGAGGTAGGTAGGGGAAGGCTTAGAGGGAGAGGTGGAACAGTACTGCCAACACCGTTCGAATACATACACATGACATCTGATCCTAAGCACCAATCCTTGATAGTTACTTGACAGACTCAAAAAAAAAAAAAACAAAACAAAAAGAAAAAAACTCAATACAGTGATAAGGATCAGAATTTTAACTGCTTATAAAAAACTAAAGAATTGACAACAAAAATGCCATCCAAAGCTTCTGTTAGGTACAAGACTGACACACAACAAAGTTATTCATAATAAGCTATTTTTCTTTCCATATTTGCTACTGAAACATGCTGCCTCTGCTATAAGGCAACTTAATATTAATAATTAGTTATGAATACTTAGAGCTAAACACTTGAGTAGCACTTTACAGCTTCAAAAAGTGGTGCTGGATTGACTGAATCAAGACAACTCCTTATTGCCCATGCTCACTTTCAACTATTCCTATAAAAATTGTTAGTCTTTACAAAACTTTAAAATATATGTTACATACTGTTAAACACTGTACTGTCTGCAAGCCAATTTAAAGACACCCATCAAATATATGTCAGGAAATGCACAAAGGTAACAGCAAGCAAAAGGAATACATTTAATTTTCCTGGCTTCAGTGAGCTTAAGAACATGGCACATTACCATTGTTTGCAGACTGTCTGCCAGTACATGAAAACTTTGTATATGGTGAACAGTGGCTGCAGAAAAGATTTTCTTAAAACATATACAAAGAATTAAAAAAAAAAAAAAAAACATTAAGAAAACCTTCTAGGAACAGTCATTAAGCACACAACATTTCATTAGCTTAATCTAGGACCCAAAGCAAACAAACAACAACAAAAAAGAATACCTTAGAGAACCTTTTTCTTCTACATCATCTTTGAGTTACAGCTACAGAATTAAAATGTAGGAAGATGCACAAACTGAAGCAAAATCAAGCGGTAACCTCAATGACCTATTTTTAATGTTCAGATGTCATTTAGTTGTATAACTTTTTCAAGAAAGATGTTCAAGCTCATTTTTTCCCCCTAGTTATTCAAAAGTTATTTTCTGTATCTTAATGTGGCAGAGTAGCAACTTCCAGAAGTAAAGTGATGCTACAATACCCTGAACTTGCAGAAAGATTAAATCACAACCAACAGACAAATACTGGCTTTTCTTAACATTTTGTGAAGCTACTGATGAAACCAAAGTAAATAATATGTAACAATAACATAAATAAAATAAACATAAGGAACACCTAATAATACCTGAAGTATATAATATGAATTTTTCACACTGAAATTAAAAGTCTTTTGGTTGAGCCCTGCAGAGTAAGGAAGAGATCCAGACTAATGATGTGGGTGTTCTTTAGAAAACACCACTTTTTTTTGATGAGTTTGGAAAGAACTTACTGCAATAAAGCTTTACTCAAAATTCTGACTCCCTCAGTGTTCCTTCAGAGATCCTTATAAAAGCCATGGTGAAGTAGCAGCTCCATAAAAGAAGCAAAAAAGTAACAGCTAATGCTCCTCCTCTCAAGTCCCTCCCTGCACCTTTCATCTGTGCTAGTGCTAACAGACATGGGCGATTTTTGTTTTTAAAAAAAGGGGAAAAAAAGAAAATAGTTGAATCAAAATTTCTTCAGAGACGTTTCTGAGGATGTTGTCACCCAAGGCTTTATTGCAATTCATAGTTTTGCAGTCTACAGAGACTACACTGCTACTAATCACTATTCTTTCCCAGCCATGTTCTGCAGGGCTTGGTTTTCAGGAGTTTGTTGCTGTTTTCTTTTATCCTGAAAAGCAGAAGACTAAAATGTAGGCTGGGAGAGAAAAAATGATGGCTGCAGCTAATGCAGCCTTGAAAAATACTCCATTTTACAGAGAGTAATTCTTAGGTATACCTAAGGTGGTAAATTTGTCATTGTAATTTTACAGTAATTTATTAGTCCCAGATGCCAAACTTAATACCATCATCAGCATGTGCTTGTTGTACTAAGATACATTAAAAGCATTACTCTTTCTCATGAAATGTTACTGTAAGTTTGGAAAAATACCAAGTAGCCAAAGGATATACACATGTGAATTAAAACGTATTTCCTACTTTTCCTCTTATTAAAATAAATGGAAGTTAAAATAAAAACAAGCTTATCTGCTTGTATAGTTTTTCCTGTATTTTTTTCTCTCTCCATAAGAGATCATTTTGCCATGCCATCTGTACCAGGTGGTGTCAGTTCCAGTGGACACACTCRATTACCGACTGACACAGAATAAAGCACAAGTGAACACAGAACTTTAGGAGGAAACAAATCTACCAACTAGATACCACCTTTGCTCTTAATCCTGCAAGTTTTCAAGATATGTATTACTGAATATATCCAGATATGCTCATCTTCTAAAGAAATTGTGTTTAGGCAGTCACACCCTCTGTCAGCCCTCCTGAACAACTTTAGAATTTCAATACAATTTGGAAAGAATAAAAATGTAAAAATAGCCCATAGTGTTCCTACAAAGTTAGTGAAAAACAGGTCAAGAATAGAAACACTATTAGTTCCTGCACCAACAGAAGAAGACTACAGCCTGAAATCAGCCCTTTTTTAAACACTAGGAATTCCACACAAACTTAATCTTAAGAAACAGGAAACAGGTTCTGTGGCTCACAGAAAAACTGTATAGACCATCTATAYACAGAGCTACACACCCTGCATACCTATGAACCAGTTTGTAGAGGTGTTGGGCATTCTTCTTTCCCTCCGATTTTAACAGAATTTGAGAACTCAACATACAGAAGCATTACCACGCCATATGCATGCCGCCTAATTCTCATCCAAACATTTGTCTAGCATTACTTCAATATTAAAAGTGAAATAATTTCAAAGTGGTTGTGAAATACTTTTCTTCTAGTTATCTTTAGTATTCTTACAATTTTAGTCTGTACTTAAAAAAATGGTTAAAACCATTATTTAAAACACGGTTATGAGCATTAAACAGTCAAATTATTAAACTGACTAACAAAACCACATAAATTAATCAATAAAACTGCAGTAGGATTCTGCATTACTGAAATAGGTCTGAAGTTCTCCCTTCCCTAAAACATTACACACAAAAAAAAATAAACTATGTTCAAATAACATTATTAAGATTATAAAGTCAAGCAATTAACAGAGGAATGGCAATTAAAATTGCCTTTGCAACACTCCGCTTCATACAGTACCATAAATTGACTCTTCAGGACTAAATCAGATTTTTGTTGAGAAAAGAGGAAACCATTGTTTATGCAGCTGAACGGTAACCTGGAGAACTGCAGCAAATCCCTATTTTTACCACAGAATCTTATGTCACGTTTGGCAGGTCATTTCTATTTTTGCCATAGTTGGTTATTCAGAAAATTAGGAATACATAATGAACACCTGATCTTAGTATTTAGGAATTGATTTGTAATGGGCCATGCAGAGCATTAAAGTCCCTAAGTATTACATGCTCCTGTCCCAAATTAGCCAGGACACACGCGTAGGTTCCCTCACAAAACACAAGGGAAGCCAGCACAGTGCAGAACGCAATTCAAACACACAGCTAGTCAGCAGAAACTGCCAAAGAGGAGAGAGATGCTTCAAATTAGAGCCCTTCCTAGGGCCTAACAACCAAACTCTGGGCTACAGTCGGACAGGAGTGCGGAATGTCACTCGCAGCCTAGAACTCTCCTTAGATGTTTAAGTTTTTCCTCCTCAAAATAAGAGGCATCACTTTTCTTTAAAAACACAACAAACAGCAAGACAACAACAATAATGAACTCTCTTTAGCCAAAGCTCGGTGTTTAAAACATTTGCCCTGGCTCCTGGAGACCTGGATTCTGCACTCTCCTCAGACAGACACTCTCCACCATCTGTGATAGTGCCCTGGGGCTCTGCATCACTATTTTGGGCTCACCYCTCCAGTCACCACTCCTTACACATTTGCAGTCTTCAATCACAAGCACATTCTTCCTTATTTCCCATCATAAGAGTCACTCCTGATTCTCTGTACTCAAAATAGGCAGCTTCTTCATTTGTGAGGCCTGGACCAGCATTGCCAAGCCCACCTAAAAGCATACAAAGTCTCGAACACAAGCAGCATGCTCTTAGCTCAGATCTGGGCCTAATGCTATCCTACCCAGCACCCAAAACTAGCACGGCAAACAGTTGTACTGTCCAGCCCAGGCCAAAGCTAGTACAAGCATAATGTTGGGTCCTTCAGCTGCTAAAACATTATAAGCCTTTACCCTATAGTAAGCTCTCAGTTTTCAGAGGTTATAAACATGCACCGCTAGTAAGCTTGCATTATTTTCACAGAAGCAGCAAGAAATGTCTCCTTTACAGCCAAGTCTAACATTCCTGGCATAGTTCTTTCCAAAGATATGGTTGCCAGGAACATTAGCAAAACAAGGTGTTCTTCCATAGCCTCAGGGTGGCACAAGGTTTTCCCCAAAAAGCTTGAGGCAAACACCTAGACCCTGAAAAAAGGGATATTATAATCGAATGTCAAGCAACATACTACCAACCCTACTTACAACAGGACAGTCTCTTTTGTAATCATTCAAAGTAACATCTCTCCCATAGCAACTAACAAGTCTCAGTGTAGCAGTGATTGGAATGCAACTAAGCTAGTATTCTAAAGCTTCAAATTGCATCATTAAAATAAAACCACCTCCAAATTTTTTAATTATATCCTTACATATTTGCTATCGATTTTGTAAGCACAGTGCATTGAATAGATTAAACACATATTATGAAGGGAAACACATACTTTCAATTCAGTGTTTGTTCATGAAAGTGCCAGCTACCCAATCAACATTTTCAGCCCACCCCTCTTTATTGCAGACTAATATTTTCTAGGCAAATGAACAGCTTTGCATGTTTTAACAATAAAAATATTTCCAATCTTCAACCCATACCGCTCCTATCTGGCAGAAAGGGAAAGCTTTAAGGATCCCTAAAGATCAGATTATCCAAATCTCCAAAGAACAAAGAGAAAAAATAAAGTATAAACTAGAATATTCTTACTGGAAGAGGAAGAAAACACCCTCCCTTAAACTCTGTATCTATAAGGAAAGAGAAATTCACAGATTTACTGTAATATGACAACAATATAGATTCCAAATGGATTTACAGATGAGGAAATAGAGGAAAAATCACCCTAAATAACAACCTTTCCTCATGATTACTGAGGAATGCCTATTTCTTCATTATTAATATGCTACAAATGGAAGAAGGTGACAGAACAAAAATTTCAAGTACTGACAACTTTCTGAAATTGGGTCTGTGCAGTATCTACAGTTCTTGCATCAACTCCAGGGCAACTATTTTAACACAGATGAAAGGTATTTTTGCCTTAATCAAAAATTTCTTTAATTGTGGTCCTCTAAAAATGTCAGGAAACATCATTCACACAGGAATGCAAATTTCTCTGGCTCTATCAGTCACTGAACAAGCCCCTCTTAGACGCTAACAACAGGAAGCCTAGAAGCTCACAGAGCACAGCGCTGTAACAGTGGAGTTATTTTCTAAACTGGCTACAGTCTGCACACAGGCAATAAAATATAACTGAGAATAGATAGTGATAATTTTTCAACTGATACACTTCTATAAAGTCTCTCTGCATTTATGTTCCCTCCTCTCAAAAGTCTTGATATTCAGGTTAATTCAACCTAGCAAAAGGAATTTAATGATTTAGTAATGAACACAGGAAGTCATAGGTGATCCGAGTCAAAGCTGGTCTAAATCCAACTTCCCACCTGACAGCAAGATAGAAGGAATCCCACAGCTGACACCTCTGAGACTACCTGCCCACATCAAGACATTAAATCACTTATTTAATCGAAAATCTGACTTAAACCTCAAAAGTGTAAGGCTACAGAACACTTTCCACCTATTATTATGTCAAAATTGGATCATTAGATGAATGTACAATTCCATTTTTAAGTTCAGGAGCCCAGCAATTATGACAGCGAGTCTGACACCTTACTGCAATATTACGTGATAGCATTTTATGATTTGAATCTCCTACTCTAATTCCACAGAATATTTACTATTTCTGAGAAGTTTTACTGTGTCTCCAGTCTCCTTATAATTCCTAGGTTTGTCTATATAGTATTGACCCACATTTTAGACTCTTCACCACCTGGCAAATTGTCTTTTCTCATTTTTACGTTGGCTCAACTACATAAAAGTAACAAAAATAATTTTCTCAATTTTTATTAAAAAAAAATCRTGCAGGTTGGAGATGCAAAGATTAGTTTTAACTTAGTCCTGAACTAGTGACACTTTACAATTTAAGATCATGCAAGTTACACAACACGTTTTATATTGATGAACATACACAGAAGTGAAGGAGTTATTTTCAGCGGATCCCATCATATTTTCCAAAATAATTACACTGAAAAACAACCCCTTTCCAAGTATATTAGTTACGGGTTTATGGAGCCTTAGTCACAAAATACGTCACTCTAAAAATAGTACTGCAACTTGCCAGTTTACAGAAAGTATTTTTAAGTTTGTAAAAATGCATTAGTTATCATTTGCCTCTGCAGGCTACAGTAGTAGTTTCAAAGGACTAAGAGTTTATTAGAAGCAAGATTAAAAAAAAAAAATTAATGAAAATTTCCTACTTTCCTACAGCTTTTCTTTAAAACAAAATGGTCCAGCACTAAGGTTTACTGGATGCTACAAATTCCTTCAAGAGTTGAAGAGTGCTTCATACCACCCTTCACAAGCCAAATATATTTTGCTGGCTAATTCAACCATTAGATGACACCTCTTCTCTTGCATCTCTGCTACCAGCTCCCAAGACAAACCTAGTTTGTATACAGATAAACAGTGTTTCTTCTGTATTTAAGGGGGTATTGGTGCTGGGCTTTACTTTGTAACGGTCTGGAACCTCAGTTATAAAATTCACCAAACCATGTCAAGAATACCTTGATTTTTAATTACAACTTAGCTTAAGTAAAGGATGATTAAGTAAAAGCAAACAAAGCTATCTCTGAAATCCAAAACAGGAATCATAGTTACAGAGAGGTACCTAATTACAAAGGTCTACTAAAGACTCAAGTGAGAGAAATGAAAAGCATAAATAAATAAATAAATAAATAAAATTAATGCCACTTGGTTACCTTCTGAAATCAGCCCCAAAAAATACAGCCTCTTTCCACCCATATGACAAACTGAGTAAGCTGACCTTGATGTACCTAAGCCAAGTATCTAGAAATCCTATTCTACTACACTGCTACATTTACAGTGGATATAAACTGAAACAAGACAGGTTCAACTGTATATAAGAAGAAACATTTTCACCATGAGCTCAACCAATCAAAGGAACAGGTTGCCCAGAGAAGTCATACAGTCTCCATCCTTGCAGGTTTTCAAGACCAGTTTGGATAAAGCCCTGATTCACCTGGTCTGATCTCATAGCTGACTTGCCTTTGAGGAGGACAATGAACTAGAGACCTCCTGAGGTCCCTTCTCACCTGAATTATTCTATGATTCATCCTCAGGTTACATTCAAAGGAGAAAATACAAGAATACTTGTTTTAATAACAAAACCCTTTCTTCTTTTTCTGCTGTTCCATTCAGATTTAAATCTGCTTCTTGCTCTCCCCAAAAGATTTTATTTTGGAGGCAGTTTCAACTATCCTTTCTTCAGGACACTAGTTGTTCTCACCTCTTTCAAAACATTAATATTCTTTTAGCAGTTCAAATGCCATTGTCTGTACTTGACTAGACTATTAAGAAATTGTTAGCTTAAAAGGGGGCAAAATATTTATCACCTAGTGAGACAACTTCCAATCTCAAAGCTTCTCTGTAGACAGAACCTTACAGTTCATTTCAAATATCAAACATACTTAATACAAACATAGAGGGGGCTTAATGTATGCAGCTCATTACTGATTGTTAATTGCAACAAGAATGAAATTCTTGATAAATAAAGTTAGAACAGGGGACCTCTAAATCTCTGATGGATAATCTAACACCAAGATATAAAGTTTTAATGAAATATCTAGAATTAAATGTGTAACCAACAATTTTGGTTTGCGTGTAAAACTACTGCTTCAATTTTACAAATTGATAAAAGTTTTCTGTTGTGTAACACAGAAATAGTATTGCCAACCTTATATAAGAAAATCTTATTAGAATAAATATTTACCTTCCTGAAAAGCAAGTTATTCTGAAGACCTTTCAGAATTATCAAAAGTTCTTTTCAGAGAACAGGTCAGCCAGTTACTCCAGGAACTCCACTTTAAAATTACACGAGCCTGTAACTTTCTTACCTGTCAGTTACATAATGGAGAATTCTGTTTTCTCCAAATTGTGAATATTAGCTTAAAATCAAATAACTCGATCAAACTAAGCATTTGACAATGTTACACTCTGGAAATAATAAACAGCTGAGCCATGTTTTCAAGTCAATACAAAGTCTTTTAAGTGTCAATCTACTGAATTTTACCAAAATTTCTCTAAAAGTCTGAACTTCACAGAATATTATTCTCTATTTTCAGAGCATTTCATTTATAATTATAGCTCTTATAAATGAACACACAATATTTTAAATCAACACTTGGTACCTCAATTCCTTCATATGATGTTTAAGTTATGATAGGAATAGACATTAAGAAAAATCATTTTACATAAAAATGAATCCTTTTGTTATCTAGGACTTCAAATAGAGGTACACATAGTTACCTTAGGGGAGAATCTGGCCCTGGTTTGTGGGTATTAAAATAGTTTTTATCCCTGTTACAACCACAACTATATGAAGGGTGTTAAACCAACAAAATGGTAGAATTCTAAGTGCAGGATTTTTATTTATTGGCAATGTCAGAGCCAGAACAGAATTTCAAGTGCCAAGAGCTCAACTGGAAGGAGAAAGAAATTAATCATCTTACTTGTAAAACCAAGCACATTTACTCACCACAGAAGCAAGTGGAAGAAAAACATGGAAACTCCAGTTTTACTGATAAGTTTTGTTGTCTAGTACAAACAAACAAAAAGTAGCATGTAATTGCCTTACCGACTACTGAGTATTATTCACAGCCTAGTATCAGAACACTTTTCTCCCTACACTAAACAATACAACTAAACCACTCCTCTAAATCCTACACACTAAAGACTAACAGACCTCTTGAAGGATTACTGTCATTTGTCTCTGTTTTGTATTTTATAATCCAGTTTAGTAGCTTTTCAACAAAGGTATTTTTTCCCTTCTGTCTGCAATAACAAAAATACTTTTAAAAAAATGGGGGGGGGAGAGTAGCCATGGGACTTCCTTTTTCTTACATAATCAACTTTCTTCAGCAATCCAGAACCTACACGATCATTCATTTTTCCTCTGGGACTACATCCTTTAATAGCAGCAGTCTATAGTTTCCCAAGGTTTCACAAGAACTAAATCACAGAGAGACAAGACATGCTGTAACAGAACACCATCTGCAAAATATATCAAATGAGCCATCACATGCAGAAGGTAATCAACTTTAACAAAAGAATGAGCATCCGTACCACACATGGGTTATTGACTGAAGACCAGTATCTTGCAGAGCACAGACCATTCTTTAATTAGAGAATATGAAAGACAGAAACCCCCAAACAACCTGTAGCTAGGAAGAGTTAGGTTATTAATAACTTTAGGAAGTTGCAATTTTTTTCACCAGTCTGTGCTCTCAACCAGAATAGAGCTTCATTATTACACAATATATAAATCAAATTAAAATTGGTAAGTGAATGTGCTGTAATATACCACGAAAATCTCTGAATGTCAAGCAGTAGGTAATTCCATCAAACTGCATGGCTTCATTTGGTGTTACAAACCATGAGATCTTTCGGTTTCCTATGTTCCAGTTCATGAAAGCTAGAAGAAACTTTAATATCCTATTTCCAGCAAACCTCTCCGAGTCACAGACAAAAGGTCAGGGCTTGCAAGTGCAAATGACAATACTAGCTAGGTCTAAAAGATCCACAGCAAGACACTTGAAGAGTAGAATAAGCTGAACAGCTATCAGGAAAAACTACTGGATATATTGATTGAACACACACTGTAAGAATGGCCCTCCAAGTATTGTTTGAAGATTTTATAGGTGTTATGACTTGAAGCAGCATAATACCACCAAAGTCACTTTTTTTTTTTTTTTTTTTTTTAAGTGTTTTGCACAGCTCAGAGACATGAAACCAAAATTGGCCTTACACTCACAATTCATAAGCATCAAGTTTCTTCAAATTCAACGTCAGAGTTTGGTCAGTGTGAGTAAAACTCAATGAATGTATTTTGACAAAACATTGTTTGCAATACAGTAGTGATGAGGCACTAAAACCAAAGCAAATATTAGTACGGTTTTAACTTGCATGTAATTCTGTAGTTTATATTTCAAGACTGTTTGTTTCTATCCCTGTGTTATTAAGAATAAAAAATATGCCAAAACCCCATCCTCTTGTTATTTTTAGTCATAAATTTAAAATGTAGCAGTACAACAGCATCACAAAGCACACACTCCCGAGCTACCAAGGGAAGAGGGAAGGTATTTATGGAACTATTCACCTACATCAAAAACAAAATCTCAAGATACTTTTTAAAAGGTCACCCTATGTGGACGTTGATCTTTGTTCTTGGGTAGAAATAAGCTTAAAAACAAATTTAATGTTGGGGAGAGTGATGGCCTGAAGACTGTCATTTGTTATTAAATTTCCCTTCATTAAAAAAATAGCTCCTTCCTAATATAAATTTGGTCAATATGTTGTTCAATTTCATTTTTTATGTCATGCTTTTGTGTTATTCAGAACAAACTCCACCCACAGAATAAATGAGATGTACAGGATGCTAACAGTTTCACGTGTATTCTTAAAAAGGAGGATAAAAAGGAGCCAAAGTAAATTTGAGCTACTGTGCCACTGTCTGTTATCTCACTGTGATGTATTTAGATGACAAAATTCCCACAGACAACTATAAATCTGGCAATGCTAAATATGGAAAGTAATAATCACTACAAAATTAAAATTCCTTTAAAAAATATATATATATGAAGCGTTGAAAAAATAACCCAACAAAGACAGAAATTAGCAATCGGCATTATTCCTTATAACCTCACTGAAAGACTCGCAGGTCAAGGACAAGGTGTTCTGCCAGTACAGTGGTGCTGACCACCAATACCACCAAAATACATCAAGAGATGTCAGTTCTCTGATGAGAAAGGAGACAGAACAGATTAAAACATAACAAGTTAGATGCACCTGATCATGAAAACATTTTCTAAAACGTCCACCCGTTTTTTCTTCCCCATCTAGTCACAAAGACTTTACAAAAAATGCTCATGGGAAACTAAGACTGAGGACGCTGCATGGGAAAACAGCTATCCCAATAGATCTGTTTGTCTATATCCCAAAACTGAGGATAAAGAAAGAGGTAAAAGAAGGTGCATGTACAAATGCATCTGAAGATGTTTTCTCATTGGACACTAGTATCTCTAGTTTATCACCTGTATTATTTATTTTTCAGTACTTCAGCAACAAGATTTCCTTCATGCTTTTCAGCAAGAACTAAGTTAAATGTTTATCAAAAAGTGCTACCATTAAGCAGATGTGCCACATAATTAGCAACGACAAATCCACTTACTTTTTTCTCCTTCTCATGATGTTTATCCTGAGAGTGAGAGGAAGAATCACTTAAACTTTGATCATATGACCTATTAGATCCCCGTTTGCTCTTTTTCTAAAAAGAGAAAATATATTTATGGATATAGAAAAGGAATCATTTGAATAAATAAAAAGTATAAAGCATTTCAAATGATAAAATGCCTTACTGCTTGAGGGGAAAAAAATTCCAGTAACTGAAAAACTGACAAATAACTGACACTAATAAAGTTAACAAGACTACCCAATGTATACCAGAACAAAATAAAAAGCCTACCCTCACATTGACTTTTATACCACCTCATGAATTTGTAAAATGTGCTTTCCACAAAAATGAGATATGCCACCTTTTTTAACATTAAAATATGCTTAAACACATTTTCAAGTTTTCACAACATAAAACAGAAAAAATGATGCTCAAGTGAATATCATGTGAAACCACAGTGCTAACACCCTCACATGCTTCAAGTGCATTTTGAGGAGGCTGTTCCATGGCTCCACGATTTATTAGTCAAGTGGCCTGTCTGCAATATTTTTATTTGTAAAAACACTAAACAGGATACAGAATGTTATGGTCATATACGTATTTACAAGCGGCAGACATAATTACCTGTATTTCCATAATATTTGAGAGCCCAGTCTGGGACCTCACATACTTTATGGTAGGCCAGTGCCCAAAATGTTTAAGTTATAATAGAATAACTGAGGAAGCGTTATAAAGACGCTTCAGGTCAGGATCGGATCAACTCAAGTTTTCAGTGGTACAACAGATATACACCACCCATTATCTTTAGTAATAAATAGTAAATATCTGCATTAACCAGTCACGACATCTCTAAAGAAACACTAGAAACACTAACACGATCTTGCCCGTCTTTGCTGTTCTAAGCACTGCAGTTTTGTGATGGGAAGCTATTTAATTACATGTCAAATACAGAGCTATTTCTTTATTGTTAAACTTGCTTTTTAAATAAATGTACATTTTCTCAAGTCATAGCTGCACTGGCGCATTCAGATCAAATATGTAATAGTGTAAGAGCTTGCCTTCAGTGCTAGATAATACACCATTGTTGTTCTTTTTGTATACCTAGCTCAAGATAAAAATCTTAGCTAAGTACGGGCTACATTTTATCAGGAAGCAAACTCATCAATATGCACAGGAGCACAGAGCTAACCTCACCAAGCTTATCTTCTAGAAAGCTAAAATGGCTCATCTGCCCTGTGTTTTTACCTCATCACAACCTATTCAAAAGTTACCCCAAAGTATTCAACCTTTTTTTTTTAAGCAGTGAAAACAAGTACTCAGCAAGTTTAAGCATACTTACAGTAGAATATGAATTTAAATAATTTAAAAAGTCCTTCAAGTCCACACATGCATGCATGCATGCATACACACACACACACACACAGTTATTTGGCACTGTCAACCTGGCGATATAAGAAGTGATATGAAATACCCAAGAGGTCTAATCCAAAAACCTACAGAAATAAATAAGAAATTTTGAAGGTTTTTGCATCAAACCTCAAGCCATTTCCTCGAGGTTGTGTTTCACAGAACTTACAGGTAGGGAATATCTACTAGCTACACAGTGAGAGGAAGAACAAAGGGAAGAACAGTAAAAAAAAGAATAGAAGAGAAAGAAAGAGAGGGTTTTTATTCTCCAACATATAGGATATCAAAAGAAAGAAATATTTCTGGATTGTTCCAAAGCATTCTAAATTCCTAGAAGCCAACTAATCAAATAGCAAAAGAAAACATTACAGCAATTAGACAATTTTAAAGGACTGACTTTAAAAAAGCCTAAATACACATGCTATTTCTGGCAGAGGGGAGAAACATTTAGAAAGTAATCACTTATAAAAACATAATACATTTTTAGCTAGTATTTCTATAATTGTGATTAAAACATTGTTTTAATGAAATGTAATTAGTTAGTGCAATTTACATATGGAATTTAACAAATACTTGCCAGTTTACTAAAATGGTATTTGCAGTAGCCACAGTATTGGACGTTATCTGCCCCATTGCCTTCTTCTTCACAAAGAAGTCCTGCAAACTGGGCACTAAAAACAAACAAAACAATACCCGAGAAAATCAATTTTACATCAGCTCACACCAGAACATCACAGCTGATTATATACAGATACTTGCATCCACATTTAATGGAAGATATTTCCAAAGACACAAGCGACTTAAAGGGATGCAAGCACCTAATTAACCTTTGAAGCCAAGTAAAACATATATTTGGTTCACATTTAGACTATGAAAAGGGCACCAGGCCTATAAGCCACTTACACACAAGCTTAAAAGTCTGTTTTTACTATGCAGCTACTCCCACAAATAAATAAATCAAGCAATTTATTATGCTTCTTAGCTCAACTCAAGTCACAAATTATCTATGGAAACAACAGCTTTTAACAAAACCATCCTGTCTATAAGATGAAATTGTTCTAGAGTTGTACGCATCCTTCCTATTCTGCCAAAAAAAAAAATATATATATATATATATATATAGTATTTCTTTTTCTAAACAAAACTTTAAGTTTTTACATGTCATGCAAAACCATATTTTATTGGTTTAACACAGACTGGGGCAGGTTAATTCCTTTTAGAAAGGATAAGACTTTCAAGTTTCCTTGTCTGGGCTAACACTACCCTATTCTACCCCTCTTTTAAAGTCAAATTTGCTTTTCACCATTTGTAAAAGCTTGATTTATTTTCTTTATTGAAATCTTGGACAAATTTCTTCATTGAACTTGGACACTGAAAACCCAAATATTCAGTTTCATTTTGTACATCACTTTCATTAGCATAATAATGCAATGTTACAGTCAAAAAGATGCAAGCAAATATTTAAGTGAAAGAACAACATACACACCAGCTTATTTTCACTGCTTTTTAAAATCGCTTTCCTCTCATTTATACAGTACGTTCTTGGGCAATCCATAAATACTTTCTCTTAAATACATGCACATCTACAGCAGATGCCAACTACAAAAAACATTTAACACGATCTCTTCAAGCAAAGATTTACCACTCTAAGCTTGACATACAAAAACAAAAAGATAGACTCAAGGTCATTCTTCCTGGACTAGTTTTGTTAACTCAAAATTGATACAGTTTATGCTGGATCTCTATTTTTTCTAGCTTTCACATATTCCCTTCATTTTATAAATACTACGGAAGCCTCTCAGTATCCTCGAACAGTCACAGTACTCTCTGGCTGGATATTGTTTTATAACACATACCTGTTCAGAGCAAATTAAAAAATCCTAACAATTGACAAGATCAGGAATGATACAAATATTTTCATTTTGAATATATTCTCATGTTCTTTATGACATTCACTGAAAACAGGGTTTTTGGAAGAAAGACAGGAGACTAAAAGGACTTTTTCTCTTCAAATACTTAGATGCATACATTTTTTCACAACCGTAAGTAGTCTCTTTACATGGTGTGTAAGTTCTCAGGAGCAAATCCCTTTTCACCATAAAACCAAACCTGACATTGATCATTTCCAATGAAAAATTAGATGCTTACGAAAAACTAAAATTTCAACATCCTGCCAGATATCTGAATATTAAAAAACTTCACAGAGAGGCCCTGACTCTGCAAATGAGGACAGGTAGAGTTGCAAAGAAATCAGCATCTAGACTGCAGAATCAAATCCTTTAAGACCTGCACAAGACATTCGAAATATCTTTTGATTACCCTGAAGAAAATACATTTAAGTAGATGAGCAAATATGATTTCCCTGACTGAGCTGGTGCACAGACAAATGAAGCAGCATGCTGGGGCACTCATAAAACAGACAGATAAAACCTGAGATTATGAACCTAGACAGCTGTACAAAACCGCCATCTCTTGCAAAAAGACTTAACCTGAATCTAAAAGAACACACAACCCCCAGGAAATTTGGTGATAGGATTCCTTTGGCCGGCTTCTACCTGTTAGACATGCAGTTTAATCTAATTATCCAGCCTCTAAGTCCATAAAGTGAGACAGGCATCTCCTGAATGCAAGTAAACCCAAATATCAAAGTGTTATGAATCAGATGGCAGACATGGCCTGTTTTTTCTCCAGCAGCTGTAGATGAAATCTAAGTTAATAATTTAGGTTATACAGGTACCATTTAGATAAACTTGGTGGGGTAAATCACCCCTCCTGGTACAGATTCATAAACATTTTGGGGATAACTTAATAAAGTTTTTATGCATGTCTCAGTGAGTGATTTGTTCCCCAGTCTGATTTACTTTTTACTGATTTTACTTTTAGCAAACGTCAAATCAGTTAGCAGGTAAACAAACAGCTTCTTCTTATTCCTGTATTTATATAAAATATCACCGAAGAAAAAGAACATAGAAAAAAGCGCTAAACCTTATATGGGCATATCAGCTAGCTTTCAATTCGTAACTCTTATATTGCTCAGCTCAGAGCATATTCACAGGACCACAAAGCAGCTCATACAACATAAGGGAATATTCTCAGATAGCTTTTGCAGCTCACAACAATGTCTATGCTACTGTGGTCGTATTGTCAGTAAACTCCATTATGCTGGATATTCTACAGCTACAAAACAGTTACTTTACTACAGATGCTTCAGAAATATCATGTGCAGCTGTTTCTTTTTGAAAATTATTTCAGAGATGTTAAATGATAATATATACTTACCATGTTACATGAAAAGCTTGTCGACATCCATGTTTATTACATGTCATGCAAGCACCAGTGGCTGCTTTACTTTCTCTGCCTTGTTCATCACAAATATAGCAGGTCTATTAAAGAGAAAATACTTAACATGATAAAAAGCATACAAATAAATTCCGTGTTACTCATAGGAGATTTTCTAGCATAAGAACTGTTGGATTTTGCAGCTAAGATTATGTAAGGAATTTATTTTAAAAAAAAAACTAATTACATTTGTTTGTAAAAGGAGATCACCTAATAGACCATTTAAGCAGGATCTGTATAACACTTTATCAACCCTAATACAGTACAAATATTAATTTATTTCAATTCTATACCATTATTCAATTAGCCAAAATGGTCAAACACCCAAAGGCAAATAACATTAGGCTTCAGGATTTTCCTTGCCTTCAAATTTGTGTTTATGTCCTTTTAGGTCGCAATCATTTTCACATATTCCTTTAATATTACCAGTCTTATATTGGTTGTATTCAGAAACATTAAATTAGTTTGAGCGCCTAATTGCACAAGACACCATACAGTATACATGCACAGACCTCTATACAAACTACATCTAAAAAAGTGCTAACTTAAAATTTTATTTGTACTTTTGCTGTAAATAGTTTTCAGAGGTCTCACAGATGCTTCAGTACTTATATGATGTATTAATTTAGTGTTTAACTTCAATACGACTTGGACAGCCCCATAAACATCATCTTAGAAACTAGCCTAGCAAGAACCTTCCAGTAAACAAAGCTTAAGTCAGTATACCAAACCCATTTCAAGCTCAAAATTTAATAAGCTAAAATGAAAACAAATTGTCCAGGATCTGAAAATCTTTTCACAGCATTTCTCTCAATTTCTTTCTTTTACTGGGATACTGTGACAATTCAAAAGATTTTGGAAAGTGTTTTCAATTAACATGGAAAAATTTAGATAAAAAAAATCCAAAATCTTTTTCATTATTCAATGTTTTTATACACAGTTCATAAACAAGGAGGAAAGCTGTATGGAAACACAATTGTTATAATAGACATCACTACAATAACTCGCCAACATTTTGGTGAAAAATATCAGGTAAAACTACAGCTCTTTCCATTTTATACTGTTCTAATTACTGAAATGCCAGTCAGAGAGATTCTATCATACCACACTTATAATACCAGTTGCAATGTACGGCACAAGCAAAACGGAACAATTTAAAAATTGATTCTTAATGAAAATATCTTCCTTTGTAGATGCAGTCAATTGTCTATTTTTAAATAAGACAGAACCTTATTAAAGTGAAAACTGCCAACAGTACATTACTACCTGAATGGAAAACCCATTAGAAGATCTTAGATGGGAAGGCAAAGAGAAACAACTTTTATTAGTTTCTCTGTTTTTCAAAATTGTCTACATTTACCCTGTAGCAGACGTGCTGCTATTTTATGGCAACCTCTTTGAGTAATGTAAAGAGAATAAGTAGAATGATTAATAAATAAATAGAACATTGATCATGGATGGTAGAAAACAAAGTTTAAAAAAAATGGACCAGAACATTAGTGTGAAGAAAAAAAAAAAAAGATACAAAGCAAAGACAGTATTACTTCGAAAGACATGAAAATTACCAAAATTTTGATATCAGAATAGCTTTTAACAGAAGTATTTAGAACAGTGTTTAACATCAGGCGTCGGCATATTATAGCTAACAAAAGCCTTATAGTTAGCATGCCAGACTCCAGGATAGCTGTGTCATTCTTGCACAGTTTTCACTAGACCTTTAAAAAGCATTAAACACAATAGCTAATATATCCGTATCCTAACACCTGAAGGCTCAGAAAGGGGTATAATCCTACTCAATTCTTTGCCTTGCTCCTTTTGTACATTGAGATAGTATATAAAGACAATTCAGTTTTTTGACCGTCTCCAAAGCTAGCCACTTTTTAGTTTTCCATACAATGACCCGACACTCTTAAGTTTTAGATCATGATCTTGCTTGTTCCTGTCAACCTCATCCGAGTTACTGTATTAAGTGTAAGTAACTTCAAAAGTAAGGTATCTCTATAAACAGAAAAAGTTAAACAAAACCCATAAAACTCAAGCTCCAGTTACTGTTCTGTTACTCAAAACAGAGTTTTTCAGGATCTCTTTTTCTTCATTATATCTCAGAAAGAGAAGTGGTATAAGCCTGTCATTTGCCAAGGATACAGGTTCTATTTTTCAATGCTATATCCTGCATTTAGGATCTGTATTTCAGAACCCCTTAAACTGATTTATGGTAAAACTTTATTGCAAAATGATAGAACAGACTGGCTACATTATGAACAAGTTTATAATCAACATTGTGGACTACCTGCAAATTTTAAACAAGCTCAATGAACTTCTATCCTTCCTGTAATAGCCATGAGAAGTATAAGACCTGTTTCCTAATCCTAAGTAGGAAACAGGGCCAGAGAAAATGTCACCCTCCTGTTCCAACGCAGGCTTTAAGTTCTCTCTAAAGCTGAACTTCATCATCACTCTATTTTCACTTAGACATACAAACATACAACGGAAGTTTAAGAAGYTTCACCTTTCTTTAGTATAGTAGAAGACTTAAGACATTCATACATTTGCAAGTCCGTGCATTGCTACACTCCCCAGAGCCCTGTGGCATTTCAAAGTGTGAACTGGCTCTGCATCCCACCACCTGCAGCAGCACTGGTTTTCAGAACTCCTAAGGGAAGAGACCACATAAACTTCTCCCAAACTCAGTGGAAAATACAGCGTTAGATAAAGCTTCAGACTCAGCCAGAAAATTCTACTCAAAGAACATGACAAGTATGCAAGTTCCTTTAACTGCACAATACAGTGTTTACAAAGCTGCCTTTACTTGTCTGTTAATATTTTTCCTTCAAAGTTCCAAAATTTAAACCATCTCTGCAGAAAAAAAGACAGAAGGGAAGACAAGGCAAGGAAAACCCTTGTAAAGCAAAAGGTAATTTGAAAAACAGCTTATTTAGAAGTTATAGTAGGAGTTAACTTTGGAGTTATATTTAAGCAGAAATTTCTCATTGTTCCAGCAAATACTGAAATAAAAGTATAAGAGCTGTCCTTAATGCTAGGTGGATCAAGACATTCCAGATGCATTTACTTTTTTAATCAACTCTGAAGAGGTTCCAAAAAGCAGTAATTATGGTTAATTATCATTAAATTTCAGAAGAACCTGAAAGAGACAAGGAAAGCTCAAATAAAATAAATTGGTATTATCCAAGCATAACATCTGTTTAACAAGAGAACTACTATTGGTTCAATTCTTTTTGGAAGCAACTGTGGAAGAAGAGCTTTCCTGTTAGCCAACTGGCTAATCAAGTCATTTAGTGGATTCATTCGATAATGTGAGTGGCTTCACTCAGAAGCAGGTAACTTTGAAGAAGCCAGTGTGTATCAACAAGCCTTATGCTTTGGTGTAGCTATGTTTTTCTTGCATTCAAGATTACTGTGTTTTGTAATATTGCATTTATTTGCAGCGTTCAATAAATGAACATCTTCATGCAAAATCCTATGTAAATTAAATATGATCTCCTGGCAAATCTCAAAGAGGTCTGTCTTTATATTTTAAAGACTATGGTATATATTCTTCTTTATGGTAATTTTCATTGACTTACATTTTTCCTGTTTCCATATGTTATCCTTCTAATAGTAACCAGACAAATACACAGAATTACTTAGGACTTCACAGAAAATAATATCTCTTTCAAAATCATCCCATTCCAACCAGAGTTGTGCCAATTTGACAGACAGACTGAAATAAATTGGCAGTAAGCCTCTTTAAAAAGGCAACCAATTGCATTTTTGCTTAATTATATACTTATATTTATTCAAAATGTGCAATAATTGTTTTAAAGGACTTTTTGCAACATCTACATTTCAAAAAACAGTTTTTTCATTTTCTCCTGAACAGTATGCATTACAAATTGATAAAGTCAGAGCTAAATGATTCTACACAGTTTCAGATTTTTAAAGTGTTAATATATCATTAGAATAAACACAGTGTACACTGAATGGGAAAAAAAATGACAAAGTTACTGCAGGCTGTCTAAAAAGGGAATTAGTAGTTGTATTGTTTTTTTGGGATGTTGGGAAAAAAGGTAACACAAAACACCTCATAAACATATAAGGATAGTTGACCTTTTTGTTAATTCATAGACTGTTCCTGAAACAATTAAAATAATTTAGAAGGAAATACCTATTAGAACAGTTGTCTCACTTCATTTCATTTTCTTCCTAGAGTTTCAGTCTTTTCAGCATTCAGACATACCAAATAAGCTTAAAGTAGCCTTTCTTTCTGTGCACATTCCCGCTTGTGGCCAGTAACATTTTGGGACATGCTGCAGAAACTACGCAAGGCACTTTATGTGCAAGCTCAAAGTCAGCCTGCTCAGAAATTAGTGGTAGTTTAGCCACAGCAGTACAAAACGCAGCACTGGCTGCAGTGCCTCTGCCAGTCACTCCCACCTGAATTCTGTGCTGCTCTAAGCAGACCCCTGTTGAGTATGAAGTTCAATTGGTTTTAGCAGGGTTGCTCTAGCAACTGCACTATAGACATTTCTTTGATTCCCCTGAAATCCACCTCTGGTATCTCCCTGAATCAAAATGATCAAATGAGGACAGCAAAACCCAGGTGTACTTTAAAAATGGAGAACAAAAATAATGAATTTGCAAGGTTTGCCCCCCCCCCCGCCAGCCTGCAATTTCTGAGATATGTCTCATTATATTTTAAAATTTACTGCATTGACCAGTATGAAAGTAGTTTTAGGTAGATTGTTAATGTGGAAAATAGGCCCAAAACAGATAAGTGGGAAAAGCTGAAAACAAAAAGCTAGTAGGAAGACAACATCAGGAACTTTATACAAGGTCTATACTATATGTCATATATTTGGAAGAACAACTGTTGAAGAAAGAAGCAACTTTAATTGTAATAAAAAGTAGTTAAGGATGGACTTTGAGAACAAGTAATATTAGAAGATAGAGGGTAAATTTTCAAATTTACAAGATTTTACTCATCCCATATGAATTGACATCAATTGAAATGGTGCCAGATAAGACAACATTTAAAATCCTACTAAACATTTTAGAAGTACATTACAGAAGAACCACTACAAAAAAAAAAAAAAAAAAAAAAGCACTGACTACTGCTAGGGAAAAGAAGAAAACAGACATGCTGTGGGACCAAAGTTAAGGAGAAAGGATGAAATGAATTCATCTTTCACAGCAAAACCGTACAAGCACAAAAACGTTATTAGTTCTGCACTTGATCTCATCATTGCTTGTTTTTGCTGATGAAGAAGGAAGCCAATAATGAGAAACTGATACAGATACTCAGGCAGTACCTGATGAGATAGCATGAGAAGAACCTAGATTTAACTCATGGCTCTTCTGACTTACTGGTAAGACTGGCAAAAACATATGGAACAGCAATTAGGAAAAGGTGAAAGAGGCAAGGAAAAGAGCAAAGTATGGCGGGAGGAGGGAGGGGCCCCCACACAAAGATGGGAAAACAGGTAGCAGGAGCATAACGTGGATGTTTCTGAGGAGAAAAAAAATCATCCAAGATATAAACTCAGAAAAAGAAACAACAATGGGAGGAGACAAAAGCAACTCAAACAAGACTGGTTTCCCTGCAAGAAGGGCACCAGAGGTGATGCGTGTCTTTTTTTTGTTTTTTAATATAACCTATTCCTCTTTTGTACCAAAGTTCACAAACCACCATAAAAGAAAGAAAAAGAAAGAAAATCAAGGTAAAAACAACAATACAAGAACAATATATGTAATAACACTAATCAGAAATTCAGATAGTTTGCTGCCTACAGAAGGAACACTAGAAAAAGAGAAGGTAGTTAAGAAGGTAGTTAAGTCTGGTGAGGAAGAGAAAGAAACAATTAGGAAAGTGTAACCATCAGTACAGAACATTAAAGTTACTTTTTCATTGCTTTTTTTGTTAGCCTTGCCACACTTCATAAAACATGCCATCTCACTGACACTTATTTAGGAGCCATTCTTCTATAAGCAAATAACCCTATTAAAGTGAATACTACATTCAAAGGTAGAAGTTTACAAGATTTTGCCTTAACATATTAGCATAGCTTTTCTTCCTTAAAAAAAAAAAAAAAGTTTATGAACATCATATCTACACTTAAAGCAGTAGCATTTAGTGGCAATTAACAATAATATTTCACTTATGCTGTAATAATATTTTTACCCATGAGAAATATTTCACATTTTTTTCAAAATATACCAATATTCAAAGATCATAATATATTTTAATTAACAAGACAGTCCCTACTCTGATTTAAAAAAAAACAACAACAAGAACAACAACAACAACTGGTAAGGCATTGCAAATAACGTTAAAGTTGAATTGAATATTGCCTTAATTCTTGAATTTATCATAAAGACATAAAAGAAAATAGAGCATTACAGTAGGCGTTTATGAATTTTATGTAAAATGCATTCTAAAAAGTGTAGTTTTACATTACTAAAGCTCACAAATTTTAAAATAAACAAATTAGATATAGACAAACACATAGTTATACCTTATTATAACGATCATGAGGAACAGACTGCAACACGATAGGTTCCATTGTAGAAACATTTGCAAACTGCACCTCGGGAATGTACAGAGCACAAACCACATGAGCCCAACCTACAAAAAGTTATAATTGTATTTAATTTTAATGCCTTCTAGAAGCTCAAAGGACATTTCAATTATAGTACAAAGAACCTTTAACAACATTTTTTTCCATGGACTATTTTAACTGTTTAGACTATTACAGACATAAATTACTTAAAACATGAATTTCATTTTATAATATCCAAAGTTAAGAAGAGTTGTAACATTTTTAAGTTTATTCTGTGGAGAATTCATACAAATAATACTCCATTAAATGCAAATGGTAATGATTTATACAAACAAATAGTGACACAAACAGAAAAACAGACTATTTCTTTAAATTTCTTAAATTCACACAGTCAAAACCTACAAATTATGCAAGTTCCTGCAAAAGGGAAATACTATATGAACAAACTAGTATTCATGCAAGCATTATCATCATGTAAGACTTCGAAGCACAATTGCTTTTTAGAGAAGTCATCCTAATTTGACTAGGTTCGTGTATTCTTTCTACAGCAAGCACTCTTCCTCCTACCACCAAAGGAAGCTCTATCAAATCTCTTAATTTTTCCTTGTTAAAAATGTGATCAGTTTATTTTTTCATATCCATATCAACAGCCCCATTTTCAGTCATTAGCTTGGGATCATCAACAAACGCTTAGTTAGTTACCATCATATCAACAAAATCAAGAAGTAAAAGTTCCTATTTGTCCGAGTTCTGATATGAGAGGAAAAAACACTGATTCAGAAAGCAAACTACTAATTTCAGGCCTTCTTTGAATCTTTAGATCCTAAGAGTTGCCAGTTTGTTCCACTGGAGGACAGTTTACGGCATGGGTAAAAGCTGTCCGTATTCTACCTTAGGCTAAATTTAGCAGAAACTGCTACAGAGCTAACAAAACAGACTAACGCACCGACACTAGTAATTCTATTACCTGAGTAATATCCCACAGTACAGAGCTACCGCGGCCTAAAGCAAATTTTGTGTGGCTAATCATTTCGGATGAGTTCTGTACTTCCCCAAGAGGAATACTATTCTCAGTTTGTGGTGTACAATCTTTTTGTCACAAGACCTTCTACACCCCTGAAAAAGAACTGTCCTTTCCCCCTACCCAGGTTGTCTTACTTRTATGTGACCTGAAAGGATATAAAATGACAGTCCTAAATAGATTAGATAATCCAACAGATTATTATATTAGATAAACCAAAAAGATTATCTTTGTGCCAATACATCCTATAATGTAAAGACCTACAGCCCTACCGCAGACCTTTCGGGGTTTTATTCTCATCCTGGGTTTTCTGGTTTTGTTTCAACTACTCTACTGCATCTAAAGGTTCTCAATTTCTTCATTCAACTGCACTTTGACTCTTAAACTGAGCTCAACATAAAGCTGTATTTACTTATAGTAGTATTGTTCAGACTGTGGAATAGTATTCAATATCTGGAATTGGGTATAGGGCAGCAACAAATTAAGGCTTGCTTTTCTTCTGTTTCTCTGTAAAAATGCTTTTATCCTTTTCTTAAAACAGAAGTATTTTTTAGTTGCTTCTAACAAATAGATTTTTTTTTCTGTTTACTAAATTGATACTTCTAATTTGCATAGAAAATGAAAGTACACGCACATAACTTACAGTCAACATTCACAGCCTGGTAGCACATATCATACCATTTCAGTATTTTGTCTGCAACTAAACACAGCATCTGTGCTGCTTCATTACTTTATTCTCAAAATAGTTTGTAGAAATTTTCCACATACAAAAATGTATCAGACAACAATAAAAGAGTAGAAAAGAAAGTGTAAGCTTCCAACTTGAGCTGGTTTTAGAAATAGTTCCAGCAGACCATTTTAAAATCATCATTAACAGATACACTGAAAAAGCCTATAAAAAACTCAGTCTTTTTTCTTCTCTCCTCTACTTACATTATCTTCAGGGAATAAGTGTTTATAAGGACTTTTCTAAGACTTACAAACTGCCTTGAGCCAGAGTCATACCATATAGGTGTTAACATGGTGTTAATGGTGAATATTTATCTTGAAGTCTCCTCTCAGGAAAAATTTTCACTGAAATACAAAAACCATTCATCTAAAAAAGCCTTTAAACCAGTAGAAAAGTGACAAGTCAAAATACTGAAAGACCATCCTTCAGTTAGTTATTCACAAACAGATGACAAAAGTTTTTACTTCTTACAGAATTGAATTTGCCCTCTAATCACACTTATTTATAACTAAAAATTATTATAGAAATCTACAAAATATACCAGAGACATTAAAAAAAAAAAAACTTACTAAGCCAGCTAAAAATTAGGTATTTTAAGCCTCAAGTAAAGAATTTTCACTACAAGAAATCAGTTTCAAAAGTAGCTCTAAAAACTGAACTTTTAACTGAATGCTTCTACATCACTACAAAAAAAAAAAAAAAAAGAATATGGCCAGTAATTTAAAGATTAATATATTTTGATTTCTAAAATATATAGTGTATATCCAGGATAGTTGTGGAAAATAACACACTTTAATCTTCCCCACAACAAAAGCAGTATCTGTATCATGAAGCAATGAAGTACTACAGCTCTAAAGCACTTTCTGAACAAGTGATCAACAAGTGCTCAGGGAACTGCAGACGACAGACCTTCTCCACTGGTTTCCAGTATCTTCTTTAGATCCCAGATAATCTGGACTTGCTGAAAATTCACAACCTGTCCAATAAATATGTATACCACAGAGGAGGTTGCAGCACTCATCTTCCTCTATCCCCTCAAATGCCTAGGTCATGAAAGAAGCTTATTCCAGCACCACCTCCCACCAGGACTCAGAGATCCCATACACATGACTGCTTAAATGTTATTTCATCCAAAACTTCACTAGTGAAGAAAAACACAACTGCCAGTTGGAGAGCGACACCCAGCTCGCCTGTGCTTCCACCCAGTGCTGGAGGAGGAAAGTCAGCCAGGGGACAGGACAAATGCACAAGGACAGAGGAAGCCAAAGAGGCAGAGGTGCAGTAGTTCTCTCTGAAGAAAGACGAAGGAAGAAATTTTTCACACCAAGTGTGGTTAAACACTATAACGCAATAGCTGTCTTCTGTCTCACTGATGGAAGAGTGAGCTACTAGCACACAAGCAGCCTTTATTTTTCATGGTTTTTGTGATCAAAAGGGATCTTGACTATATAACACAGTGTTAAATTGCTCCATCGTCCTCTCAAAAAGAGGAGGAAACATCCCAGGATTTTACTACATGCTCTATGTCCTGCATATACCTTTTGCAATTAGGTATATAATATGCATATATAAATATGCATAAATAACATCAAAAGCAGAAATCAGAAACCCAAAGCTATCTTCCCCAGGAAGACTTCTCTAGGCTACATAATCAGGATTGTTTGTGCTTATTATCGTACGCAGTCTACCTCTAGCTACCTTGCATTCTTCACTATATTAGCCTAGGTTTAAGAGGCAGGATTAGACAAGACCCCCTGCCCCCAGTTATTACACAGTCAGGCATAACAGGCCATTTTCATGGAAAACTCAAACTCCTCTGGTTGAGGGAACAGAACTCCATACCTTCCTCCTCCTTGACAAGTGTTTTAATTATTATGCTATTTTGCCACAAGAAACCCCCACTTCCTTCTCCTTTAGGCAATTTATTCTCACGCACAGCTCAGGACTCCGAGTCTCAATCGAATAAAACACCTACTGCCATGCTCAGAGGTGAGTGTTTCTTTTGTCTACTGTTTTGTGCTAGATGACATCTTATTTTGCCTGCTGGAGTAACAAAACGTCCTAAAAAGACGCCCATCCAAACTGTATGTGTAACTGGTAAGAGAAGCAAGCACATTCTTTATGCCTGGATTTATGAGAATGTTCAAGATTATGTTAAAATACACATTGTTCAATTAATTCTATATGAAGCCATCAGATTGTTTTGTAAAGTTCCTATTCAAATTACTTACCGCTTCACTATTTTTGGGCCACTACCAACTCTGTCAGCAACCATACATCTGTTTCTCCACAGACATAATTAAATCCAATCCTTTTGAGCTTTTTCAATGTTTAAGTGTGAAAAAAAAAAAAGATATCCGTGTTGTAGAATTTTTTTTAATGCCAGTCACTCTGTTCTACACATTCAATGTTTAAGACATCCTCACCAGTTACTGCTGGAACAGAAATTATTTTTATCATTCCTCCTCTTATAAAACACAGGACAGAAATAATAACGGGGTGTTCTGACTTGCCTTAACTGTTCCTGGTGATTTTTCAGCCTGAGCCAGGAACACATGCCATTATTAGGATTACCGTTGCTCCAAATAAAGTTCTAAAGTTATCCATACAGACCTTATCCTTTCCTATTTAAATCAATGATAAGCACCACTTTGGTGGTGCACAATTTATATACAAACATCCGGCCACAGATTTATTCCTTTTAAATTTTACTTATAAACTTTTTGTATCTCAATTTAATTTACAGTGACTGCTAACAAACTCTTACTATTTCCATTGGATTACTTGTACACAATTTATTTTTTCTTTTATCTCTCTTTCAGGACAACTTTAACTGAGGGGAACAAAAACCCCGAACTTTTTTGTCAATTGTAGGTATTGGCATCTTACAAAATATTTTTTAAAAACTTTCCCTATCCTCAGTATTTTCTTATTTTTTTATTTAACTTATTATTTTTCAACCTTTGAGAAAGTGGACATTTTATATATATGCTTCTTCTATAATATATGTTTAGTGGAGGATAATGCCTAGCTTATTTCAGAATAAACACGTTTAGGCTTTAGCTTAAAAACAAGGGGAAAAAAAAGTACCACCATGATTCAAATCAGAAAATGAGGTAGCCCCTGTGGGTTCTTATCAGAACTGCTTTCATTGAGTTGGTATTTGCTGAAAAAACACTGAGAGACAGATAACACGGGCTGGCAGATTCACTGACTCTTTTGCTTTACAAGATCCAATACTCTACAACAATCAATCCTCTGATCCAGAAATTGTAAAATGTGAACAGTTTTTGGTTATAATTGTTAGAAACAACTTAATGGTGATACATAAAATTAAAAATATTTATTTCAACTGCACTTCCTAGTCCTATCATTTTGGGAACTGATCCTTCCATTTCAAAAAATATTTCCACTTTCTTTTCTAGGATAAGATTACACAAGTGTAGTAAGACACTTTCCCTTTACTTTCAGAAGATCTTAGAAGACAACTTCAACCAACATTAAAACAACACCTAAACCAACATATAAAACAACCCCAACATCAGCTTCTATAACAATGATGCTGAAAACAGTTTTTTCCAATATCAGAAATCAAAAATTCCTGCCCAAAAGCCCTCAAAGTTACAATACATCTCATGAAACTTTCAGCTTTTCACCTACAGTGAGTCCTTTATTTTAATTCAGGCCTCAGCATAACTGCTGTGGTTTTGCTGATTTGGCATGCAAAATGTTTAAGTGTTTGCTGAAATTTTGATTTCAGGTGCCTAACCAACTTTAACTCAGTGAAAATATTCTAATTTTAGATATTTAGCAGATAATTAATACTGCATATTCAAATTCTAACATTCAGACTAATAAATATCGGGCTCCAGAACCCTAACTTAAAAAAAAAATTTTTTTTGGTTTGTTATCCCAGTGTGACAGTGAACAGCTAACTATTAATTTCCCCTTCATCAAATGAAAGATTGTTACCTACAAATAACTCTATGTAAGAGAACTAGAAGCAAATTCTATCAAAGTAATCTTAAGTTAATAGCGAAAACCCAAGAAGATAAATAACATACAGTACATTATCAGTCTAAATTTTTGCTTTTACAACTACAGTTTAAGTGTTCAAAACTTCATTCACAAGCACTTTCCCTGCAAAGAAATTCATAGGTTTACATGTTCTTTCAGTACAAATGTTTAAAGCCTTACTTTTAAAATCTTTTACTTCATAATAAAGTTAACAGCAACAGACTTTACACTTATAATCTGTCCTACCATACAAATCGAGAGAAGCCCACCAATAGTTTTTGAGCTAACAGATACAGAGCACACCCAGTGGTAGGGCCGTGTCCCACAGCCTGTGCTGAAGTTGGGCTGCAAAGCAGTAACAGTTTGTAGAGACCAGGATCATGAAGTCACATTGAGATGCAGCTGAACTGTCAGTCTGGTCCCACAATAGCAGTCTGGGATGTCATCATCTCCTAACCGTGCACCCGTTTCAGAGTAAAATTTATTAATGGGTTCTGTGTATGTTCCTAAAGAGTCCATCATTTCTCCCAAAGGAAATTTTTTTTTTTTTTATAACTATAGCTCACTCCTAAACCAGGATGGAAAAAACCTTTCTTGGTTTAAATGTTAGTTTCTTATTAAGGCCATTCAAGGATGTAATTTAAGGATACACCTCAATCCATTTCAACTGTGAGCTGTCACCAAGAAGTGAAGTCCCACTTTACCCTTCACTTTCAACTGTATATTCCTACTTGTTCCCTTTAGTATAATCTTGCCACATAGCAAACCAGATGAAATTTTATTCAACTGATGACTAAACCTGGAAGAGAAAAGTTTACTTTCCAGTCAGATCAGCAAAGAAGTTGACATGACTCAAGCTAAAGTTCTATGATTACCATATATAAAACCACAGGAGAGGAAACACCCAGTCATGGGAAAAAACACAGCCCACTCCTTTCAGTGGTGGTCAATAGTAGGCTTGTATTACATGAAACTGCACCCTCAGTTTTTGCAACCATTAGATCTGCTGATTGACCCCAATAGTCAGCTATATTCCACTCTGAAAGGTGAGGCAACGATTATTGTTACTATTTGCCAGAGGGTAAGATTAAGCACTACTTTAGACTTTCAGTTAAGCATCTCTTCATTAGGACATTTTACACACTTCTGTTTTGATCCAGATCCTCCTTTTTTGTAAAAATAGTAAAACTTGCAGAAAAGAAATCTGTCAGCTTGAGATACTGCAGTTTCCTTGACCCTAGTAAATATGGTTTTAGACCGTTATAGTTAATGTAATATTATGCTTACTATATTGTTTGATCCAATCTTTTCAAAAGATGGATGAAAAGGTGCTCACACTAATTGCTAGAGGTCTCACTGTGGTTTATTGTCCACCTTATCATTGGTGCACAGAATGAAGTGACAACTTCTATTTAAAAAATAAAAAACCCCAAACAAATGAAATACTGTTTGCCTATAAAGAAGAGATTCCATTCCACAGAATCCTACTACAGAATTCTCACCAAAAATCACCATTTATCAACACTTTACTCCTCATCTAAAAAACTGGCACACAAGAAAAATTCTCTCTGGAGCATCATTTGTCATCACAGCAAATAGTCTGTTTTTGGAACAGCTAAAGATTACATTCCACTGATCCACTGAGTAAGTGAATAACTTTAGTTGATATGCAATGGTGTTAAGGAGTCTCTCTTCCCCCTGCCCTCCCAAATCACATTATACAGCAAAAGTAAGAAATGACAGAAATACGTATCTAAAACTTTCTCTAAAAATGTTCTTCCTCATTGTAGATTTATATTTACTAGTYATACATATCACCATATAATGTATATTATAATAAATACTGTTATATATATTTGTATTAGTAAAACATTTTTAAACAGCTTATAATTTTTTTTTACCATCTTTCCTAGTGAAAAAACACACACAAAATCCTGCAAACCTGTACAAAAGGATGAGAACATTTGTACATAAGCATTTATTGCACAATCTTTGCACCTGAATATGTACACACAACATTGCACCATCCGTGTCCTTGGATATTAACACCAAGGAAACAAAACAAAACAGTAAATCTGACAGGGAGAGCTGTTGCCATAATAATAATAGGAAAAGTTAGCATATGCTGTTTGTTATACATTTAGGAGATCCCTACGCTAACCTATGAGATGGAAAGAAAGCCTGAATCATGACATAAAACCACTGCATTGTTAGCTGGCCTGTTCCCAAGCAGCTGCATGAAAGAAGTCTTGGTGAAAAGCTGATACAAAGAATGCTGTTACACAGCATTCCTGATCGTCATCCAGTGGAATCAAATTTCAAAGTAACAACTTGTAGAGCAAAAAAGAGCCTTTTAGACTTACAGATAAACGTGGACAAAGATTACTGTAAGAAAACTATTTAAATGAGAGACCCAAAATATTAGATATAACAGAATAATTTGCTTAAGAAACAGAGAATACATGCTGAATATTATCAGCAGATATAAGAATTAGGATTCAAAAGCTATAATCTGTTTAACTGATCACGATTTTACCTCCCCCTTCCTCACCGTGTCAAACAAACAAGGAAATTGTTGTAACAGTTAAAACATTAGACCCCTAAATTAACAAAATATTACTACATTGAAATTTACCTACTTCAGTCAGTCTACAGTTCTCAGCTGCCTGCAAACAAATGCTCACTTGTTGCTGTTTCTCTAAAAACTGTACCACATACAGAGTACAAAGATAGTACTAAAGAAAAATTAATCAGTCTTTCAGCAGCCTTCTTATACATAAAACAGCAAATCAATACACAATTCACATACATATCACAGTTATTCCTCATTTTAAAAACCTTTTATATTCGGTCATGTATTTTAATCATAGTGGAGCTCCTAAATGAACATTAGTACAATTTAGCAAAGAATTCTGTCAATAATCGTATTCAAATAGCAAAGTTCCTTTTCCAATTCAATCCTACTTTTCTACTTTCAGTATCAATTAAAAACAGAAAAGGAAAAGCAATCTGACAGAACTTAAAAAATTGCAGTCTGCAAACAATTAAAAAGTTGTAATGTTTATGTAAAAAAAATCCACAAAATCCAAATACAGTGAACAAAAAATAGTCTTCCCAAGACTTAACAATATCTATAAAACAGTAGCAGATATTAAGCAGCCAGAAAGTTAAATATATTATTTACATATTCAAAGCTTATTCCTAAAGTTTCTGACAATCACCCTGATTATCACCATGCAATGTTCCACTACAAATGAATTAATCAAATACAGCTAAATACAGTCAATTCTTAATACCTCAACACAGATAATCCACTGACAGATTAGCCACATCATAGATATTAGTACAAGCAGCACTGCTAAAGGCAACTGTACTGTTTCCAAGGTCTGTGGAAGTGGAGATGCAGAATGAGCTAAAAATGGTCACAGTATGAAAAGACTGAACAAATATGTGCAACCAGATCTTAGCTGCTTCTGTTCAGGGTCAGTTCAGGATTCCCACATTGGAAAGCACTGGAGGGACACTGAAGCACACRCTAGGACAGAGCCAGTTCAAATCCAGGCAGAATTATCTATTTGGACTCACCACAGGTTCTGCTTAGGGTGAGAGCAGGCACCATCACTGCTCCAATAACAGTCAGGCATCTGTGCGCTCTCCAGTGTGCCCAGAAAGGTTATGATCAACAAAAAATGCCATGTCCACTCAGTGCTAGGCCTTCAGAAACATTCTTTTGTCCTTCCAGAACCAGGCACGCTGGCAACTTGGTGCAGAAATATCTGGATGAGTCTGCAGCACTGAGTAAATGAAATGTTTACATAATGCTCTCTAGTAATCATATTACCCAAGTGGTTTCTACTATCTGGGATACCTGAACTTCCCCTGCTCCACCCCACACCCAACAACTCAAATAGTCAAGAGTTAACTATGGCTGTAAAAATAGTTAATGCTTCAAAAATTTAAGTTACCCAGGTCTCTGTTTTCAGAGCAGATATAGGAAACAGCGCAGTCAATTTTAAGAGCATTTTTCAAACAAAAATCTCATTCAAATAAGACAAGTTTTGTTCCAATTTCAGGATCTATTCCTGATTCAAGATAGTTTATATATTTAGAGTAGTGAAAATACTTTGTAATTAATGACAAAGTCTGTACCAAAAAAATGGGGACCCATAATTGTATTAGCAGTCTGCATTCGACAACACTAAATCATGTTGTAATCATTTTACAGCCTAGAGACTCCAGGGCCTCAAGTGCAGTAGATTTGCTTTTCTATAATTTCTTATTTTGCTCTGGTAAGGATTATGTATCATTTAGAAGAGATATAAAGAAAGTGAAAAGTGATTATCAGACTTCTGTACAAGGAATGTCCAATCAGTCTGGGGCCTTTCATCCTGAAAAGGAGTCACGAAAAGAATATGACAGAGGTCTATAAAACCAGAAGAGGTAGTGAGAAGATGAATATGGAATAACTGCTCATTGTCACTTCCTAGGGAAGTGCTAGATGGCATCAAATAACATTGTATAGCTATAGGCTCGAAGCAAACTAGTGTACATTTTCACACCATGTACAGATCAGCTGTGAAATTCCTTGCCGCATGACACTATGAACACTGAAAATTCATAATTCAACAAATTAATGGAACAAGAATCCATCACACTACTAAACACAAAGATACCACCCCTGGATCAAGAAGTCCCAAAGCATAAATCCCTCTAGGCACAGAAATTAATCTGAGAAAGCATGCAAGAACTGGGCTTTCCCAAGAATCCAGTTAAATACTGATAAAGATAGCAGGCCAAACGCTTTTGGCCTCCATGATATGTTCCTCTTCTGTTACCATCTGCTGCTAGCACTGTGAAGTTCTGCGTAAAATGTATGACAGAACTGCTCCAAGAATATTGCATTTATGATATCACTGAAATCTGAAATTCTGTACTTACCATAGATGGTACTGGAGAACCTGGCACTATCCCTTAGTAACTGTACTGATAAACACAACTAAGGAACAGTACACGTCTCCATCCAGAAGTATAAAGAGCAAAAACAGATCTAAAAAAGTGTTTATCTCCTAGAATTCAGGTAAAGGTAGTAGGCCAGTAAAAAGAGAGGGAGAAGGAAGAAGAATACACAACACAATTTCACTGCTACATAAAGMAGAAAAAACACCACAAAAAAAAAAAACACCCCACACCCACACTATTTCCTATATATGACAACAACAGAAGTCTGATTCCCAGACTACTTTGTCAAAAACATAATAAGGCCCCAGAGTTCTGCTAAAGGCAACATAACACCATTACATATGAACTAAAAGGTTAGACTGCTTTCTGGTATAGTTTTCCACCTGACAATTCAAAAGACGATACAAGTCTAGGGTGCTGCTAAAAGAATAGTTCCGCACCTTCCCTGATATCAGTATTAGCATGGTCAGCTGGATCAGGGAACTTATTTCATTTAGCTGAAAATTAACCCAGAAAAAAAAGTAAGTTTAAATACTAGTGCCAGCACAGAGGAGGAGGAAGTAACACATAGCCTGCAGACCACCGCCTGCAGTAACAGCGCCTTATTCCAGGCTGGCAAATCATGGAACCTTACAGTAAAAGGTCAGTAAACAAAAAACATAGATTCTTAAAGTAACAGAAAAATAGTACCTTCAGCACCCAAAATAAATGTTTTTTCCACACTAGTAGAAAGCAAATATCCAGAAGACTGTTACCAAAAAAAAACAAAAAAGGAAAAAAACTACTAGAACTCATATATTGTCTGCTGCTCTTGTTATATCCGCATAGAATTAACAGCCAAAACAAAAATTGCACTGGTTTTCTGGACACAAAGTTACTTGTTGCCAAAAGTATAATTTTATTCCAGTGAAATAAAAAACAGTGAAGTTCATTTCCTCATTTGTTCTGAAAAGCTAAGACCATTTAATTATTTCTACACTTACAAATAAACTCCATAATTACAAATTTCTGAAGTCAGAGCATTATAATTTATTGGAAACGTTTTCTCAAAATTTCTTCAGAAATATTTGCATCTTTTTAATCACCCTTAGCGACAAATGGCATATGAGTATTGAAAAAAAATAACAAGTATTAACCCACTGTAAACATAATTTTAACCTGACAAGACTGTGACAATTAAAGGTCTTCAACAATTCTTCCTAAAGTCTGAAACTATTCTGCAACAATCCAAATCCCTTGTTAGCTGGCATTTTGAAAGGAAAGCTTCAGATTAACAACACAGATTTCTGAAATGAAAGTTTAGTCTAAGTTCATACCCTTCTGTAAAGCTTTTATTTAAAGCACATCTGGTCCATAAGGTAGAATTTGCTGTATTCAGTACTATGACCTACAAGACCTATTACGAAAGGAGGGCTGTTTTCAGAAAGTGAAGTAAAAAAAAATTCTTAAGACTTTTTTGCTGAGAAGTTTTTGTATACTCACGAGGGTTGACAGAAATGTAATCTCAATAATATCATGACTTAGAAACTCTGCTGTAATACAGGTGAGCTAGCTGAATACAGCCTGTCCAACAACGCTAGTTGACAAAAACTGATTTTCAAATCAAATACTGGAAGCTAAGTATTTCCTATAGGCAAGATTAAAAAAAAGATATCCTATAACCAGTATAATCCTGTAACTCCAATAGGAACTCGCATCCAAGATAGCACAATGGCTAAACAGTATAGCAGGAGCAAAAGCTGAGATAGCATACTGCACTCGAAGACTGCTTCAAGTGTCTTGGACACTGTCCCTTTTGGTCACTGCCTTCAACTCATAAGTCTGTAACAACTCTGGTAGTTGACATAGTTCCAGAACAAATGACAGCCAAAGTCATGTAACTCCAGTGTTAAGTATAAGACAGTTTTTATTCTTACACGTGTTCTATCTGCAACACACTGAGGTTTTCTATGTCAGAAATATGGCTATATTGTAATAGTCAAGTATATTGATGAAAATGTTTCGTCATGAAAATGACAACTAACGTCTTTGCTATTTAAATTTAAATAATTTCCATTTTACATRGAAACTTATTTGCAGATATGAATTCACAAGTATGTAACTTGTATCTTAAAATCTTAAAAATCTGCAAAAAAATCTTAAAAATACTGCAAGAGGAATTATCAGTTAGATGTTCAGATCTTTGATGTACACTGTCAAGATATGCTTTCAAGGCTCCATAGGGGACCAAAAAAAAAAAAAAAAAGACTTCCAAATTACCATACAGAAAAACAAAGCATTCCTGACCACCACTAGGTATAAAAAACAGAAACACTTCAGTTATTTTTTAGTTCAAAAAAATTTACTGTAGCTTTCAAAAGCTGAGACTTTCTTATAGCCCATTTCCTAAAAAGCAAGCATCCAGCTGCTCTTTTGAAGAAATTAACTCAACACTGCCAAGTTATCAGCCTTTGAGAGGAAGAATAGTTCCATGGCTAACGTACTGGATCGGTACCTAAGATACTTTCACGGATACAGAGGCAACACAGACTCAGTATGACCCCCAACACCCACAAATCACACAACATTCATTAACATGTTTGAAATGACCAGATACTAGAATGAGTAATGCCAGAACATACACTCCACACCACAAAGTGTACCCAAGAGAAAGTACAGATCAGCCCAAATTCAGGCGGGCTCTGTGTTCCTGTAACTCCATCTCTATACAAAATAGCAAACCAAGCTGTATTAATTATATCAACACTAAGCTGAAGCAAAGATATAAATTTAGTTAGAGTATTACGCATGCAACATAAAACCTTCAGAATACAATGTACATAGACTATCTAAATGAAATCTAGAATGTTGACCATCCTTTCTCCCCTCACAGGTGAAGTGTCTCACCATCAAAATGACTAGGCTAATTCAAGATAGATGAGGAACTGGAATAAGATTTTGCAAAAGTGATTGAAAAGTTAATTTTATATCACCCAGCTATTAGTAAAAATATAACCAAGACGACTATTCAGTAGACTTCCTTTAGCAATTCAACTCAGCAGGAGCAGAACTGATGATATCCTGAATGACGCAATTAGAAAGATGCAAGGCACAGTAAATCACTACTCCAACTTTTCAGCTCTAACTTCTTTGTTGTAGAACCTATTAGTAAGCCATGCATGAAAGAGCTATCCTTTTAAAATGTACTGGTGCATTCAGTCTGGGCCTCAGACTTAAAAAACCCACTCCTCTTCGTGCATAAGAATGAATGATGCACTTCCAACAGCTTTCTATAAACGTTCAAACTCCATCTGAACACATACACAATTTATCCTTTATCTCTATCAAACCTTAATATTAAATCTTGTATTAAAATAGTTTCTCCTTTACTCTTATCTAAAAATAAAACTAAAAATAATGATTGATGTTCTAAAACTAAATTCAACCTAAACTGGACAAGTAAAGCCTATTGTGAAATATCTACCTCTTCCCAAACCAGCTAGCTTGATAAACTAGTTGCTCTTTTTGGTTTATGGTTAGGATTCCTATGTATTCTTTTCACAGTCTTATTCTCCTCATATAAGATAAGAGTTCACAAAAAATAAGAATAAAACTTACCCCCATTATCTGTTCTCTTTAAAGCACCATCCTTATGAGGGCATAATTCACATCTCTAGGAAAAAAAGCAAAAATAAAATAAAAAAATGGAATGATCAGAGGAACATTGCAAAAGAAACCACACAAATTAAAGTTGTTATCTGTCATTGGGGGGGGGGGGGGGGGGAATTAAAAAAAAGGAGAAAGAGTGAGAGGAACCATTCTCTAAAAGTGAATAGGTATGTTTTCCCTTAACCTTTGACTATTAACRTTAACATTAGCTCGTCACAAAAAGCTTTTTCAGTCAGATCTTTAAACTACTGTTTAAGTTATTTGCAATTCTACCACCAAGTTTTTATTAGTGGATTCCACACCCGGGAATCCTGGAGGCAAGCCTCCAAAAACTGCAGCACAGGGTAGGCTTACTTGGTGATAAGAAACTCGGGCACAATCCAAGGACTCCCTACCATATTTCTTTCTCCTGGGATCTCAGAGTTTACCAAGGTGGTTGATCACAAAGATGCACCATGGATATAACTAGTACAGGTGTACACATTTTAGCTGGCTTCAAAGTCACTGTTGACTCTCATTTATTCTTTCTAAAAAGCAGAAAACAATCTTGCTTTCTGTTTCAGGAAAAGGAGGTCAGAAGTTGACCCATCCTTGAAATTCCTGCAGACTGAATGTCTTGAAACTTGAAGTTTGACAAYCTATTCTTCTGACATCCACCAGGATCACATCAGTATATTCTTTTTGTTATAGCTGCCACTATCAACTTCCTTAATATGAAGTTTACCTAGTCCTAGAGTAGCATGAACCAACTTCAAATCAGTTCAGAGATGACAGAAATGGAACGGGTTTGACAAATATTCCACTTCACCTGCTCCAAATGACATGCAAGGAAACAGCACTACAGGAGAGCCTATACTGAAACATCAGCTTATTGCTACCTTTATACATTCCCAAATCAGAGACAACTCAAAGCAAAGCAATCTAACAAGCTTTTTAAGAAACTGAAGAAAAGTCGTATCATCAGATGCAAACTTAATAAATACCATATCCTTCAAATGGAAAGGGACATCTGGCATAAGTACAGATCTTCTCTGTGTTCCCTGAACAGCACTCTTCTTCCTTATCAGCTAACTTGCAAGTCAGCAGATAAAGGAGCCTACAATGCTGCAAGTGCCTCAGAAATAGATTGCTCAAATTTATTTAAGGAATAAAGCATTTGATTCCTGAAATTCATACAGCTAAAGTGCATCTTGAGGCTATCTGTTTCTCTTCACCTTTAAGACTGGTATTAGCAGCAAGAAGAATTTCACAAAAGAGTAGAATAGAAGACAAGCTTTTAAATTATTTTAGCTCAGTAGATTGGTATAAACAGCTGCACCCAGGACAGAGAAGAATCTTTAGGATTGCTGCTGTTTTGTTCTTTGCTTCACTTTTCATCCCCTCACATTCACCTGCTAAAATGACCAGAAATTTATTAAAAGGCAGCATTAAAGCTATGGTGAAACTTAGAGGTTAAAGTGGCTGAAAACCTCCGAATCATTTTTTCAGGCAGCCTGCAGACTCAGAGCATTACACAAGAGGATTTCTTTGCAACTGAAAATGCTTAGCCCATTTTAAACAAAATCTTACCGGCCAAAATTTTGTTAAGTTGTACAGGCCACACACACGCAGTACGTGAGTTGTATTTTAATATTTCAGATCTCCAAACATCAGATGCTAGTTATTGTAAGATACTTAGTATCTGTAGGTTAATTTTTTGCAAATTCCCCATGCAGTGAATCAGATTCTCAAAGCAAGACGTAATATCAAGTCTGACAGTGCAATAAAGTTTGCTGCCACTCCAAAGCTTCCAGCTGGGAGCTGGAGCCCAGTGGGCTGAGGTGATATATCTAACACTGGGACAAGCGAAGCTGTTAATTAGTCTACCTTGCCCCACCTCTGCAAGCCTGGGGAAGCATGACATACATTTTCATTAGTGGTAAAGCCAGTTTAGGAGGTTCTTTTCTCCTCCTTCCCTTCACCTCTCCCTTACTCATCTCCTTCTATCACTCCCTCAGCTGCTGAGGCAACTATCTGTAGGGCTGCCCTCAGTGAAATGAAGTGAAATTAACTTTTTTTTTTTTTTAAGGTCATATCACTGATCCAGTTTGCAGCATAATCCCACAAACGGTTGCATCAGCAAAACTGAAGGCAGGAAACTGTAGCACTGCAGCAGGAATAAACAGAGAGTGAGTAAACATTTTGAGCAAACTATACCACCATTTGAAAATGACCACAGGACACTGAGCAACAAGGAGCTGAACCAGCCCTCTATGCAGAAGAGTTTAGTGTGCTCCATCCAGCCTCTGCAGAGCTCACTTTCCACTAATTCTTTTTTTTTTTTTGTCCCATATCCCTGTAGGACTTGGGTCCATTAGGTCTCCCCTCATCACTCCTCTGCAGCCCTAGCTGCAACCAGTCATAGAAGACAGAAAGCAGAAAATAGAAGTGGAGGAGGGAACTTTGACACTGGAAGAAAGCTCGAGTGCAGGGAGCCCTGCAGGAACCCCCCTGCCTGAACTCAGTTGTCAGGGAGCTAGGGCTGAGGAACAGGGAGGGGATACCTGGACTCCAAGGATATAGAGCACTTTCTGGGCTGTGACTTCTGGCTACAATCTGCAATGAAGTAGCATCAGAATAACTCACACATCATACAGTGAACACCACACACCACACAGTGACCATTTCCCTTCCTCCTTCTGGGTCATAACATAATTTGTTAACAACCTACACCCTCTCAGATCCTGTTACCCATTTCTCTCCCAATCCAACACACATCACAGCAAAACTATTTTACTGTTTTCTTTCTCCAATGAATTTGACAAAAATTCACTGAAATTAATTTTTCATAATGTGCCTCATCCCTGTCTATTTAAGAATAGCAAGTAAAATAGTAAATAGCTTTCCATTATATTTTTTATTTAAATTATTAGCACTTCTAAAACCTTCCACCAATATATTCATTTCAAATGAAGTGACACTTTGACCTGAGAATTTGCAAATTCTGAAAAAATACCTTAGATATTTCCAAAAAAAAAAAATTATGTTGTTACAAAGGATTCTGCAGGAGAAAGGAAATAAAGTAGTTGCATGCATATGTATACATCTCAGAAGTCCAGTCACTTATAATTTCTTTTTTGAATGCTTGTCTGAGCAGTGTCTCCTTTTTCCAGTTGACTTATGGGTGGATCTTGAAGTTTCTAAGTGAACAACAACAGGCAAATCTCTCCACTAAATACCACTTCACATACAACTTGTACAATGGAATAAAGCTTGGATCTCTGCAACAGCAAAGGGAACAAAGGGCTCTGTATGGATGGTGAGATGATGTCTCATATATGAGCACCCAGACCATGCATGGGCTCTCTTCTCCAGTTGTGGGTCATAAGTCTTAGTCCTGGCAAAGAATTTCTGAGATGGGTTTATTGTCCAAACATTCAAAAAAAAGTTTTGTGGAACTACTAAATAAACCAGGAAAAAAAAAAACCACCTGAAACATTACAGCACATACGTAGAGCCAGCTGAATTAGATTTAAGGAAGATGAAGGAAAAAGATATCAGTACCGGCTGAAAGACAACTGAAGTTGCAGCCAGTGACAGATGTTCCCTTCTTTCCTATCCTTACAACATGTAACACGGGACATCTTATTTTTACAACTCCTCAGTCAAACAGATTGAGTTCATGGATCTGGCTTCTGTCCAAGCAGAATTCAGATGAGCTCTCAGCCAGAATTACTTGGGACTATAAGATCTCCTGGAGAGGAGAAGAGAGAAACCAGCCTCACAGATCTGCAGTTGGAACAGTCTGATAGTGAGATTGTCACAACGTACTTCAGATCAACAAAAGTAGCAAGCTACTTAGGAGAAAAAAGACTGACCCGGTAACCTTAGCAGCCAGATGAACTGAAATTGCCTGGGTCTGAAGAAAAAAACATCGAGTCCTGAGGGGTCCTTTGGCATCTGATCCAACCTTAAAAAGCCATACAGCAGAGACCTAAAGTGGTCAAAAGTATGGGAGGCCCTGGCAGAAGGGGAAAGAAAAATTTTTTCTTCACTATCAAAAAAGTAGAAATAAGCAAGAAGAAATAAAGAACAGTAAAATAAGAATGAAGATGTCCACTAGAGACAATGAGCACAAAGAATTCCCAGAGGGGAAGAGTAAAATAGGAAAACTAAAGACAGACCTTTAAGGGGAAAAAAAAAAAAAATCCAATACTGCATTACAGTCCAATTTGGCTCCACTTTATCACAGCCCACAGTTTTCTCTCCCTATTTCAGATAAATATTCCTTTCCATTTCGGCCACAAGCAATAACTACCTTAAGCAGCACTATATAATGGTTAGCTAACAGTACATACCCCTGACAAAAACAGTCAGACCTGTTGGAGTATTTGTGGGAATCTGACAAATCTAATTACTGGAGCTTTTTTGGTTAACCTAACTCCAGCAATTTTTTCAAGTAAGAAAAGCAGGAAGGGCATACATAAACTGATTTAATCAGACAGAGAAAGCGAAAGATGAAGACAGAGACTTTTCTCTTTTAAGAGAAAGACCAAGACAGAGACTTATGTAGATAAGGAAGATAGAGATAGGAGAAAGACTATACAAGTAGGAAAGAACAAAAAACATGAATAATAGGAACATAGCCTTGTTCTTCCCTCAGGGTTCTGTAAATTTGGAATAAATTTCATAAAACATGATCTGTCTCACTCTGCAGACATCTGTTACACACCATATCTTGTTTTAAGAAAACAAGAGCCATAAGAATACCTATGCATGTATTTTTACTGAATTCTGGTCTAAGGTAGGCCAAAGGTAGGCCAATTCACCCAAATACTGGTTTTCAACCAAGTAAAGTCCTGCAGGATTGAATCCCCAGCATTGCAATGAAGCAATGTGTCTCAGTATGACTAATTAACCTAAATAACATGAAAAGATCCACAGCAGATTAAACAGACCACAGTTCCTAAATGCTAGCTGAGAAATTAGGCTGCAGTTCCAGCTGACTTTAATTCAGGTTCACTTTAAGCTAACATAATTGCAGACTACTGCCAAAAGAGGATCACTTGCCATCCCCTGCTGTGTACTTTCTACTGCCTCCCTTGCCTTTAGAAGAGCATTCATTTGACCATATGGAAATCCTGATCAGTGAGCTAAAAATAAAATACTCCCCCTCCCACCCCCCCTCCTTTTTTGCACTTTAGTTTTCAGCCAGATCACTTCTTTGAGCCATCTTTCCATAAGGTCACGTGAGCACTACTGCCAGATAAAGAACGTAAAAGGCACACAGGGAACTGGACAAGGACACAACCACCCTGGTTAGGAAGTGGCATCATTTATGTTGGCTGTAAGTGATCGTGGAATTCCAGCTGAGGGAATCTTTCTAAGGATTCTAAAATTCTGAGGGAATTCTTTCTGAAAGGGGGAAAAATAATACTAATTAAAAAAAACAAACACTGAAACTGACTGATTTCTAGAGCATTATGAAAAATGGACATATTTCTTAGACCCAATCCTAGCCCTATTTTGTTTTGATATATGCCTGACATACATGTATTTCAAGTTTTTGAACAGGCATAAGGCATGTATCCAGACTGTTTAGTTTACAAGTTTACTTTCCATCCCAAACTGTACTGCACTCAGCATGACACCTATTCTTCCGGAATAGTTCTCATCCAAAGTACATTTTGATTACAGAAATGCTGTTTCATATTGTTTGACAATGGCAAACAAAGCGGGATTTAACTAAAAGGAAACCATTTAAAAGACTGGAATATATGACCCTTAAAGTTATAAATAAAATACCTTATGAAATATATTGCTGAACAGCAAGGTACACAAAATCAGTAACAACAGTTCTTGAAACCTGGCACTCAACCTCATTCAGTCCTTTCCTCAACAGGAATTACAACCTGACATACAAAAAATTTTAATTTGCTGCTCATATTAATCACTAGTCAAACAGTGGAGTGTTTAAATCAATTTATTTTTGTTGTGAGTTTTAGTTCATGTTTTTGTGCTGGGGGGGGGGGGAACTCACACACTCCATCTCAAACACTCATGACTTTCTTAAAACTTAACCTAGGAGGAAAGAGAATGAGAGCGACAATTTATTTTACTGTTTCACTTCTGAACTTGCTTCCAACTATGTCTATTCTACTGTTCTAAAGCATGCTATGCTGCTGGATTTTTCTGTACACATCAAAATGCACTAACTCAACATATTCCCAAAGCACATGGTTGTATTTACGAAGGTAAGCAAAGCAGCTGTTCAGAAAGTTAGTTTCTAATCTATAGCTTGCTAACTAGCAGCCCCAGATGCTCTTATCAACCTTGCTTCCCACCCCACCCATCAATAGTTCTGGAAGCTTTTAGCACAGCTGCTTGTATCCAGATATTCACCCCCCTAAATTCTGTGCTGTAGCTTCGTTTGTGCAATATTCCATACCACTTCATCTCATTCCATGAGCAGAAGAAAACATACAAAAAAAGTCACCTCTGATACTCTGTACCAGATCTAAGATGATCTTTCCCAACTCCAAGGTTTGAATATTCCAGACAGCCTTAGACACTACTACTTCAGAAAACAGGAAGTAACTTAATATGGGTTAAAAAACTGGCTCAGAAGAGTAAAAACATCCATATGGGTAGTTACTGCAATTAGTGTATACCAATTTAATGATGGCAGGAACATAGCCACTGTTGCCAAAATGTAAAAATTAAAAAAAAAAGTATATCTAGAAAATAACTATGCATACAAAGCTGATCATAAAACATGTCTAAAGATTCAGTTATGCCAATGTTGCACTTAAGTAATCCTATCTATATGTAACTGGTTGAAATCTTTCATTCAATTTGTTTTTTCGATCAAAATTATCTTCTAAACCAGAATTTGTTTGCTGTTTATTTTCCTTCTCCCCCAAAAGTCATGGAACTAGTATCCTATCTTCTCCAAACAGAGGTAAGAGTCTTAAGTTTTCTCATTTTCCTTTTACGCTTTTCTTCTCACATCCTCTCTTTTCCCCAGTGTTTTGGGCAGTTTTTTTTTTTTTTTTTAATCTAATAAAAGTAATTTTGGGGGGAAATAACACATATACATTGGAATGAAAACACTGAAAGTAGGAATATTTGTTTTTCCCCCCCTCTACTAAATCTGGAAAATTTGGGGGTCATTTTAGTGTTCAGGTTGTGTTAGATTCCAGCAAATATATTATTAAATCAATGTAAACATAGCTCCTACTAAAAGCAGATACCATATTCTGAAGACAAACAGACATACACAAAATTGTACCAACCACAACACACAGCTAGATTATACTTACCAGAAAACCTAACTCTAATTCAGCTAATCAGAGGCTATCTAACAGAAGAACACATGCCTGAGCAGTCTATGAAGAATTCGTTTTCCAAGAGTGGACAACCAGATTAAAAAAAAAACACAGATATTTGCAGAGAGGGTTGAACAAGTATCATGGAAGTTTAAATCTTGGCATATATTCTATCCACAGATTGAGAATTCACAGGCAGTTAGWACACAAACAGACCCTGCAACAGGATGTGTATCAGACTGACCATGTCTACATCTGCTGAGAATAACTTACCCTCAGAACCCAGTGACATTTCATTTTTCCAATTACTTCTTAACTATCTTCTATGAAGCAAAACTGATACTGCCAACATACAAAGACTAACCAAAGATCATTCCTGCAGCCCTGAAGACTCCAGAAAGTCCAATAAAATTAACAAGCATTCCCAGATGCTGCTGAAATTACTGAACCTCTACTCCTACCAAACTCGGACTACATATTCATATCAAGCCCTTTTAACTCTCATATTTTACTGATCTTTTATGACTTTTCCTTAAATCAAATTAGGTACTTTCAAAACTCCCCTTCCAGTTTATTTTTGGTTTTTGAAACCCCTGCCTTAGGACACTTACTGGAGTCAAAACTTCACTTTTCGTTTGCTCAGTAGTGCAAACAGGATTAACTATATAACCTCTTTCCAAAAGCTGCCATGGGAATACATGACCAGCCAACAAAGAGACTGCTGTCTGTGCAACTCAACACATGTTTTCTTAGTAAGTAGTTCCTCAACTATAGCTACACAGCAAAGTATCTTCTCACTGGTCTCAATTTGCAGTATTTGAAAATTAAGACCTTATTTGTAAGCCCACAAAATATCCACCTTCTGTTTTTTGATCTAAACAGCTCTATAAATAAAAGCCTGCAAGTATACAAATATTTGAAGCAATAAAGTCAGCAAGTAGCTAGATAACTACACAATTTTTTGACATAGATACCTGAAAAGAAGCAAACTAGAACTATTGATGTTCCAGTGTTTCTAACCTATGATTCATACAAGACTCCAGCATCTATAAGCCACAGTGAAGAAACAACAGGAATCGTAAGATCTTCTACCACTGTGAGGAAAGCATTCAAGAATCCCCAACTGGCTGACACCACTAATAGAGCAAACGAACGCATACTGTCAGTACTTCTCTTCATAAGTGCTATGTTCTGCAACTTGACAACTTAAGAAATTAAGTCATCTCCATCTTCAAATAATCATTTCTTGATGCTGACAAATTTGCCAAATCTCTGCCCCATCTCTATTCAGTCATCTGTCTCAGGAGAAGCAGAGAACTTTTTTTAAAACAGACACTTGACAGGTAGAAGAAAAACAGACTGACTACCTGAAGCATTTGGGGTTTTATACCTGGATAAATTGAAGAGACTCAACCTAGTTCTCTTTATCAAGAAATCGAATAAAAATATATGCAGATTCAGTTAGTTCTGTCAAAAACATCTACAGATAATAAATTTACAGAACATGACAAGAAGATCAGAGGCACTCAACATGCAAATCAGCATTCTTTTTCTTCCAAGACCATCCAGTCAGTATGTACTACAGGTGGCATTTAGTCATCCTTTTACTCAATACACATAAGGTAATTAGAAGAGATAACAGAATACAACTGAACATTATGATGACATACAGCTCTCATAAAAGAGGCACGTATCAAAATCTGGTTCCGCCAACTTCAGAAGTCTGAAGCCATAAATTTCCCACTACATATTTGAAACCAGCAAGTCTTGCCAGATGTTGCAGAAATCCATATGATAAACATAGACAATTAAACTTTAAGATTTGACTTTAAGGAGAAATGTCAGAAAGCTATGAGAAATATCTGTCATGTTGGCTGGATTTCCAACCAGCCACCCCAGCTTTTGTCATCAGGCCAACAGTATGATACTGACTCTAGTATTCTCCAGCTACATATTACAATTGTACTCTAAACATTTCTAGGTATAACATAAAATGCTAGCCTGCATTTTTAAGGTTCCTTGCATCTGAGGAGCTCTTTGTTTATTTTAGAGACTACTTCTGCCTGTGTTTGAACAGTTTAGTAAATGAAACTAACAATCTCAAAACATTTCTGTGCAAGAATTAAGCAGTTTCTACAATGGAAGATATTTTGATCTAGAATCTACTACTTATTTTGGTTAATAATCTTGCTACAGAATATTTGGAGCATCTGCCAAAGGTACCTGGTAAATCGATACCTATGTTAAAAAATTTTTGATCAAGTAGTACTTCAGTGATGGAATTATTTTATGCTATGTTTTAAAGTCTGAATGTTCTACGTATCCAGGTTTAGCATAATGTAAATATACTCTACTATGCAAATAAGGTATACATGTAGGTAAACTGTAACTAAGCAAAACTGTTAAAAAAAATTAGCAGACTTCTGCTGCTGCAAGACAATGCTCCAAATAAGTTTATGAACTCAGCTGTGCATTTAAGAACCAAGTACCAAGTACGCATACAAGTAAGAAAGAATGCAGCACAAAAAAAAAAAAAAAGCACAGAGGCAGCACAATCAGGAACAGCATTAATACTCTCATTTTGATATGCAGAGCACACAAGACAGTGCATACAAGGTTCACATCACCAGTTAGAACGAAAGATGGAAAGATGCACAGAAACTATATTCTGTTTTTGAAGCATCTTCCACCACTTGTACCACCACCATTGATGACCAGACATTATGCGGCAGTAAGCAATTCTGAAATCTTTCGGAGTCACAGTGCAACAAAGTTAAGGGTCTGTAATCAATATTTATAAGAAAGGAATTTAAATGGGAAAAATTACTTTCTTCTGCTCAGGGAATACAAAGTAAGCAACAGTCACCCATCTATCTAATGGGCAAGAAATACACACCACTCAACCTGTAAGGTTTTAGACTAAAAGCAGAGCATCTTTAAATAGCCATTTTATTCTAGTTAACCACATATGAAAAAATATTCATTGCCTCCCAACTGCATAGGCATTCATAGGATACAGGATTGGGCTTTGTTTTTTGACAGGGACCATTATGAATAAATAGTAGTTTCACATTTTTATAAAAATCTTCTAGTAATTTGTATTTTACAGTTGCTTTCCCCTTTCTTTTTTACAAGCTTCCTATTCTACTGCTGTGTAAAAAACACACAAATAACAATAGCACTTAGGTCTATTTTTCTGTTGTATGCTCAAAAATAAAGTAATTTTTCTATTACTTGTTATAGCAATCTTAAAATTAGTTGTAGTAGCAGATTCACATATAAAATATTCCTTTAACATTAAAAAATATATATATATGGATATATATACAAACAAGCATTCATTTCAAAGTTGCAGTAAGAATTATTTGAAGAGATACCTTCAAAGAGAAGATACAGTAAGTACAAATGCTGAAATTATTTGGTGGCCAGTATTTCAAATTGAAGAAAAAAAGAAGAAAAAAAAAAAAGCGGAAAGCAACAACTTGCTGTTCTTTTTCTAAAATTAAGTTATAGTTCACCTCTACTGTAACCATAATTATTAACATTCATTATAGTTCACAGATACAGGTGTAATATCCACACCAAAAACAATTCTAAACACAGGCACAGAGACCCTATTCGTATGCAAACAGCCTGTTGAGCCAGAACTGTCAGAACTCTGATGACAAACCTATCTGCGTGATACAAAGTCTGCACTCCTACTTCCTCCTTCATTGCCTCCTTTTCTGTAGGCAAAATTTATACTAAATAAATGCTTTGGGCAGGGGGAGGTTGGGAGGGTTAACTAAAGATAAACCATACAACTCTTATGAGCAACCCTATAATAACAAACTTGTAGAATATATATGAAGAAAAGCTTGGGGAAAAAAAAAAATCTTGGAGAGAAAGAGAACTACAACCCTTGTTGCATTAGAGATTTAAAAAAAAAAAAAAAAAAAGGTCTAAAGTGTTCAGACTGTGGATCATCTGTGCAGCAGATGCAGAAACAACTCAGGTCTAGCAGGATTACTAGCAGGAACCTACCACTGTGAGAACACAACGTACCTGAACTGGCTTTGGAGGTAGCCAGTATAGCCGCCTTTCTGCAGCCCAGAATCCTAACTCTTAAGCATTGTATGATCTAAACTGACACTGCAGAGATGGTCTTTCCATCTCCACACCAAGAGGTATACATGTGCAAGTGCAGAGACTACAGTAATTCTAGACTTAGCTGAGATCCAGATGAACACTAGCTCAAATCCTATGTGGCTAGCTCCACAGGGAGTCATAGCCCTTCAACACATTCCCCAAGACTAAAGTCCAGGTGGTTTACTTAGCCCAGCTGTAGTGATGCACAAATACGCAGACTTAGTGCAGAGCCAGCACTGCACCCAACTTCATAAGACTTCCCATTAAAAAAAGACAACACAGACACATCAAGTGGAGAAACCACCATCTTCACCAAGTTAGAACAATTAGTACCAGCCAAGTACAAACTGATTCTTCCAGAGCCAATGACACACTTATAACACACATTATTCCAGTGAATCCAGATTAACAGTTTATTAATTCAGTTGTAGAGCTACAAGCAGACTGACCTCACAGTTACAATTTGAGCTGTGCTTGGGCTAATAAAGCTTCCTGGAATTCACAGCACTGAAGTTCAGTTCAGAGATCTCCTGCTTTCTGTGGATTCATAAGGACTAGCATTTATGTGTAGCTAATAAGCCTGGCTGGACACAAGCTAACCGTCTGTGCAAATGTCAGGTGGCTCTGTACTGCCTGGTATCTCTATCACACGAATTATTTCAGCTCCTCTTCATCATAAGCGTAAGRAAGAGTAGATTGCAGTAAAATGCAAAACACGGTGCCACTTTGCTCCTCACTAAATGCTGTAATTAAGTCATTCTTATTACAAAATCATCCAGAAAGAGGTTTGGCGCATAACAGGTAGGTGGCGAAAAAGTCTTTATGAACAACAGTAGTGCTGCCACAATTCCCAAACTTAGGTTCTTGGGGCATTCTTTGGATATGGTAGTAACTATAAGCCCCTGGACAACATACATACACCTTCCAGCTTCCCAAGCCAGGATGCTACCCCTTACATACTACTCTGTACGTACACATCCTCACACATATCCTAATAGCATTTTTCTTACATTAACACACAAGTGCCCTGCTTATCTTTTTGAGTCTGAAATTCAAGTACATCTGCAGACGTCAAAAAGGTTACATTCAGGGTTATAGCAGCCAATCCTGAGACAGGTAAAACTGAGAGCAGTTGTTGCTCAACCATATTGAAGAGATTCCTGTTCCATGCTCACCCTACACCAGCTAAGATAAATTAGCTGATTTAGGGAAATTTAAAGACTTTTCAAGCAACATCAAAAAAACTTGCAGAGTAATTGCAAAAAGTGCATATTGGGATCACATCCTTGTATTTCTTATGTACTACATATGCATAATTATGAGTAAATAAAACAATTACCAGACATCTCCATCTGTCCAAACAAACAAACAATTCAACTTTGTAAATCTCAGTTGCTCACACACACATAAAAATATGACCCACTAGAGCCAAGACAGAGTACGGCTTGTGAGACACGAAACTGTGCTTTCCAACTAGCAGCTGACCATTCAAAACCCGAGATACTGGTTACTACCCCACTGTCCCAAGACAAATATCAACCAGCCAGGAAGCTTGCATAGCTGATTAATCAGCCCCTGCTCTCACAGGCAAGCAGTATGCAACAGCTTAGTGACAGCATACAAAAGAAAGGAGACACAGTAGACATCAGTGTCAACAAGTGAAAGTGTGTGGGAAGCCAACTGCTCTGACCCGCTGTTAAGTGAAGTTCTTCAGTGGCCCACCTACATGAGTTACATACTGCCGAGTTAGTCAATTGCTTTCAGTTGTTAAAGCAGGAATAATTTAAACATGAACAATTAACTCCGCTCTCGGAACAGATTTATTTGCCCAGTAAGCATTAACTGCAGCTTTATGTGTGTGTGTGTGTATGTGTGTGTGTATATATATATATATATATATATATATATATATATATATATATTAGAGAGAGCATCAGCAGGGAAAAACATGCCAAGAGTGAAAAACTCTCATATTGCTCTTTTTAAAGACTGGAAAAAAAAGTGGCACATTGAATATAACATAGTTAATTTAATTCTGGTTTTGTTTCTATACAGAAATGCCATTGGAAGAACTAAGCTTCAGTCTCCTGTAGAGATGATTAGGAAGTTTGCTTTTGCAAGCAAATGGGAAACAACTTCAGTGTCTGATAAACTTGCTACAATAAAGTTCCAGTTTTCTGTACCAGTCAGATATTCAGTCCAGTTTTCAAATGTTAAGGGCTTCCCCAAGACGCCTCACAGGCAGCCATCATATTTCTAACTCACTAACAGTACTTGTTAAAACTTCAGCTGCTGTCAACCTGTTCTACCACACATGCACTTACAACAATTTCACATGAGAACCACTTAAACCTATGCTATATTACAAATGGGAAAGATTCTTTAACCAAATCAGTAATCAACTTGAAGTGCACCATGAACAGACCCCTTGTTAGGTAGAAATGAGGACAAAATATCCTGGGCAGAAAAGTCAATTACAATTATCACTATTCCTTGCTAACAACTTCAAACAGTCAAGAAACGCAGAAAATGTCTGTCAAAGCTATTCTCTTTGATAAACTCAAGAAATTATCAGATATAGTGAGACACTTTATTTTAGAACTCAGCACAGTTCTCCTTCATTCCCTGTGTCAGTAGAAGCCAGGAATAATTGTATCCTAAATTCTGATGAGAATTCCCTACCACGCTCCAAAAAAAAAAACTTTTTCCAACTGCCTCTCACTTTTCCCTCTACTATTTTTCCTTTCCTATCTTACAGATCATTCAAACCTTTATATATAAAATTCAGCAACATTAAAAAAAAAAGCTACTCTTAAAACTTCACATTGCTGATGCTCTTCCCAAGAAAAGATCGCAGCTAAGAAGAAAGAAACAGCCCTTTCTTCAGAAACAGTAGTATTTTTGATTTTCTGTTGACAAATGTTTGGAGAGCCCATTATTTTCAATTTGTTCTTGCTCCTACTGACAGGACTGCTTTGGAAGGACTATGAAAGACTAGGTTACTAGGGCATTACAAAAATATTAACGGCAAGTCGTAAAAAGGGAGAGGAATAAAATTATTCAGTCATGTGTTCAGAAACCTCACATTCTGGTAAGTCATCCTACCATTTTTATAGTACTTTACATTAAAAAAAGAAAAAAAAACATACAGCAAACAGCTCATGTAAACACTCCACCTGTCACTGACAGTAACTAAAGATTTGCTGAAAGGCTCTTTATTTGTTTTTAGGTATAAGAGTTAGAGGTAGTTTACACTGCCATAAAATACTGTACAACCTTCTCTTTTAATATGATAAAATTATTTTCAGAGGTAAATGAACAGCTAGTCTTTCTAAATATTCGTCTTTATCTTTTGCTGAAAGGCCAATAAAAAATGCCAACTATGGATAAGTGTTTCTCTTTTTCTGAAAATGATTGCTATTATGCAGCTTGATCTAACAGACAAATCTGACAAGAAAGAAAACAGTCGAGCTGCATGCAACTGAGAAAAAAAATTGTTTTTTTTGTTAGGAAGGATTATCTGAATCCCCAATACTTTATCATAAAAAATGTTAAAAAGACAGAGAAAAAAAATGTTTCTTTGACCAGAAATATCATATGACAACAGTCAATTTTAAGCATTAGAACCCAAAATTAAGAAGAATAGTGATAATTAAGTGTTACTAAATTTAAGTTTTCAACTTGCACTCTAAAGTTGCTGTAAAAGAAAACTGGAGATAGATTCTATTTCCTTCCCATGTTTAACTATACAAGTATCAAACAGACAATATTACACACAGCCCACACCACAGATAAGAAAATACTCTTTGAAAAATGGTGTAATAAATATCAGAAATTGTCAGAATACTTAGAGACAGTTGAGGTATTTCCACTTAAAAAATAAAAAACATCTTTATGAATAGTGCTTAAATGGAATAATGACAGAAAGCTAAGCTATTTTCTACAATTACTGAGATATTTGGGTAAATATTATCCACACAAGCGTTACAACTTGCATTACTTAATAAACAAAGCACATACCACTCTGGCTGCTCTTTCCTGAGATTCACACTTCCTGCAAAACCAAGGTCCAGTGGGTACTTGAACAATTCCATAGCAAGCTGTTTCGAACAAGATAAAATATTTCAGCAAATGTAAGCAACAGTACAGTATAACTAATATTAAGCTCTTTTATAACATTCATATTGTAGATCCCAAATCATTTCACCAAGGCAAGCTGACATCTAAACATTGTACATGAAATCCGATCAAAATGCCACCAAAAATAAAGTACAACACACTTCCACTTAAAATATATATATATATTCATTGTGATTAAATAAAAAATTGCTGATTACCTTGAAAAATAATATAATCATTCAAAAGCAGCAGATGTTGTATATACAATCTGCTTTGCTATTTATTTACTAGCATAATGGGTAAAACAGCTTTACAATAACAAACATCTGTCATTTGTTGTAGAGTGCTTTCAAGAGAAAACTAAAAAGAACTAACAAATCTCAGTTTGTCGTAAGACGTTCATACACTTTGTTTCAATCAAGTTTTCTTACTCTTTTTGAGTAACATAACTGGTCTTAAATAAGGAATAAGAAACTGAACAAAGATTAAAAGTTTTTTTTCTCCTGAAAGTTCATATAGAGCTGCAAATACGACCTAAATTGAGCATCACAGCTAAGGTCAGGTGTAACCATATTCAGCCTAGAAAATAAATCCTTACAAAATAGATTTTGAGATATGCAGATTTCTCTGCAAGACTGTCATCTATATTTTTATAGGATATAACAAAACAGAGCTTTGAAAGGAAATTCCACAGAAAGAGTTTTTATAGTTCATGTTTGAAATGCATGGACCAGAAAACTAAGAACTGTTGACGTAATGAAGCTACAAGAATACAAGTAGTGAGTATATTCACATATTTGCATAGGTTTCATGGCTAATACCTACAATGAAGCCAAAAAATTTTCCTCAAAAATATACTTTGAATCTGACATTGCATTTTTAATCTCAATTACCAATTACTATATTTTCTTTATATAGAATTGCTGGTTTAACTGTGTAACTAACTTAAAAAAAATGTAAGAGATATCTGTTAAATTAACAGTTAAGAGGAAAAGCAGAGATTGAATTAGTATCCACTAGTAACTGGTTTATGTTAGCCTGAAGGGTTTGGGGGGGGGGGGGAGGAAGGGCTGCAGGAATAGTATTGTGGCTTATAAAACATCTGGCTAATACACCTTTCCTTCTACAAAGGAAAGTCAACTAAATTATTTCCTATTATATGCATAAATATAGTCATTCTAAGATCAGTTGTCAGATTTCAAATACACTATTCAAGTACTGACTGACCAACTATCTTGATAACCCCTTTTTACTGTACAATAAAGTTCTTTTAACATTACAGAAAACATCTTGTTTTAGTTGCATTTATATTAAGTACAGATGGGGGGGGACTTTGAATTCCTTTTTAGAGATTAAGTGAGGGACTCTGAATGTGCAATTGCACATTTAAATTAGCAAGAGACAGTGCAGAGTAAGAAACTAATTATGGAATGCAACTCAGAGACAGGGCTGGCAACTAGATCCAAAAGCAACACAAGCTGGGCAAAGACCAAAGTTGAAATGAAGTTTTTATATCTGCAAACGTAACAGAGTACATCTGGAGCCTAAAAAAAAAAAAAAAAAAAACACACAGGTTTGCACTCTGACATGTTGCAATATTCTCTATAGAGTTCCATGACTTCCTTAGGTTTATACCTCCACTACTATATGAAGCTTCTCTAAACACATGAAGAGATTTTGTCCTCCACAACTTTCCAATGACTTAATGCTTGACGAGAAGATTCTTCTGAACCAATTAAAAAATTTAATGCAGTTGAGAAAGTCTCATGGGTAATACTCATGCCCGGGTTTCAAATTAAAACTACCAGTTTTGATCATGAGGACTACCCAATTTAATCAGACTATGGAAAGAAAATWTAAAGTGGACATGCTTCCTCTACCACCTTCACGTGACACATCAGATTCAATGCGCAGAACATTAATGATACAGTAAATCAAGACATACAGTTCTTCCTTTCTCAATACCTCTACGATAGCACCTAGATTCAGAAGGAGCAGTATTTTGCAGACTTACTTCCAGACTCAAATCCAGATTTGGACATGCACTTAAAAAGAGAAGTGCAATATGCTTGTACTCAATTTCCTGAAGTCTCTCCCTACATTAGAAGCACTTCCTAAAACAGACTTTTGTTGTTACTACCACTTCAGCTCCATAGGTACTGGGGTGTCAGAACACCGAATTCTCTCACAGATACTATTAGTGGGGCTCTAGACACAAATAAAGATGCCCAATATAGTACAAGAATAATACTAGTTTAGGTATGACTTCTGAAAGTATTCATATTTGGGGCGGGGGGGGGCGGTCAATACTCCAAGATTCCACAAAAGCAAAGAGTTAGCTCACTCGTTAATATTACTTGGGTCTTAAGACAGCAGAATACTGACTGATTCATAAYCAGACTAATTTCACAGATCCTGTTCAGGTCGTCTCTGCCTTCAATCTGTCATTAATAGGAATAATTGATTTTTTTGCAGATCTCCTTAAATTGTTACTATTTCCTAGATATTTCTTGCCAGTTTATAAAGGAGCGTATACCTCAAGTAAATGGTTGTTATGCTGTGTTATCTTCAACGCAATTCATATATTATAAAACTGAGCATGAGACATGTCAGCACTATTTTCACGTGCTAGCTATYTGGGCTAACTGGATTTAGGAGTTTATCTTTGTCTCTCCTCCAATTTGTTCACCATCTACTGAACTCATCTGATTGTYTGAGAGTTGATACAGAAAAACTACCATGTTATTCCTTATTTCTGCTACCCATTTAAAGCAAAAGCCATCATAACTTCCTTTCTTACAATGTAAAGAGCAGAATCCAGTCTCTCCCCCTGCTCTCAAAAGAAGGGTCAACTCACTGACAGAAACAAAACAACCACACGTACACAGAACATGCCAGCTCCTGAGCTGAGCTGGAAACCAACCAACCAACCTCCGCTAATCCAAACAAATCCAGCATCAGCCATTAAGGCTAGCACCCTCCCCCTGCAGAACCACAACAGGAAGTCTCTTCATCTAACAGGCAACATCAGCCAAATGACATTCAAGGAAAGGCAGGCAGAGGAAGAAATCACATGACAGCTAAGTCTTTCTTACATACTCCAATTCCTAAAAACCCTCCTTGTCTTCTGCCTGCCCCTCAAACAGTTTTTTGAATTTGCAAAAAGCAGGTTTGGGAAAGGCAGGGACAAAAGGGACTGATCATAGGAAGAAAGAAATGAAGCAACAATTGCCAGAATAGAGATTAGCAAGAAGTTATGGAAAGAAGGAATGGAGTTTTACATTGGCTCTGGACTGGTGCAGTTGAGATTGTTAACAGGATGCACAGAAGGATTGGGAAGCATAAACATACAAAACTAAAAGAGGAGGAAGAGTGAAAAAAGACCAAAAGACAAGGGGTGGGGGTGGTCTCCTTCTAACAGTCATGATACAAGAACTCTTGCATGGGGGAAAAAACAGACAGACTGGAAGGCTACAGGATGACAGGGCGGGCCAAATGAAAAAGTGCGTGGCAGCAGAAATAGGGAGATAACAAGCAGGAGCTCCATTCAGGGCGGGGGAAGAGGGGGAGGAAGCAGGCGCAAGAAAAGGGGAGAGGGAACATCAAGAAGGAAGTAACTAGGCTGGAGGCCGGGGCAGGCGAGCTGGCACTCGCCTGCCTACTCACCTTGATGCACTGCGACACTGCAGCCGTGCCCGTCGCAGTAGACAAGCGGGTTCTCGGCCCAGCCCCTCTCGTCGGAGCACACGCAGCAGCCGCCGATCATCTCCTTCATGCTATTGGAGAACTCGCCCTCCAGTGACACAGGCAGCAGCAGCGGCTCGCTAGAGACCATCTAAGGGTTAAAAACACCGTCGTCAACAACACACGCGCGCGCGCGCGCGCACACACACACACACACACACACACACTTCACCCCCTGCCTGCCCCCTCCCCCGGCGGTGTCTCCCCTCAGTCACTCAGCCGCCGCCGCCGCCACCGCCGGCACGGCAATGATTTAGGGCCCATGACCGCTGACTGAGAGTCTCTTCTCGCCCCCGCCCGACCAACCGGCCAGGCTGTATCAGTCACGCAAGCACACAGGGGCAGCCGGGCGGCAGTACACTGAGGAGGACACCACACAGCAGGCAGGCAGGCAGGCAGGCAGGAGCGCAGGGCCGGCGCGCAGGCGCGGTGCGCGCCCCGCAGGGAAGGCTTCGGCCTGGGCCTCCTCGCGATGCTTCACGAGCCGCCCATGGAACGTGAGCCGTCCGCGCTCCCGCTCCCCCTCCCCCAACGGCTCCAACCGCCGCGCCCAGAGAGCGTGCGCAAGCCAGCGAGTGAGCGAGCGGCGCCCCGCCAGGACCGCCCGCCCTCCCCTCGCCTCGCTTCGCCTCCCCTCCGAG
>NW_020448553.1:968333-978323 GCF_003343035.1 Apteryx rowi
GGGCCGGCCGGCTGGCGCGCCTCAGGGCAGCCTGCGCGCAGCCGCCGCCCTTCCCGGGCCCGGCGAGCGTTAGCCGGGCTGGTGGCTGCCCCCCTCGCCTCGCCTCGCCTCCCCGGCGTGTGGGGGTGGGGGAGGCGGCAGGCATGCGCCCCGCTCCCACCCGCGATGTCACTCTGCTCATGCCCCCTTCAGGATGGCTGCAGGACTTGTCCCCGTTCCCGCCCTCCCCTCCCACCCCGCAGAAATCATTTTTACTATCTTGTTTATTTTCCCCCTGATGTGACTGCAGGACTAATGCATTCCCACTCCCAACTTTTATTATCCTGTTTATATCCCCTCAGTGTGCCTGCAGGACTAATCCATTCCCACTATTACTCCGCTTCCCTGCCCTCGCTGCAACTTTTACTATTTTGTTTATTTTCCCTTCGATGGGACTGCAAAACTAATGCCTTATTAATCCTGCCCTTTCTTCTCCCCCAAAAACTTGTCGTGTGGATGTAGCACTGCATGGCTGTCGCTGCCAGCAAAAGTGATGTTGAATATAAGATAGGACAAATAGAGAAACCAGGCAGGCCACAGGCACACAAACACTTCTCTTAAACACAGCTGTTCTCTACTTTTGCTTAGAGGTGGATAGTCCTTTCTAGAAGTTATCTGTGTGTGTGGGGGGGGGGTGTTAATAAAATAATTCTAATTCTGTTGTCCCTTCTAATTAAAGAAAAAACAGGCTGGGGGGAGAGGGCTGAGGTGGGCAGCAGAGAGGAAAAGCTCAGGCTATTCAGCTCCTCATTGAAAGCAGGTATGCCTGTAGCAGAAGGAACTAATTGTGGTGATTGTTGGGAGCACAGAGAAATTAAATGCAGCCTTGCACAATTCTGCTCACTCACTTGCCCCAGGGCCAGTATTTATTTATTTATTTAGTGTTGGACGACTAAGGTATCATTGATTTATCTTCATTATCACGCTAAAAGGCAGGGAAGCAGAATTTGTGCAAGGACTGTATATTTTCATGATGATTTTGCARGGCCAGCTTAGTTGATTCGCTATCTGTGTAAATTGCTACTGAATTATATACATTCCTGTAAGTGTCACTACCTAGACCTATATAGCCAGGGTTGGTTATATTTTATACATTGTTAACTAATAAAACATCTGCACTTGTGTAGGGGAGTATGAAGAACTGCTGTGTGGGAGAGGTGGGATGTGCACAACTCTACCCCCTAGAGACATTGAGTCTGCAGTTTGTATGCAGGATATCTTAGGTCAAGCTCTTTTCTCTCCTTGAAAGTTTTAAGTGAAATTATTTAGATAGAGGAAGAATGGAAGGCAAGAGGAAAAGGAACGATGAAGGTAGCTTCCTTTATAAAGGGCCCAGCCAAACACGCGATTCACACAGCCGTTCCAGCCTCGCATTCTAAACATTTCTCCATAAGGGAGTATGTTCCAACATCCTTCAGAGTTTAGAAATTTTTAAGGCACATGTTAAAAAAAAAAAAAAAAAAAAGGAGGGGGGACTTGGAATGTGGTATGTTTCAGTTTGTGTAAAATCATTCCATGATTGCTCTCAAAACAAAGAAAAAAATATATCCTATCTTAACAGTGAAGAATAAAAATTTGAACATAAAACTGTTTATATTATACAACACACTTACATGACTATTTTTATTACTTTTAAAGCTTGTTAAAAAAAAAACCCTGAAAATTGCAGGTGCAAGCAATTACTGCATAAGGAAACAAAGCAATTAATATATCCCAGTGTTTTAAAAAACGCAAATTATTTGAAGCTGATAGATACAGTGTCCTAGCCCTTCTTCATTCTTGTCAAGAAAATGACATCTAATTTAAAAAGCATTCTCAATGATTCTGTTAACCCTGACAAGAATAAAATCACAGTATAACAGCAAATCTCTCCTTTATTTCCCTGACAGGTAAATGAAAATAAGTATCTTTTTTAAATTAAAATATAGTAAATATATTTTAATTTCTTGGATGAATTTATACATAGGGTAAAACGTAACAAATAATTGTAAATTTTTCTCATAGATTGCTTTTTAATTCATTTGGAATGTTTTTCTGCAATTTCTTCTTTGAAAAGCAACTAGTACCTTTCCTAGATCTTTCTTTTTTGTAATATTAGCTATTTGAAGGATTGCTTTTTAGTTTTATAAAGAAGTATCGTCAAAGGAAAAATAAATCACTTTGCAACAGCTTGATTAAAACTGCACCAAGGTAACAAGAATATATTTTTGAAAAACCTACTGTATAGTTTACAAATAAAAATATTTTAACCTCACGCTATGTAACAGAAGAGCTCAGTAGTTGAGCAGCCTGAAATTTTGCTTAGGTCAAAATTCAGTCAAGCCTAATTCAAATTATTTGATAGAACATTTGTTTTATTTTTAATGGATTTCTATTTAATGCTTTCTATAGAAAGAATATACATGGACTGAAAGAAACTCTATGATAACTACCTTCTGGTATTGTGTAATACTTGATGGAAAAATTTAGATAACCTCTTGATAGGTCTGTAAAACAATCATTTAGAGGAGACCTTTGAAATGCAAAGTAGGAAAAGAAATACATTACCACTAAATAAATACTGCAAATACTAAGCCTATAACAGCTATGGAATCAGAACATAAAATCTTGTAACATATATGTTCTTATGATTGTAGTATTTAATAAGCACTTACATGACATAGAAGGCCAATTTTCTTTATATAAAAAAACAGCCTGTCCTTTTTATAGTGATATATAAGGGATTAAAATAATTAGAGAGGAATATAATTCAGTGCGTAAAAATTAATAAATTCATTGTAAATCTAAATGCAAGGAGAAAATCCAATTCTCTTAAAAGGAACCAACAACACCTAAAATATAACCAAGTTAGATTATAAAAAAGATGCCACGAGGTGATATGTTTTCATATTTTTTAGATTTTAGATACTTTCACAGATAGAATTAATACAGAAGTGAATGAAAATTACACTCTCCAAGTGAAAAATGTTTTAAAAAGTTTAAGGGATTCCTCAAGAAAATGTTAACATACATTACTACACAGTTATCTTAGCTTCATTAACAAAGTAAGGGGGTATTCACCTTTAATTTTTACTACTAGTTAATCAGTTCCAACAGTAATGCTAAGATTATCTTTTGGAATATTTGCTTTAAATTTCACTGAATTTTTCTACAGCATGTACAAAATCGTATCTTAAGCTTAATGAATAAAACAGTATTGAACAAGAAAATCTCTTTCATTTACAAAACTATTTTATCAGTTGGATGTAATCCTCAGAAGAGTCCTTCAGGAATAACAGAAAAAGCATAATTTTTATACAAAATGTATGGTGCATTAGAAAACATGAACTGATATTGGGAGCTGGAATTGTAGAGTGGGAAACTGACTTCTTTATAGAAAGCGAACTTCTCATGGCAATTTTTAGTGCGTTTTCAATTTGGGTCTTTGTTGAGAAAGCTTTCATCTTCATCTATGTGCAAAAGGATGTGCACTACAGCTAAACAGATGCAACTGAAAATAGGGAAAACTACAATAACTTACTGATACTCAATATGTAGACTAATGCATCTCATTTTTATCTATTTAAAATACACTGATTTTTGTTTGCTTTTTGTTTATGTGTGTTTAAATCATTAACAGTCTTCATCAGAATACATTTTTATCATGGGTATTTGCTTTATTCCTAGAAAAGCAGCAGCAAAATGGTCACTTTACACAAAATAGAATGTGACTCTTGTGTGTTGACCTTTGCACGTAGTGTGTTTTAAATGGCAGACTGGCTTAGATCCAACAAATTATTTCTATCCATGTTCAATTATGAAGGATATAGCATGTCTACAGAACCCATATTAAAAATGCTTATTCTTAAATTATACTGAGAAAGAGCAAAGTTTTCTTTTTCCTTCTATTCTTTAATATAAATGATCACATCAGTATATGACACCTATCCAAATGCAATTTACTAAATAATTAAAATGCTTTAACATTTAAGATGTAGTCACTTCTTGACTAGGGGGTTGTATATTGTATGTTTGTATGTTACATTATGCAAGTACAGGTAGTAGCATCAAAGGTCATGTCAGTGCATCTCCTGGACACCACGCCTCTTCATATATTGCGCTATTTACTTTTGTGTGAACGTAATTACAAATTTTGTAATTATTTAGACTGCAAAGAAAGGGGGATGTAATTCCACCAACTATTGTATTCATTTTCTTGCTTYTAATTGTACTATCACCTTTGGAGACTTTGGTGAATTCCACTTAGCTGGCAGCAATGGATAAAATTGGTGGTTTTCAAGTACTGCTTCTGTTACTAATGTTGGCATTTAAATGTTAATTTCAGACTGAGGTTTACAGTAAACATGAAGCAAGGGATTTTCTTTGAATGAACAATCTCGAACCAAAATTCTAAATAAAAGAATCCTAGCACAGGATATTTTTAAGCATTGTGATTATTTCCTTTTAAARGATTTAACCTTCCCTAAGTGATAGAAGTTAAAGATTTAAATGTGACAGTTAATTTATAATTCTCTACATTAAAAAGGCATTTAAATGTTAACCACATTTTTATGTGAGTCAAGTCAAAGTAATGATAATTACAGTAAGATACAAAAGAACCTGAAATAAACTTCTAGCAAACCATATTGAATATTAATGCTGTGTTAATCCCTGAAAAGCTGGGTTAGTAAACTCTGGAATTTAGATTATATGTGATTTAAACATAATGCAGGACTTTTCTTTAAAGAAGACTTCATTTTAAAGTTTGGATTTCTATGAGGTATGTATTAATTCACTGGATTTTTATTAAATAYATTTACATAGCATCATACTAAAACCAAGCCTCAGATTACTTTTCTATAGGCATATCTCCATGTAGAACTTGCTAAATTAACATTGCATATAAATAAATAGCTTTTATTCATGTTTGTTGTGCTACGATCAGTAGCGTGATACTGTATTGTGTCATAGGTCACATTTATTTGATTTCAATTTAGGGATTGTAGCTGTACTGCATCTTAAATACAAGAAATGACATGCTAATTTCTCACCAAATATCTTAAATATAGGCTATTTTAGATGGATTTGTATAAACAAAATAGATATATGTAATATAGGCGTGGGAAAGGAAAAGCTGGTTTGTTATATGCTAAAGCAAATTGGAGTAAATCAACCGCATCCATGGACTATATAAGCAATACTACTCTGCTTTTCCCAGTACCATTTGGACAAAACAATGTTACTTTTTTATTTAAAGTGTTTTCTTCTCAACAAGGGGCCACCACTTCCCAATCTCAAAAACACGCCCCTGAATATGTTAATTAATTGTATTGTGTCTCTGAAAGAGGTTGCCAAACGCAATAAAAAAAGTCTTTCGATCCACAAGCTCCGTTCCCACTGCTAGTTACCATCTAATTTTAATTCTACATATGTAAACATGTATACATTTCCTCTATGTATGATTTTGACCCTTAAAAACTGTCTAAGAGAGAAAGTCTAACTTGACCACATAGGGTGTATCTGGGAAGCTTAACATTCCTAGCAAATTAAGCGCGCAAGCCTCGGATCACTTTTTGTCAATCTTACTATGGTACTTCAGAGCCGGAATGTGGGTAATTTTTATATCGTGGTACTTCCCAATTAAAAGCAACAACAATGCTCCTTTGTGAAAAAAAATTAATATATGAAATATGTCAACACATTCCATACAAATACAAAATAAAGAACAACGAAGAATGGCAACAAACGGTCTCTCCCTGACTATTTTTTTAATCTTCCTTTTCAATAAGATAGTTTTCAAATAGCAATATATTGTTCTAGTAAATACAAGAGCATTAAATGTCCTTTTGAATRACGCTTTCTAAATTCGTAGTTACCTTTTGAAAATTGCCAAGCAGCAATTAAGAGTAAACACATCTCCGGAATACTCAAGTAGGAGAAGTAACAAAAAATCTTTCTTTCCTTGATTTTAAAGTTAATGCCTTTAATTATTAGCAGGGTGGTGTTTTCCTATTAAATATTACTTGCATCTTCAGCTTTCAAGTAACATCGATGCTTTTTACCATCTAAACTGAATTGAGCTTTTATTTGGAGGAGTCCCACAAAAGACCGCAAGTTTACAAAGAGTGAAAGAGAAGTCTCCAACTGTATTATCTGAAACAATGACTGCAAGCATGCAACTTCCCAAGCGTGGGGGGAAAAAAGTCAGTTAAAAATTATTTTTAAGTAGGTGATATCTACAAACATCATCCTTTAACTTCTTTTACTTGCTGCTCACAATCTTTGTAAAACGTTAATTTCTTAGAGATACATAAAAAACATTTAGTTAAACATCAGTTCCAAATGTTTAAAATAAATTCTCACGCACTCTGAAATAACTCGATAAAAACAATCACAGTTTTCCTATAAAGTTTTTTTTTTTTACCAAAACTCTAGAAATTCTTCCCCCATCACAAATACGAACCTCTAGCCACCTTAATTTAATTTCTAAGAAACAACGTGCAAAGACATTTTTTTCTTAAAAGAGTAAGGGCACTTGTTGGAAATTTTCTTGAACATCAAGTTAGTTAATTCTTCTCTATGGAAGTATATAAGAAAGTTCAGGTCTGAATGGTGTGCTAAAACAATTTATTTCTAATTATTTTCAGAAAAAAAAGAGACAAAACCACTTTTCCTATAAAACATTTTTTTTAAATCTCAAATCTACATACAACAATCACTAGAAAAAAATCCAGACTTCATGGTGCTTATTTGAAAAACAGGATAAGATTAATCTTCGTTTCTATAAACAAAACATAAAGACGTGTTTCTTTCAAAATTCTATTTGCCTAGATTTATTATTCCAAATCCTGTGGTTCGGAGTTGTTTCTCCCAACTTCTTTAAGTAAAGTCCTGTTCTAAAATCCACCCCCGAACAGATGTTACTTTATGTACAAATCCACTGCTGTAGTGGGATTTTTTTTACCTTTCAAGTAACACGTGAGTTACAGCCTCACTGGAGCTCCCTTAGTGAATGGCACTTCTAAATGGTCCTCTCTACTTATTTACCGGTTTTCTTGTTGGAAACCCCCTGAGCTGCTGAGTAAGAGAATGCAAACTCGCGCCGTAGCCCGCCCGTGTTTGAAGCTAAAATGAAAAGCCGTTCAGCGGGAGCTCTTCGCCGCGCCGGGCTCCGGCGGGACGAGCGCAGCGCAGCGCCGGGGGCTGCGCGCGGCGGCGGCGGGCTGCGAACAATGGGCCGCGCCGGGCGCCAGCGAGACCGCGCCGCGCTGCCCCGGCCGCCGCCGCCGCCGCCCGCGCCCCTCGGGCCGCCCGCGCCCCTCGCGCTTCCTGCGCGCTGCCGCGCTGCGCCCCGCCTGCAGCCTGCTGCTCGCCTGCCCCCTGCATCCCTGGCCGCTGCCTCCGGGAGCCCACCCCACTTCCTGGCTGATGCAGCCTGTCCTTCTTTTGGTTGCTTTTTTTCTTTTTTTCCTCTGGCTCACCTTCCCGGAGCCCATCCCACTCACGGGAAACCCTCGCTCACCCTTCACATGCCCCAGACAAGTCTGTCAGTTCACCGTCGTGCTGCTGAGGGCACCCACGTATTTACTCTTTCAGCTACTCACCCTCAAACTCTATCACCCTCAGTGCAAAGCGTGCTAGAGGGTGAGCGGGATTACCGAGCTGGCCCGCAGCCAGACGCTCTCCAGAGCCTATCCTGGGGTCGGCGGGCCGGGCAGCCCGGCCTATGAGAGCCCTCACAACTCCACTTGCTGCCCTGACCTCCTGCCAGCTGGCCCTGCTCCTGCCTGTTCCCTCGCATACCATGAGCACTACCAGCAGGAGAGGAGGAAGCACTACAAACACTCAACCTGAACGCTGCAGTGCTTGCTTCTTCCCTTCAGGGGACAGTGCTGCACACAAAAGACCGCTCAGCATTGTTCTCCTCCCTGACCCCCAAATCCCCTTTTCCTCGCCACAGAAATTGCCGGGAGAGGGGCACTGGAGGAATCAGGAGGGAAGACGAAACGGCGAGAAGAAGCGGAGAGGCCAGCTGTCTGCAGCGCTGGCCATTTTGGAGGGCCCCTCGCCTTGATTTCCTTTCCCCAAACTTGCGGGGTGCTGCGTGTGGTGCCGCCGCAGCTTCCTGCTCCGCAGGGCCCCTTGCCCAAGGCAGCCCGCCAAGGCTGCGCCGCTGGTCGGCTCTCCTCTCCGCTCCCAAATCCCAATTTGCTTAAGCTCCTCGGGGTTTCACCTCCTGCGGACCCTGCCGAGCGCGCCCCTTCCTAGCAGCCCATGCCGCTGCGGACAGCCCCTGCTCACCCCGCTCCCGCGTCTCCTAGCGAAAGCACTACGTGTTTCCTCGTCCCTGCAGCTAAAAATTCCACCAAGCCTGTAAAGGCTCCTCTTCCTATTTTAATAATCGAACAGAACAGCAGATTATTTTTCGTGTGTTTTTTTTTTTTGGGGGGGGGTGGATCACTTTGCAAACAGTTACGTTTCCAGGGAACCTCCTTCTCCGATTTTTACACAAACATTTCACATAATCACAGGAAAAAAAAATGTACCAAAGAAACACATTATTTGTGGATTTCATTCCCAAAATGTATGCTAAACGTGCCACTTTTTAATCTGATTGGCTTGGCATTGGGGGAGTAAGTTATATGTGAACTGTAAGGCTCTATTTTGCCGTTTGCTATTCGAAGTCCAATAAAATCAAGTATTTCTCTCCGCCACCTTAAAAACACCAAATAACAGAAAATGAGGCATCAGGATCTAGCAAAAAAATCAAAGCAAGTGAGGAGGAGAGGGGGAGCTACACATGATATTGAGGAAAAAACATGATTTAAATAATTGCATAATATTAGGATTTAACTTATAAATGTTTACATTTGTGTGATTTGATTAATGTCACATTTGATTTCCTTAAAGCCACTGACAAGGTACTTTAAAACATGAGATTAACGTCTACCAATAATATTCAACAGGCAAATCCTCTTCCAGGCTTCCTATCTTTCTCCCCAAACAGAAGCAGGTAGGTATATAATTTCCTTCCACTGATAAAAATTCCCCTTTCTCAAGTCACGGTTAATGTCCTTTCTGCAATTTGGTAAAGCAGCCTGCAAAATAGTCTTTCCCCCCACCCCACTTGGTCTTCTCAGCCGCAAGGGCTGTCCAAATCCTGCAACACCCTTTGTGCTGCCTTTAAGCTCCCTTGAACCCCCTTCCCTCCTCCTTTACGCTCAGATTTCCTCTCTCCCACACTTTTTTCTAAGAAAAAAATAAAGAAAAAAAAGGGAAAAGAAAAGCTGCTATTTGTGGGTCTCGGTCCCTTCCTTACACGTAAGAACTTTACGGTCATTCAAATAATCTTCCCTCTTTCTGGAACCTACTGTCTATCTCCATTGTACCGCGGCCTTAAGAGGATCTGCCGGGGTAGGGAGTTACCCCACGGCTGCTCCTTGCACGTGTCCACCTCCTTGGCACTCTTCCACCCTATTAGGGGTTAAGCCAGTATTTAAATGCGAGGGGCTGCCTCCACATGCCACCGCACTCCGGGCGCGTTTCCTCGCTGTTCCCCGGCCTCCTCGCACGCCGGCCGGGGCCGGTTTAAACTCCGCCAGTCCCAGGGGTCCCACTTTAAACTCGTGCGAGCCTCACCCACCCCCTCCTCCGCCGCCGCCGCCGCTGCCAGGCGGCAGGCACCCCCCGACCGCCCCGCAGGGGCACCCCAGCTCCCCCCGGCCCCTCCCGTGAGGGCGCGGGGGGCAGCGAGCGCCGCGCCCRGCTCTTCCCGGGCTGGCGGGGGGAGGGGCGCGGCGGGGGGAGGGGGACGGTTACGGGAGGCTCGAGCGCGGCACGAGCGCGGCCGGCGCGGGGAACTGTGGGTAAGAAAGTGGTCGGGCGGCAAAGGAAGCGGCGGGAGGAGGGGGAGGGGTGAAAGGTCAGCGGCCGAGAGCCCCCGCGCCCGCGCCAATGGCGGGCGGCGCCTCC
>NW_020448553.1:978749-986616 GCF_003343035.1 Apteryx rowi
CCTCCTAACCTCTGCTTCCTTTCTCGCCACCTCGCTAGTTACCACGGAGATCCTTGCCGGGAGCACGTTTTCAGGCGCCTGCCGTGGTTTGGTGGAGCCCCACAAACAATAGTGATGACTTGGGGGAACACCGAAACGCTGGGGACGGCCCCGCTCCCGCTCGCCGCACTAGCCCCTGCCCGCTGCCCTCTTTTGAGGGGACTAACCGGTGAGTTTAGAGCCATGAAATCAGCAACTTCTGCCTGCCCGCTGCTGCGGGCACTGCTGCTGTGGCCGTCCTCAACAGTAAACGTGTTTTTATTTAAATCGGTCTGCAACTTTCTAATCATTTCTTGCACCCCAGCTCCGCCGCACAGCCTCTAAAGGTAAAGTTAAGCGAGCCCACCCGCCAGCCCTTCACAGTAAGACTCAAATGGAGGAAGAAAATGTAAAATGTTCAAATGGAGAAGTGGTTCCCTTTGTTCTTTCATTGTTTCTACACGAACTGGCGGATACAAGGACAAACACTTACCTTCTCTCCTTTTTGCTCCAAAACCCACACGTTCCCATCAGCTTTAAAATACACAGTCCACCTTGGAAGTGACTACAAATGTCGGGGGAGTTTGTATTCCATTCTTTTTCGCTCTCTGCTCTTTTTAGTGTAAGATTAAGTTGCCGAGCACGTTGTTGCAAGCTGTAGCCCCCCGCCTTAGTGAATGGTCACGTTTAGGACCCTCCAAGTCCATCCTAATTCTGCCAGTAGAATTGAGGGTATTGGAGGTCTAAACTTTCAAAAGGAAAAGGGCCTGCGTCTATCTAGCAAACCTGAAAATACCCTCAGTTCTTCGCTCACTTCGACAAAATAGATATAAACATTTCGCCCCAGACAAATCCATGAAATACACATTTTAAAGTTTAAATGTAGAAAAGCTGTTCCCTTAGATGAGATAAGATAAAAACAAACTAGCGCAAAGTATAAATCTATCTCAGTGTATTCTACAGAGGGAATAATTTCTATCTGGAGTTTAAAACAAACAAATAAATAAGAGCATCATATAGAAATATAAAACGTGAAGTTTAAAGGGAAACAACGTCTGAGAGGAATGTACTATCCAGGATGGAATGCATAATCACTGCTTTTTTAAGTGTCCCTTTCTCGCAAAAATACTGCTTTTCTTTTTTCTTTTTTTTTTTCTGCGCAACTTAGGCACGCGAGAAGAACCCGTTTTCTGATTTCTTTGTAGTCCAATCAGTGTTCAGAGCCCAGCCACACAGGCAATACTCCCCCAAACCTTGTTTTAATCTGATTATGATGAGATTTGCTGATACAATGAATATTTGAAATGATCCTTGTGTCTTAGTAAATGGGATGAATTTTCAGGCTCCTGTTTCCAAGGCTCCCAGACCCAGCTCCGGAGGGGCCCCAGCGGGGTCGGAACTGAGCGATCCAGCCCCCTCCTACAGCACCCAAGGGCACCACATTAATTCAGCCCAACTCCCTCGGCCAGTGGTTGGAGCTGCATCCCTAAGTGCCTTTTACCCCTGCATCATCACGCATTTGCCAATTGAAAAATAAACAAATAAGAAAGAGGATGCAGGCGACCCAAGTCCTTGTGGGACTGGGAGTGCGTGTTGTCTAATCTCTCTCACTCTCTCTCTCTCTCTTTCTCGCCCCCCCTTCCCCTCCCCCCAAGGTGGCCTTAATAGCAAACTGGAAAGCCGTTTTATTTCATAGGAACATATTACAACCAACAAGGTAAATAGGGACTTGTGGGGGGGATGGAAGGAGGGAGGGAGAGGGGCTTTTCTTTGATAGCGTTTAATTGGAATTGAAACATTCTGGGGCTGTAAACATTCTTTATTTATTCAGCACACATAAGCGGGCATTGTTTTATCACCATCATAATTACGGTGTCCTTTAAACTGACTGATAGGAAAGGAGATAAGGGAATGCGCCTGTAGCTCCAGATCAAATCGCTGGCTCTCCCCTCTCCCCGGGTCACCAGGATCCACACAGTCCTTGAAGATGAGGAGCGCCGGAAGATTGTGGCCTGGCCATCCCTTACGTCATGAAAGTGATTTGTACCACATTGCTAATTTGGTGCAATTCATAACCTTCTGATCTCCTATGTTTGCAACTGCTTTTCAGTTCGGAGGATATGTTTTTGGGGATGTAGTTCCCGAGTGTAGGAATTAAGACTGATCACCTATGTGCAGGAAAGGATCTTATTTCCCAATGTTTGTTGCTTTACCTTTGTCTAATTAAAAATGCAAACTTTTAGGATCCTTTCAGAACAAAGCCTCACCAAATCCCCTTTACGTCCAAGGATTTGCAAATTTATAAAGGCTGCATTGAATTCAGCATGGGTCAAGGGGCAAAAAAAGGGTAGAAGGTCACTGCATTTTGATTATGGGTCAGTAAACAACATGGCATGTAGTATGTGTCCAGAAACTCCTGCTAAAAACTATTTAAAAACTACCGGGAGTATCAAACTTAAGAAACAGTGTTAGCCCGTGATGATTATAAATTGCACAAAATTCTAATGTGTGAGTGACACCTCAGGCCTCACGGAAAAAATAAAACTTAAAAAAACACTTAGCAGAACTCTAAGTTGCTGCTTTGTTTACAAAAAAATAAAACTCCTAGGCATAACTGTGTTAGCCAGATTATGATTTTTTCAGAGTGGCGGTTGGCATTTCTTTGTCCTACACATTTGGGAGATTTAGTTATACATTCTTATTTGTTGTCATACTAGAATTTACGGAAAATTTTAAGTACTGCAGTCACATTTGGCTGATTTTAAAATAGCAGAAGGATCCTATTATACTGTTCTTTGACCCTATCATATTTACGTTACTGTACTCTTTGTGATAGCCTCTAACTGCTTTCTGACTGTATCCTCTTTGAGCAAAATATGCACAGCAATATTTAAAAGCAGGGTATAGGGTTAGAAAACAAGTTCTCATTTGAAATACATATTTCTGCCCAGAGTCATGAAAAGGAAAAGGTTTATTTAATGCTTGTCAATACCTGAAGACATGGTCCAGCACTTAACAAATAATAATAAATAATAATAATACTCTAATAATGTGGCAATCCTAGTGTGAAAATGCACATGACCTCTTAGGTTTTCCTGAAGATTTTCAAAAGAATTCTCCCCATTAGTACAACTGCTGGTGGACATCGCTGTTGCATTTCCCAGCTAAACGTTTAAAAGACTGTAAATGGTGTGTGCATTACTTCATTGCAGAAGGAAGAGGTCAGGCTGAATTGCACTGGTATTTAAACATAATCATACTATGAAAATAAATCAAAACATCACGTAAAAGGAGCATTTTAAATGTTTCATACATTTTCTTTCTGGAGCGGTGTGGTTAAACACTTTCCTGCGAGCATATATATTTTATCACAAGTTTACAAAAATKAAAGTATACGATTTGTAATAAATGGGAATAGGACTACAGTGAGGTATTATGAATATTATTTTTCTCTTTCTTTTCTAATGAGGTTTATCCTTCAGCCAGACAGCTTCAAAACTGAAATACTACTTACTATAGAGTGTAGATTGCAGACTGCACGCTACTCAACGTGAAAAGGAGCACATTTGATTGATAGTCTCTGTGTGTGTGTGCGCCTATACACACAACTCTGTATAGTTGCATGTATGTGTTTTTGGCAAAAATGGGCATCTCTGGGCGTTCTTATCTTAAGAAATGTGAGACAAATATCCATCCCTTTAATCATGTTCATCTTTGATCACGAGTGAGGGTGACACAGTCCACAAAATTAACAAAGAAACTCTCTTGCTTTCGAGAGATAGCTACATATACATCTGGATCTGCACACACATGCACGACATACACACAGACACACAAACACACAGACATACACGCAGGCTCCAAGTCATTAAATTATTGCATAACTTTTCATGTAATTGATACCAGACACCTTTAATTTTTCATTTTAATTCTTTTGGCCAGCTTTCACATTAACAATCTAAGGCATAAACGTTGGTAGCTATTGATCGCAATCCCCTGTGTGCGTGCAAATCCATTTTAAAGTCCCCTGCCTTTAATGTGCGTGTGCGTGTGCAAGGGGCCTCCTCGAGCTCTCTTTATCAGGATCTCCCCCCGGCACGCTTGAAGACGACCCCGGATATACAACGTGCGCTGATGGCCACAAGAAAGCTGCCTGTTCCATTTTGCACAAAAAAAAAACGATGGAGAAGTAAAGAAAGAGAGGTCTCTGTGTGAGATGTGGAGAGAGATATGCGACTGAAAGTGTGTGCGTGTGTGTGTGAGTATATGGGGCGTCTGTATAGGTCGTGTGTGTGACAGTTCCTCAGACTTCTGGTGGTTTTCTCCCTTTCGACATTTGGCTCTGGCCAGACCCAGAAGCTAATGGCTGTACCTTTCTGCAAATAGAGGTTTGGCGAATAGCCACTACTASTTTAAGACGTTTGATAGCGCCAGAATTAAACAAACAAAAATCATGCATTTTTTAAATGGTTAGTGGATCCCACTGCCAGGCTGTCATCTGCAGTGAGTGTGTGTGTGCGTGCGTGGCTGTGTGCACGCGTCCCTGTATGTGAACGTATGCGTGTATTTAAACAGGAATCAAAACCAGCCCAACTACCTGGCAAATAAATTACTTTTCAGCTCATCGGTTTTTTTGGTAACGTCTTCTTAAAATCTTTCTCGGAGTTTACTGTTCCTTTACCGTTGAGTCCATAGCCTTAGCCTTAGAGCAGGGGGAGGAGAGCAGCGTGGAGGGGGTGGGGGTGTTGGCAGCATATAAGTGCATCAGGAGGAATTTTTAAACGACCTTATTGTCTCTAGCTCTAGAAAGACCACGATGATTTCTTTCTAGCGTGAGCAGCTGTTTTCGCTCGCAACTTTGCTTTCGGCTCCAGCGCATGACACGATGTCTCCTCCGCAAGCGAGGCAGACGGATGCCCGCTGGTAGCCGCCGCCGCGCGGCGCAGGGCGGGCGGCTCCGCGCGGCTCCGCGCCGCCGAGGCATTGTTCCGCGGCCGCTCGGGCACGGCCGGAGGCTGCCGCAGCACGAGAGCCCGTCGCCGAGGCTTTTTCTAATTCGAGGGACAAAAACCGTAATTTGCTCGAGCTCCGCTTGCTCGGATGGCAGCCCTCTCCTTAGGTTTCAAAGGGGAGAAGTAGACATCGTGGTTCGTACACACATGGATTAAGTTGAACAGCGGCGATTACATCTGCGCTGAGAGCAACAGTAGGCTAGGGCTGACTTTTCAAATCTCAGCCCTGCGAGTTAGAGGCTCTCTTGAATAGACTTCCTCAATTTCCGGATGCACTTCTTGAAATTCCCCCTTCTCTCTAGAATTCCTGCGAAATTGGGGGCTCGCATGCATTTCGCCTTGGCATGCAAAACTGCATTTTTAAGGAGTGATTATGTTATTTATTTTAGCCATACCTGACGGGGTAACACGAACTCCGCGCACCATATTGTCAATACATGGAGTGGATATTGACATCTGGGACTGAAGATTTTTTTTTTCTTTCCATTTTTGCTAAGTCCCAGAAATATGAGATGTCTCATTAATCTCACGGATATGTCTAATTCTGGATGGGCAGTGATACCTTAAAGTGATCGTGTTTGTATCCAGTTGAACACTAGATGTACGGCAGCGATTGGTGATTTTTTTTGCAGCGCCTAACGTGCAAACCGCAAGCATCATTTTAATGTGACAAGGAAGAGGTATGCAGCTATTGCAACATTTTCGAAATCATCGTTCCTGACACTCAGATAATTTAACGTTTCTAAGAAGAGGTTAAACCTTCATGCTGCTTTTTCAAATTGATTTTAAGGGGCTGATATAAATGGAACATCAGAAAGCTACGGAAGGTCTGCTCCAAGCTGAATATGCAAACTGCAAACCAGAAGCATCCTAGACCCTTGCAATATTGTACATTGGGTGTGCCAGCACTTTTTTTGTTATTACGTAAAGCCTCTTGGAAGCACCTTGGATATTTTACATTCTCCTTTCTCTGCTGGAAGCAATCAGCACGCAGGAATCCTGACGTGGGCTCTGGGACTATAGGACATTCCAGCTCGTGATCCAGCACGGTTAATTGTGAAAAGTGTATACATTTCTGCCTTATCTATGCTTTGTTATGGGTCTGACGTGAGCCCACGTCCTCCTCCCCCCTCCCGCAATATTACAGACAGAATTTCAGTTAAAAGTGTTACAGTATCGCGGTGCAAAAACCCGTGATATCCAGGCAGCAAAATAACCTTAGTCACCGGCTGTAAAAAGCTAATTAAACAGAAGAGGAAAATCAAGAGAAACTCGAAAATGTAAGTATCCCCTCTCGTTAACAACCGAGCATTTAACTTTGGAGCCTCTGAAAGGGAAATACCAGGCTATTCTGCACATTTTTTCTAAGCTTCATTTTCCACACAATGCAGAATAAAGTACTAGTCTAAAGCGGTTACATTACCGAAGAATTTCCCATCGTTATGATCATACTTATGTCCTTTAAATTCACGGCATGCACAAAAGAGCAACATTTGTCCAAAATAGTCTAAAAATATACGAAACGGTATGAAAAAAAGGCATAAAAATCCTTCATCTGAAGCTAGCGATGAGGAAGTCTGAGAGGTCTGAGTGTATTTGAGCTCAGATTGTTTAATAGAAAGATTTATATACTAACTGTATTATTTACTTTGAGAGGGGAGGTGGCAGTATAAGGGTATGCTAATTAGTGGGAGATTTTTGGGGGGAAGGGGTGGAATATCAATTTTTATTGCATCACCTGTCAGGAGTGTCCAATCAGCGTTGGCTTTAGGGGAATTAATTGATGAAGGTGTCTCCGGACGAGCTCACTTCACTCTGTCATTTTATTTGTAGCTAAAGCAGCGGCGGGAATAGCAGCTGCATTTCTTTTCTCTTCCTCCCTTCACATTCCATTATCATAGTTTCCAATGGAAAAGCAGGGAATGAAAGGGAACAGGTACTGATCTTCAGCAGCAACTTAGAGAAACACTTTGGCAAACCTGATTTTTAAGATATATATTGATTGTAGCCTCACGATATTTTTTTAATTTATTTTTTTTTTATTTTGTCTAAAGTTTGGCACTCCATTTACCAGGAATAACAGCCTTTGTTATATTTTATTAGCAGGATGCCTTGAGACAAATGCAGCATCTGGCTGAGGATTGTGTGTGTGTGGCTTTTTCTTTTTTTTTTTCTTCTTTTTTTTTCCTCTCTCTCTCTCTCTGCAAATGCTGGGAATAATTTAATTCACGAAATGGGAGACCTGAAGTCGGGTTTTGAAGAGGTGGATGGCGTGAGGCTCGGCTACCTCATCATTAAAGGAAAGCAAATGTTTGCACTCTCCCAGGTTTTTACAGACCTGCTCAAAAACATCCCGAGAACTACCGTGCACAAGCGAATGGATCATTTAAAAGTAAAAAAGCATCACTGCGACCTGGAGGAGTTGAGGAAACTCAAAGCCATCAACTCCATCGCTTTCCACGCCGCCAAATGCACCCTGATCTCCAGAGAGGACGTGGAAGCCCTTTACACATCCTGCAAAACCGAGCGGGTCCTCAAGACAAAACGGAGGAAAATAAGCCGGGCCCTGTCAACAAGCGACCTCCGGCCGGAGCACGCACCCGCCGACCCCTTCTCCGGCTTTTGGAAGGAGAACAAACTTTGGCTGGGTTTGAATGACTCTCCCCGGGCCCTGCTGCCAATCAGGAGGAAAGCGTGGCGTCCGGGGGACGCAGCCTTGCTACCGGCCTCTCATCTACCTCACATTTTTAGTAAATACACTGGCCACCGCTACCCAGAAATCGCCCGGGCGCCTCGCAAACCCCCCGTAAACTATGAAACGGCGCCGGCCGGGGGGG
>NW_020448553.1:987341-993141 GCF_003343035.1 Apteryx rowi
CGCCGCCCCGGCGCTGCGCTGCCCCGGCGGCCTGGGCAGCTGCTTCGCGGAGATCGGAGATGATAGGGTGCCTGAGATCACATTCCCACACTCTGAATTTGCCAGTAATGCCAAGAGTACTGACCTAACAATTAACTGTGTTGCAAAGGGGGCCTCTTCACCTAGCCCAAAGACAAACAATGCATTTCCACAACAAAGAATACTCAGAGAGGCAAGGAAATGCCTGCAAGCAACTACTACACACTGTGCAGATAACAATACAATAGCTGCTAGGTTCTTAAATAATGATTCTTCTGCAGCAGCAGCAAATTCAGAAAAAGATTCCAAAATCCCTCATTGTATTGAATTTGCCACGGATTTGCCCTCTTTACAAACTGATCCTGAGGAGGATGCTGCTTCTCCAGGGGCAGCAGCAGCAGAGCTCCACYGCACTGATACAGGCAATAAGGCATTGCCGTTCCTGCACAGCATTAAAATCAAAATAGAGGACAGCAGTGCGAACGCCGAGTGTGAGCCTGACCTTACAACATATAAGCTAAAGTGTGAGTGCAATGATACTAAGGATAAGTTTTACGGTGTGACTGAGAGTAATAACCAGGACGCTTTATTAACAGCCAAGGAAGATTCTGCATGCACTGAGAAAGAAACCACTTCCTTAAACCCGCTGACTCAGAGTCAGGCCCTCTCATGCACTTTAGGTACTCCAAAACCTGAGGATGGGGAGTATAAATTTGGAGCAAGGGTGAGAAAAAATTACAGGACATTGGTTCTGGGAAAGCGACCTGTACTGCAGACTCCTCCAGTCAAACCAAATTTGAAATCAGCTCGAAGCCCACGTCCTACAGGTAAAATTGAGACACATGAAGGAACACTGGATGATTTTACAGTTAACAATAGACGCAAAAGGGTAGCCAGCAATGTAGCATCAGCAGTGAAAAGGCCATTTAATTTCATGGCAAATTTTCCCTGTCCACCATCACTAATTATTGGCAATGATGGGGATTTGTTGCCAGCTTATTCCTTAAATACCACTAAGGATTCCCAACCACCTCACAAGGCCCATCCTGTATGGAAATGGCAGCTGGGCGGTTCTGCAATACCTCTTCCACCTAGCCACAAATTCAGGAAATTTAATTAATAAAATAGTTTGGAAAATATTTTCTTGAACCACCTTTAACTTTCTTACATTTTAAACTCCACAGGATGGTTTGTACAAGCCCATTAATGCTATACACACTTTCGGAATCCTGTTTTATCACATTGTGAAGACAGAAACCGGATTACTATTTTCTTTACCATTACAACAGTGGCTTTTTGTTTTGTTTTGGGTTTTTTGTTTTGTTTTGTTTCATTTGTTTTTTTGGGTTTTTTTTTGTTTTTTTTTTGTTTGTTTGTTTGTTTTGGTTACATTCCACAGAGTACTTCAGGCTAAAGACTCAAGTTAAACTCAGTTATTATGGTAGAGCTGAAACACTTTACTGTTTAAATGCTAATAAGGCACCAGTACCTCAGTTCAACTGCTGCAAATAAATGTCAAAAGGTTGAATAATAAATATTAGAATGAGCCATTAAATTTATGCACTAGATTTTGAAAATGGAAGTCTAACTGTTAATTCAGTTAAAGTTTGTTAAGTTACATGGTTGCACAGTAAGGGTTCACTATAATTCAATGTGGCAGCAGTCTACTTTTTGGGAGCTTTGTTTTCGGGTGTAGGGGTGTCTTTTTCTAAGAGCAGTTGCACTTACTCATTTTTCTATGGTTTGGAAAGACTGGGGTTCGCCTGCAACCCCAACCCTGCAAAAAGCTGCCTCATCTGAAACCAGTAAATAAATGTGGAATTCTATTTTTGGTAAAGGGTGTCTTTTTACTTGTACAGCCACTCTTTGCAATTGGAAAGTATTTTTGTTTCACCCAGAGGTCTTAAATAAGGTTACTGTTACCCACTAATGTCATACTTAAGTTGTGGTTTGAACATGCCCCTTACAAACTTGCAAAGCAACTAAAATATTTGCCGGATAGCAGTACAATTTATGGTCCAGCCCCTCACGCTGGCTGGAGGAAATAGCAAAGTAGTAAATACAACACAGAAAGTGAAACCAGAGGCCATAAGTGAAAAGAATACACAAAATGAGAATACCATGTTATTCATAGCTTTTTGGCACCAAAACTCAGGCATTTCAACTGTAGTACACTTCTCAGTTTGATCTTCACCTCTTGAAATGTTGGGGTTTTTTTCCATACCATCCTCTCTATGTAGCAGAAACATTTCTACTGCACGTGACAATCAGAGGCAATTATCTATATTTGCACTTAATATCAAAATAGTCGAACAGGCAGACTTCTAGAGTCTAGCCCTTGGTTAGACAAGCTGGTATAATATATTGTGATGATGGAAGCAGTAAATCAAAATTATGGAAATTTGCACTGTTGAAAAGCATGCTTTAGCTTTATTTTCAATTAAAAACACTGTTTAAAAAATTCTTGATTCCATACACTTTGAATTATTGCAGTTATCCATGGTTTCCTCTTCGTTTGTAAGTTCACTCTTTTCATTTGGAGGAAATACGCTTCAAGAGGTTAACTGTTTCCCTCCCTCGCCCCCAACTCCTCAAAAAGAAAGGGRAAAAAAAAAAAAAAGGCTGCAGGCCGAAGTGGAGGCCGAGCTGAGGACGGGGGAAGGTCTCCAGGCCAGGGGGAGGATGGGTGCAGCAACTCCGAAAACAATCTGAAAAGTTTGCAGCTTGAGAAAGGCAGTTATAATTGAGTTGCTGAATCAGCAGAGTTTAGTGTGAATAATTGCTGGTTTCTTTCTTTTGATTAGCATTTTATTTATACTAGATCATTCCCAAATTAAATTTTAAGGATTCCACTCATCGACCAATCCCAGGAGAATAATTTATCGTAAATAAAAAAAAAAAAGAAAAAAGAAAACAAAGCAGCAATGTAATGTTTACTGTGTGATTCAAAGTCAACATGTCTGATGGCAGTCCACTGCCTGGTTTTCAATTTTTTAATTCCTGCCTTTTGTGATGGCCTCTCCCCACCCCTCGTGTCTTGAAATATTCCAAGCAGCCACTAACTGATTTCAGCTCTGTTTACTGATCCATACCGTAGTTTTCCTCTCATTGTAAAAGGCCTAGTCTAAGAATACCTGCAGCCAAATATATTTAGAAAGAGTAAACAATTGCCTTTCAGTGGAGTTACCCTTCCCCCCTGCATGCACACGCACACACACACACTCACCCACATCACTTTAAACTGCCAATTGCAAAAGGTGCATTGCATACTTAACCGCTCTGCTGAAATTACGATGGTCGTGAAAAATCTGCTTACTGGAGTTGTTCTGAAATGAATGTTTACACTGGTATGTTTAGAGCTGCACAGATTACAGCCTTGTTTCCAGAGAACTGTAAATACGTGCGAACGCACCGCTCGAGAAAGCCCCCAGCTCCTTCAGAAAGCCGTGACTGCTTGACAAAGGTCTTCCCTCGACCAAAAAAAAAAAAGAAAAARAAAAAGAAAAAGAAAAAAAAAGAAAGAAAGAAAGAAAGAAAGAGAAACCAAACCCAAATGCTACAAAGGTGCAATATGCAAACTTGAAACCTAAAATTTTCGCCTTGTCAATTAAACAATGTATCAATTTCAAAGTAACTTCGTCCCCTGACCCTGTTTACTTCCAATTAGAGATACGTTGATTTGACCAGGAATTGCAAATTTCAGAGGTGCCTTTCCAGGTTCCCTAAATAACCCCGGGGGGGGGAAGGGGGGGAATAAGCACAAATCTATACCAAATAGGTTCGGCGAAGGTGCGATCCGGCGCGGCCCCCTCTCGGCCGCCCCGGACGAGGCCGGGGTCGGTCCCGGACCGCGGGGCCGCGCGGAGCCCGGCGCATCCGCGCCCGGCCCGGCCCCTGCGCGCAGCCTTCCTCACCGCGGGCAACGGCAAAAGGCAAGACGTTAAAGAGCCAAATAATTTTCACACGTGTACACCGCAGTTTAGTGCAAGCCACTAACAAGAACATTTGTGTTTTTACTACCGTTGGAGAACTTAGCCAGGTACAATAACTTGCTGGAAAAAAAAATAAAAAAAGTATTCTTTCCAATTGTGGTAGTTTGGTAGCTGTTTCTCACTGCATTGTGATAATTGTTGCGAGCAGAGTTTATTATTATATTCAGCCTTAATAATATAAAATCATATAATTAAGTTATGTATAAATAATCAATTTTCTCTAATAAAGGTAAGTTCACGTAATGAGGAAAGCAAAGGTTTTCTAGTGAGCGAGGTTACAATTTTTGCTGTAATGTTTACAGAAGAGAAAACTTAAAATGTGTTAGCAATGAATTGCCACCATTTTCCAGTTCTTGATGTACACAAAAATCTACAGAATTTTATAAAGGAAAAAGCAATCTAGGGACGTGTGTGTACTTTATGGAATATACTCCATAGGCATTTGCCACAAGTAGAGTTCACTGAAAATTTTATTGGGAAGATTTCTGCTACCATAATGAAGACAAAAGAAAGTTTTGGACTGTGTTTAATTCTCTAGAGCATTAAAAAGGGAACACGTGTAATGCCTTCAGCAACGAGGTATATTGCCTTAAAAGATGTAACTTGCAGTTTACAACAATTTACTTTAAGAAGTGATTGTTCTATAATTACACTTACTTGACTACAGTGGGAAAATCTCTTTATCAGTTGTTTATTTAAAATGCCACTACTAGCAATAATGCAAAATAGTGGTAGCTGTTGTATGAAGTTTGCTGTTCAATCATTCAGTTGGTGATTTTCTAAATGGTCTCTGATCCTTTTTCCTATAACAGATTTAGTTGCCAATAAATTAAAGTTTCTGCAGAAATAAGAACAATGCTATCATGTTTTTGTTTGTTACCCTTCACACGTGTGAGTGGTTACGACAGAGAGGTGTAAAAAAGTGGCATTTCCTATACACGGTGGTAATCTGTAGGAAAATATTCTACATATGCAGTGAGTTAGAGAATATGAAACATAGATAATGTTGTTAATTGTGGTTTCTATGGTTAAGATGATTACTGGAAAGAATATGTCATAGTTCATCCTAAAATCTATTTGGTCAGCCTCAAAGTACAAAAGAAGGACAATGACATGAAAATGGAATGTATTAGCTAGAAAAATAAGGACCAAGGCACTGGAATCTACCTTGCTAAAGTCATACTTACAGACATTATCCATTCACAGGTCTCCCCCTGGTACTTAGTCCTACAATTGTGCTTAAAGAAAGTACAATTTAACAGCTCCTTGGCTGGACGTGGGATTTCTTATTCCAGAGCAGCCAAAGAGCTTTCTGATCAGTGTAGGACACTTCCCAGACATTTGGGGAAAGGACACATGGATACGCAGTTAGCTGATTTTAGGCCTTCTATGTTGCATTTTTTTACTGTTCTGATATAATTATTTGCCATGCCCTAGGCCCCTCTCTCCCCCGCTCTCCTTTTCAATCTGAGGCGGCCTCACAAGCCCCAGCTTTAAAAGGCCCGAGATGTTTTGCATGAAGCTCTCACAATAGGGGTTGAGAGAATTGACAGTTTCAAAAACAAGGCGCCCTGTCCTTTCCAGATGCCGAAAACCCCTCTTCTGCACCATCTCTCGTTTGCTCTTCGCTGCTGGTGGCTTTATCTTTAGCATTGCAAATATCCTGCAACAGCTGTGTTTGTAAACAGGGGGGAGTTCGGCGGGAGCCGGCAGCGCGGGGTCCGTGCTTCCTAAACGCGCGCGGTGTGCCTGCGGGACCGGCACTGCGGCTTCCTGACGAGCAGCAACTT
>NW_020448553.1:994595-998738 GCF_003343035.1 Apteryx rowi
GCGGACTGCCCCAGCTTCGCGCCGCGCCGCGGAGCAGCCCGCGGAGCGCGGCCTCCCGGGCGGCGCCGAGCGGCTCCGCGCCTCCTGCCTCTCGGAGGAAACCCAAGCGCGGGGCTTCCCCGCCGCTGGAGCAGCCGCTGTTGCACCGAAACGCCCTCCGAGCGCACGTGTCGCTATATTATAAAATACAAATCGCGATGAAATGTAAATTCCACTCTAGAAACTTATATTGGGCTATTCTCTTTCCTGAAATCTCTCTCCCTCTGATTTCGCTATTAGGAGAAATCCCTCTGGGTTTAAAGCACTTGTTTCGCGGATTTCTGTACAACCCACATCTGTTAACTTCCCCTCCGCTGCTCTGCTCTTGCGCGCAGGACGCCGCGGGTACCTCCGCGTGGCAGAGGGGGCCGCGGAGGGGCCGCGGGCCGAGCCGTGCCCCTCGGCACACGGCTGCTTCCCAAGCTGCCTCTCAGGATCAGTGTTGGATTGCAAACGTGTCACATGCGCGGCTCCCTCTTCCCCGGGACTTCTGCTCCTCGGGCTTTTCCAGGCTGATTAGTGCTCTCGGAGCTGCTAGATAGATAGGGCTGAACAGTCCATTTCCCTCAAAACAGGATGTTTCCATCAACCTACATTTGGTTTTCCCCAAAGAGCAGCAGAAAGTTTAGCTGGGAAACACGTCCCGGCTAAACCCTTGTCTTTAGGTGCCACTCGGGTCACTTCACATCTTTGCATTATATTTCATCCTGTCATTCCCCTTTCTGTACCTTCCCGGGCAAAATAAATAAACTAACAAACAAATAGACCCTTTAAAAATACGCGCCGCTGGTGAGGTCCGTGCCGCCAGGGCTGCGCCGCCGGTCCGCGGCTGGGTGCCGGCCGCTGTGGTTCCGGGGTTGTTTCCCCCCGAACAAACCTGCTGCCCGCTTTGAATAAACCTGGCTCGAGAATCAAAGGGAGCTGCAGAAAAGCGGCCACCGTCCTGGAAGCGGCGTGTTTGCTGGGATTTTCGGACTCTTTGTGCGTTGGAGTAGACGTGTGTGAATGTGCTGCGAGTGTTAAAACTGCCACATAACCTGTGCGAACATATGTTTTATATTTACCCCCGATGCCTTTGTATTCCCAAGATTTAGTGGTAAACTGTCTGAGACAATAGCAAAACCAGAAATATTATCTAGTAAACGGCAGAAAAAAAGGGGGGTTGCTCACTTTTGGAAATGATCATTTCCATTTACGTGGACATGACAGTTTGTATAAGGGTAAATAGCGATAACGTGCTATTCTATGTACGGTTTTCCAGACCATTTGAAAAACTTTACTGTGTCTGCTGTGGATGTTTGAAGTAGCACCCTATCACCAGAAGAAGGATTTTCAGGTTGTTTTCTACTATGACATAATAGTCATCAAAATCTGGCTACGTTCGCCGGAGGGAAAAAAGATGTTCACGCTGAATGATGTGGTAGAAGGAAAGAGAGAACAGTGTTTAATACACACTACAAAATAATGTCAGATCTCCTAGTCTGTGATCTCGCATGGTCTTTTATATTTTAGGGAAAATTTATAAATGGTAACCTGGGATTTACAAATTTTGGTAGTAAAATCTCATTAATTCCATTATGATTTCTGTATCCTGCTTTTATAAAGGGGCCTGTAAATTATATCAATTCCACACAAGCTCTGCCATTCATCAAATCTGGGAACATTTGTATTTCCCTATCTAACTGTGTAGAGGCCAAAAAATATAAAAAGACTCTCCAGATAATCGGTGATACCTCTTGTCCTCCTTATAGAGCACTTGGTGCTATTTGTTCCGCCCCAGAAAAATGAGCTTCTTAAAGTGGGTTGAAAGTAGGTGAACTTTTTTGAAACACACCTGAAAGTTGGGAATCTTGGTAGCTCCTCTTTATACATGTTTGCATTGCCTGGGGCACATAAAGAGGATACACAGCAGCATTTCTTCATCATCAGACTTAAAAGAGGCTCCTGCCTTTCCAGAGGTCTTTCTTTCTTTCTTTCTGTCTGTCTGTCTGTCTGTCTGTGTAAAACCCAGCGCACATACGCGCTGCGGATTCCCGTGAAAACTGGAGCGCGGAGCCCCGTGCTCGGCCGGCGCCCGTGGCGCTGCGCCTGGTCCTGCGCTCTTCCAGGGCAGAGCGGTGACACGGGGCTTCGGGAAGCTCCGGAGGGGCTTTGAGAGCGGTTCAGCGCCTCCGAGCCCAACGCGAGCACAAACTGCAGGATAATTTTGCTGTGGCTCTGCAAGCTGCTCTGACTTCACAAAACCTGCAGATCCGAGATGCCTTTCAGCGGAAATTTGCTGCTCGTATTTGGTTTTGCAACGTTGATTGCATCTCATAATTTTGAAAGACGAACTACATAAACATCTGATAGTTTGTATTAGAATCAAGCACAGTGACAATTGCACAGAGCTGTTTTTAATTTTATTCCGAAGTATTTACACATCGACATATGGTAAATTTGTCTTCACTAAGAAAGTTAAGAATCAATAGTGTTAATAGCTTTGCATAGACATGATAGCCATTAACATTTCTGCATCTCTACCAGTCCGAGGTTCTCGAAGATGAATGCTTGTGTGCCGAAATAAAAAGCATTTTAAACTGAAGATTAACTAGCTCTGGCTGCATAGGTTCTTAAAGGTCCTCGTAGTCACTGCCGAATTCAGCAGGACAGATTCTGTCTCCACCGAAGAATATAAAGAAGTATCAGCACTTTAGCTCTGCTTTAATCTTTATTTTGAAATGTTTTTGCTCCTTAATACCTGCAAAGATCAAGTCTGAAAAAAAAACAACCAGCTAGCTTCCTGGCAGGAAAACCTTGTGTAGGAGAAGAGGATGTATCCTGGCTCTTCCTGACTCATACTCTCTGATTCGGATTACAGTGTTTTCAAGGAGTCTCTTTCAGTCCCAGGAAAGCCGGGAAAAGCAAAGTTACCGAGGCCACTCGGCAATTCACACTTTGTGTCAAGGTGCCGCGGATGCTTTGGCTCACTCTCTGGTTTTCCTAAGGGATGTCCTGCAGGCTCCAGCCGTAGCAGGACGAGGTGGCAAACCCGGTTGTGCCGGCACTCTGCACAAAGCGAGGGTTTGCTACCAAATAGGTCAGAAAATTACATATATAAAAAATAACCTCTTGTGCCGGCGTCATTGACATTTGCCAACTCTGCTAATGCATCAATTTTCTCCGACATTTGAGAATTATTATTTTTAATTTTCAGGTGTTGCTTCAGGACGATCATGAAATCTTGCAGAAATTCTAAGGCTAACCCAGTCTAGATATGTCTATACACGTCTCTAAGTCAAACAGGTCAAATATTTTTTAAACACACATTTACCAAGAGAGAGAAAAAAAAGGCATCTAAGCTGGAAACCTGTGGGGGCATAACAAAAGGAAAGAGGCCAGAAAGAAATATCCCACAGTGGATTACAAGGTTATGGGACAGGTCACTATAGGAAAGGTAAACAAAAAAATGAAGGGTACATTATATAAACCTCTCATAATTAAAAAATAGTTAGTTCTAATGTTGTAGTTACACCCACAGATAATTGTTGATTTTGCTAATCAAGTGCCTGTGAATTTATTGGAATTTTTTTCTGTTAATATACCTTTATTTACCCGGCGTGCTATTTCACACATAATTAGAAGACTGACAACAATCTTTAATGACTGATTATTTAATGAAGACTAGCATTATTTTACACCACAGACTAATGTACAGAACTTGCTATTACAGCTAGGGACCTAGAGAGACAAGAAGTACACCCGGCCATACAAAAAGAGGACTCAAAGACGGTAATATATTAAATATTGCAGCGATCGATTTCAATACCCTGAGTGGACACGGGAATAAAAATTCACCCCCAAGATGAAATGATCAGGAATTATTTGCTGAGAGGAAAGAAACGCGCTTTTCCGCAGATCATTTTTGTTGAGGTTGGAAGAGGGCTGGGCAAGCATCTTTCAAGCTCTAGGGTCCCAGTTTGGGACATCACCCTAACGGTTAGCCACGTCTCAGTGGCGTTTCTACGAAGTACAGCGACGGGTCTTTGTCCCGAGGGAGAGGGACTAAACACCCAGCGCGGCTCCCCGCGGCCGTGGCGGGGGCCCCGCGCCGCGGGGCTGCGG
>NW_020448553.1:999075-1003667 GCF_003343035.1 Apteryx rowi
GCCGGCCTCCCCCGCGCAGCCCTTTGTAGCCAGGCCAATTACAGCGGCACAGAGGTGCCCCCGGCCGCCCTCCGCTCCCACCGCCGCCCCCGGCCTCGCTTCCCCTCCCCGCCACCCCTCCCCCCCGCGCCACGGCCTTTCGCGGCTTTAATTAATAATTAAAAGGCGGAATGAAAATTAAAGAGGAGGCAGAGGAGGGGGCGAGGCGTTTCCGCGCCCCGCGGGAGCCCGCCCGGGCGCTGAGGAAGGGAGCAACCGTGGCCTGGTGTCGTGCGGGGGCTGCTGGCTAAGTTCCCCCTGCACTCTCCAGGCCACCTTCCTCCTCCTCTTCCTCCTCCTCCTCACGCCCAGAGGCCGTGGTGGCCGCGGTACACGAGGCTGCTGGCAGCAGCTGAGGCTAATGCTCGGCGGGGCAGTGTCCACGTTTGCTCTGCTCCTGCTCGGCTACAGGGGAGAGGAATTACAGCCCAGAAAATGTGAACCTGTTGACTGCCAGATCCCGAGAGAAAGGGCTGATAGTCTTTTACATTCCCAAACCTATGAAGTTGGGATGCCATCGCTGGGCCCCTGGATTCACCTGTCACTGCAATCACAGCCTCCGAGCACTGACAAATATTCACAATAAAAGAGTGAAAAGGTCTCTTAAGGTTCACTGATTTGTGTGTAGAACTTTGGAAAACTGCAAATAAGCGAGAAAAATTGTCCATTCTTGTGAAGGGAAATACAAGTTTGCACTTATCGTTCAGCGACAAAAACCAAGGACTGGCCAAAGAACCAGTGACATACACTGTAATCTCCATAACAATTTAATTTCCTCTCTTCCCTCTCTCGCTCTTTACTGGTTAGCAAAGGGGAAAATCTAAGGTCTAATCCCAAATAAGACTTTCGATTTATTCCCACTGCAGGCAGAAGGGGATATTGAGAAAAGGCAACAGATTCCGAACAAAATGGAGAGGGGAGCTCTCTGAGGCTGCCCTGCAGAAAGCATCTGAAAAGGCCAGTTAGAAGCATCAGGCCAAAAGATAAACGCAAGTCAAAATGAAATAGAAACTCGCGCTATTAAATTTCCTTTTAAGTGTGCCTTTGGATTAGTTGTACATGGAATCTAGTAATTAAGGTCCTTCTCTTTGGAGAAAACCTTTTCGGTTTCATATTCCAGCGTCTGGCGTGATTGCTGCATGTTAAAAAAAAAAAAAAAATTTTTTTTCTTTGAGCGCAAAAAGTTGCTCCAACATAAGTCGTTTTTACCAAAGAAAACATTAAATTGTAGGGTATTAGCAATAATCACCGAGGGATCTATTTTATACCGTCTTAGGCCTCAGAATCTGCTGTTCCCATCTTGCTTAGAACAGGGAAAAGCATTTTCCGATTAAATTCTGCATTAATAGAACTTGGCAACCGGCAACAAAAACCTAGCTTAAGTGAAATGAAGAGACAAAAGGCACTTTAAATGCTGAGGCGGGGGGCTGGGAAGCTTATTGCACTAATTTTAAATTAAGACGATGTTCCTGTCTTGCCCCCGTGTAAGGTCTGTGCTGGAGGCTGGGCGGAGGGACAGCAGTAAATCCCGTCCCCGGCGCCCCGCTGGTGGCAGCGGCTCGGGGCCGCCCCGGCCGCAGGGTGCCGCGCTGCCCGCGCTGCCCCGCCGCATCGCCCCTCACCTCGGAGGGACGCGCAATTTGTACCGGAGCCCTGGGAGAGCTGTAAAACAAAACGCGCAACTTCCAGGCAGAGATGCCTCCACCTGATCTGACGTGGCGATTGAAAGCGAGCCCCGGCAGCGCCGGCAGCCGGAGAGCAGACCTCCGCGCCTCTGCTACCTGCCCGTGGGACCGAGGGGCTTCCACGGCCGCGGCGGGGGGGCTGCTAGGCACCGGCGAGAAGAAGTGTCCGGAGTGGAGGCTCTGCACGCCCGCCTTGGGGAAGGGTGTTTTCCAGCCCTGGAGATGCGGGGCTCATTTTCTGCGGGGACGCGCGAGCGAGAAATCCCCCTTCCTCCCCGAGGAGGAGCTCTGGGCTGAGCGCGGCCCGGGGGCTCCCACGCGTGTGTGCGCGCCGCGGGCACCGGCGGCAGCGGGACGTGCTCGCCCGGAGGAGCGAGTGCGGAGGTGGCGGCTGCTCCTTCCGAGAGCGCTGCGGCGGTAGAGAGCCGCCCCGAGGCGTGGTGAGGGCCGCGCTGCGGCGGCGGCCGGGGCCGGGCGGGCGCGCCGCGGGCCGCAGCCCGTGCCGGGGCGGCCCCGCTCGCCSCCGCCGCCACGTCGGGGGCCGCCGCGCCCGGCCGCCTCGCCGCGCGGAAATAGAAATGTAACATCGCTCCAGACAAATTAATTTTTGACGGATTTATGGCATGGTTTGCTTTCAGGATATTCATTGGCTCTTCTGAGCTGTAAGAAAGTCCAGGGACAGAAGTATAAACATGCACTGCCTGCTTTGCGGAAACCCTATAACAGTATCTGCCAGTGAAAGATCAAGACACTTTGTGCATTTTCCACAGATAATGCCCATATTCCGAATGAGTGATCAGAGAACTCCGGTATTGTTAAGTAAAATGAGAGGAAGGCGAGTGACGTGGGAGTCGAACAATGGCATTTCTGAATCAGTTTGTTTGATTGACATTTGGGGGCTTCATGACCCGAGGGAATAGGACTCATTACCGTGAATACACCAAAACATCAACCGAGATTAGAACTCTGGATCTTTTAAAAATCCTATTTCATTCTAAATTATAGTGCGAAAATACCAATTCTAAGAAAAAGGAGAGAGGAAAGAAATTACTCCTTTATGCTCCTTTAATTGCTCAAAGCCCCCCAAATAGAATAAGAAATAAGGGTTAGGATTTTATGCAGCATTTGGGAGGAGAAAATTAACTTTACAAACTAAAAATACTGCGACTAACAGAACACTAATTACAATATATTTTTCTGGTACCTATAGATCTTGCGTGGAGATGAGATGTGAATAGGCGCATGGTGCAGGAATAACTTAATAAGAAGGATATTTGACAGATTGATAGGAATAACTAATTAGATATTACTCCATTTTCCTGTGATGAGGCTTTTACAACTCAAATCCTCAGGAAAAAAAAGGACCAGTAAGTGTGAGAAAAATATATAGAAGAAAAGCGTGAGAAAAAAAAAAAGTGTCCAAACTAACCTGTACAGTCAAGAGAGGAAATCGCGAAGGGCAGTACTGAATTCTGTTCGGAAGACACGCTGACTCTGAGCATAGTCTATTTTTTCACAAAAATTGGGAGCAGAAAATAATATAGGGTGTGTGGCAGATAAGAGCAAAATCTATTACAACTAGCTACCATGCTTCTCAGGCAAAGCAAGACGAGCCTGAGTCAATGGCGGATACGGTTTGCCCGTCTTTAAAACTATGTCAAAATCTTGAAACCGAAAACAATCACTAGCTCCAGCACAGGTCAATGTATTTTAAATATATTTGTATTTGCTACCTATTATCTTTCGGGAAATAAATGCAAGCATGGTACCTAATACAGGATGAGGCGCTTAACCAACGACATTACGAAGAAAAGGTTGTCATGTTATCAAATTTTCGATCACTTATCAAAGCTGTGTATTGCTTAGAAGTCATTGTTTTTGCACAATGGAAACAAGGACATTTTTATTTATTCAGAGATCAGGAATATAAATAATTAGGACCCTAACCATCTTGCCAAATAAATTTAATCTCTCAGGTTACAAAAAACCCACAAACCGGTAATTATCTAAATGTTCAATTATACATTTACTAATATGACCAATGATTCAAAGCCTCCGCACATCTAGATATCATCTTTATATGGAGACATCTTGGTTTTAATTAATGACTGCTTTATTCTCATTATTCTAAAGAAAAATAGAGGTCATGTCACATTAAAATTAAGATTATTTTAATTTATTTAGGCTCTTAAGCAAAAATCAGTCTAATTATATTTCGAATTAACAGGGAAAGACAATTTAACTCGTTAGAGAGTTTGAACAAAGAAATGCCAGCCCGGTAACATACAATAGTGAATTCTGTGTAGGGAAAGAACAACCTAGCTTTTCACCATTTTCTCTTTAGATGCCATCTGGAGGGAAGAGAGGGACAAAGTGGCCAAGTGAAGTCGCATTTAAAACGTTTTACTGGACCCCCCCCCCAGCATTACCAAGCCCTCTTCTTACATCCACTTATTCCGGGGCACGGGACGGGTTTGAAAAGAGAAGCTCCAGCTGCGCGGTGCCGACCGGGGCTCAGCGCGGAGCGGCGGCACGGAGGGCTCCGCGCTGGGCACCCACCAGACGCACCCGAGCCCGGGAGCCGCGGCGCCGCGCCCCGTCCCTGCCGCGGCTCCCGGCCCCGCGATGGCTCGGCTCCGCTGGCCCACGCGCGGCTCCGCGCCCCCTGCGGCCCCCAGCGCCGCTGCGAAACACGGCTCGTGTTCCCCGTGGGGGCGCCCCGCGGCCCAGTGCGCGGCCCAGCGAAGCGGGGGGCACACGGGCCGCGGCCGTGGGCGGGGAGCGGCCCCGGTGGGGCGGCCCCGGCGAGGAGCAGAGCCGCGGCCCGCCCCACGCGTGGGCAGGGAGCGCCTCGGCTGCGCGGGGCGG
>NW_020448553.1:1004167-1076302 GCF_003343035.1 Apteryx rowi
TGCCGCTAACCGCGCCCTGGCACAACCGCGGGGCTTGCATTTTCCCGCTCCTCAGACCCGCCCGCGCTGCCAGGGCTGATTTTGCGGTGTAATTCAATAAAGGGTGAAATACTCCCCGCGCGTATTTTAAGCACGGGTCCGCGGAGGTGACCGGCACCGGGCGGAGCGAGTCCGACGCTGCGGTGCTGGGAGCCCCCCCGTTCCTGCAGCGTGAGCATCCCCGAGGAGCTGCTGGGAAGGTGGCGGGGCCAAACCGGCCCCTCCGACGGCTGCGGCGCCGCTAACGGGGCTCGGCCCCGGCCCCCGCCCGGTGCCCGGTGCCCGGTGCCCGGCAGCGGCAGCGGGGCTCCCGCACCCGCCGGGCGCCACTCCCGGCTCGAGGCCCCCCCCCAGCCCGGGGCCACCAGGGCAGGCAGGGACCTTCCCTCTCCCCACGGCGCTGCCGCCTTCGTTCCCCAAACACCCGAAAGCCCCGACTCCCGCGGGCCGTGCCCAGGCGCGGACCCCTGGTACCGGCACCGGCACCGGGCGGCAGCCGGGCTGGGAGCCCCGGCCCCCGGTCGGGGGAGGGGTAGCGTGTTAAAAAAAGAAAAAAACGGGGAAAAAAGAGAGGGAAAAAAGGGACGCCCCTCCAGGGGCCCCGCTCCCGCGCCGTGCAGGGGGCGAGCCGCGCGCTCCGCTCCGCTCCGCGCCGCTGCGCACCGGGGTCGCGCTGGGCTCCTGCCAGCCCCCGGCAGCTTGAACAAGGACCCCGGCTGACTGCCACGAGCAGCCGCGTTTGCTCCGCGTGTGCCGGCGCTCCGAGCCGCGCTCCCCTGCGCACGGGGGAGGCGCAGCGGCGGCCGAGCCTCTGCGCCTGCGGCAGCGGCTGTTTGCAGACAAGTCGTTGTAAAGCCTGCGTTACATCCTCCCCCTGCCTTCCTTCGCTCTTCCCTAGAGCGAAGCTAATAAAGTTAATTAAAAAAACGGGGCGGGTCACTTTCCCTCCTTTTGCCCCACTCTCCAGGATTTTCCAGCGTCCCCAGACAGGTCCCCAAGGTACGGACCTGTCCGGGCTCCGCGGGAAGCGAGGGATGGAGGCGCCGCCGTGCGCGCTCCTCCGCTGCCCCTTCCCCCCCCATCAACCGCACTTATTAATTAGGTATTTTATTCTCGCTCTTCTGGTTAGTCAGAATGAATAGTGACAGCAGCGCCATTCCTCCCGGAAAAGCGCCGATATTTGGACAGCGGGTACACTCCAGCTTTTTAACATTAGAAGTGAATTTGTTATTAATGGTGGTGATTTCAAGCCCGGGTAAGAATGGCTGTTTTTAGCGAAGAGCTCGATCCAGAGTCTCTCTCAGGGAGCGGGGGAGGCAGAAACCTGCGCAGCCCCGGAGCTTGAATATCTTTGAAAGTAAAGGCAAGACAAATGGATAAAAACAAACTTCAGTAACGACACGCGCATTTTCACAAATTTTATCCGCAAAATAAAGTCGAGAAGACAAATACAGGCAGCTGGAAATACCTCTCTGTTCCGCTGGTAGTTGTTCTGAAAATTTAGTGCCAAATTTTTAATGTTTATTGACAGCGGATTTTTTGGGGGGGAGAGGGTGGGTTTGGAAACTAATGAAGATAAATCTGCACTGCAGCCGCTCCACACAGGCCATTAAGAGCGCCGAGGTCCCCCCCCCCCCCGCGTTTTTCAAGCGCTGATTTGCGCGCGCCGCATTTCAGCTCCGCGTCCGCACCGACGCGCGTGGAACGGCAGCAAAACGCGCCCCAAATCACGCCCGTTGTGTGCCTCCCCCTTCCCACCCCCCCAGACCTGAGCGAGGACGGCTGCGCGGCGCGGTGCGCGCTCCTGCCCGTGCCCTGCGCCGCCCGCGGAGGCAGCGCCCAGCGCGGCTCGGCGGCGCGGAGCGGCCGCGGCCGCGGCGCGCTTTCGGCTTTGGTGCCCCGGGCAGGTCTGCGGGGCAGCTGCCAGGTAAGCGGGCTCTGGGGCGGCCCAGCCGTCCTCCACGCACACCCGAAATTTGGCATTCACCCATTTGCCTTGCTGGTTTCGTGACGGGTAAAGTGGAAAGCTTAGAAAAAATAGACCAAAATATGCACCTTACAACATTGCTCCAGAGACATATTTGTGGAGAGGGGAGAGGAGGTTTCAGCCCGGTTCAGCACACAGGGCGTGCACCAGAGATCTAAGAAACAGTACAGGGCGATTTATTGATTAATCTAATGTTTGAAGGTAAGGCTGTAAAATCACGAGCAGGCGAGCTTTACCAGCAGAAAGCAACAATCCACTAGACTTCAGCGGACCGTGTCACAATAAGCCGTAATAACCAGCGATTAAACCAGCAGCAACAAATCAAGTACCTTATCTCCCCTTTTTATCTAAAGCATCAGAATATTCTGTCTTCTCTTGACAAAAGAGCCCTCATCCAAAGCATTTTGTTCCCGTTGCCAGAATGAAACACATTTTCCTCCCCAAAGTAAACATAATGCATGTGACTAAAACACTGGCAGGGCCAACAGCAGGGAATTTAACTTTTAAAGAAACCGATCTCTGTCCGTGATTGATGCTGTGTCGCTCTGACAACAGAGAGTGTGTAGCTAATTGCCTCTGTAAACGAAAAAGATATTGCCCTCATTTTATCAAACACATTCTTTGTCCCGGGCTAAAACAAGTGTCACAGTAAATGAACAAGACTGTAGAGATTAATAGTTTCCCAGCAGTGAAATCTGAATAAGAACTCCACGCTGGCAACCAGTGTCTGTTTTAAACTGGGAAGGAGGCTCGCATTAATTTTCTAGGAGCGGTTGCTTTTCCAAGGCCCCCCTCGGCGGCTGGGGGGTGTTGGTGGGGTGAGGCAGGCAGCAGGGGCGAGCGGGGGAGCCCCTGGGACCTCGGGGCACAGCAGCACCCTGGTCCCGGCTGGCGGGTGCAGCTCTCCTGCCGCTCGGCCACTGCCAGGCCTCACTGCGCAGGGACGCCAATAGGTTTCCTTTGGGTTTTGCTGCAGAAGAGGGTGGTCCTGACCTTTTAGGGGGGCTTCCGATCTTTTCTCTGTGGTCTTTCAATGATTTTTCTTCTTTGTCTTGAAAGCTGACAGCCAGTATTAAAAAGACAAAGGGAAAACTTCTTGGCAATATTTATTCAAACAGGTAACAGCAAGTTCTGCGTGAGCGTCTAACAAAATAAAGTTTTGTCTTCAGTGTGCACCCAAATGTGTTTTCTCCCTGCCCCATGGCTGCTCAGTGCACGCTTCGGCTCCTATCCTCTCCCACACAAGCCATTCCCCGTCTCCATACCCCGGCAAGGTAACAAACCCCCTCACATCTCCATTTTTTTCGAAGGGATAGTGACATTTTGAAGAATATGGAGAATCCCCTCCCCCCTTATGTTTTGAAGCATGAAAGTGCCATACAAGGATCTCTTCAAGCATATCCTTTTTTTAAGGCACAATTTATAACATGAAATGCCCTCATGAGATGGAAATGTGAGGTGCTGAAGGTCTCTTTAACCTAATGGCGAAAGGCACAGTCTGACCAAAAGACAAATTCAAATGCGAGCAAAAGCACTCAGCAGTAGGATACTGCCCAGGGAAGGGGCTAGTTTTCCAGTATTTGTTGTCTTCAAGCCTTTCTGGAAAATATGCTTTTGTGAAATGTAAGTTACTGGACGCAATGCTAGGTGAAGTAGGTAGGATCTAATGACCAGTGATAAATAAAATGTATCTGCCACCTCTGGACATGCCATTTTTGTAGATTTATAGCATTTAACACTGAGAATCATGGGTCCTTGTTTTCCTTGGACCAAACTCAGTGACACTGCTCAAGAAGTAGCTGAAGATCCTGAGACCCAACCTGGATGCTGTTGTTTAGTAGTTTTTCATTTTCCTTCAGCTTATTTAGAGTTGTTATTGACAAAGCACCTCCAGAGTAAAGCATCTTTCCATAATTATTTGTGCTGGAGGCTGCTTAAATTCCCCGATCTGTTCTCTAGCCTTTTTTGCTGAGATTTTGTCCCTTTCTCTGTGGAATCAAAAGCACATTCTTGGTGCTGATATTTTCCCTGCTGGACCTGCCTTGCAGATAGCATGAACAGTGCAGTTATGCCTATTAGTCACAGTGCTTGGCCCTGGTGTTAGACTAATTTGGAAAGACTTCCTGCATAGCAAGGAACAGCAGGATTTGATCATAGTCAGAGATCCATTWCAACGTGCAGTAGGCACTTTAAGGAGCCCTTATCACCTGGGACATTTAAAAACCTGCGCTCCATGATGCACCAGTGAAAGATCGCAAAGAAACATTACATTCAAAGGAAGATAGATTACATGATCTACTAGATCTTTTCCATCACTAGATTTTAGCACACTGATTTGATTAAATAATAAAAAAAAATCTGACAGGGAGAAAATGAGCAGAGAATATTGACTCTTTAACTGCAGTATTTTGTGGAATATTAAATTAATGTTCCCACATGATGTCCAGGCATCAATCCTGATATCCCTGGAGTCAGTGGTGACATTTCTATTGCCTTCTGTGGAAGAGGGCTATTTATCTGAAGGCATCTTGATCAAAATAAACACAAGGAAATAGATTGTACGTGAAAATATTTTAAACTTCCTTTTGCTTGATTTGAACAATTGCTTTGGTCCTAGGTTATTAAATCTTGACTTTACCCCAAGAGAGGTTGCTGTTGTATTACTATCCTCTTTCCTTTGCTGCAGGGATAATCAAACATTTCAATAGCTTTCTGTTGACTGTGAGAGTATGGTTACTTTTAACCCTTTTTCAGCCTAGTCAAACAAAAATGTTAATGAAAACATCTTCAGAAAATGCTTAGTCAATCTAAATATCAATTAGCCTTTCTGAAAACTCAGTGTGCCCCATGAACTGCTTTTTAGGCAGTTATTTTGTAGAAAGGAAAATACATTGATACCCTTGGTATTGAAAGGAAAATCACATTTGGAACTACAGCCTGTGAAATTTGAGCATCAGTGCTAGGCAAAAATAAAGATTTTGATCATATCTTCTATTTTAAAATGCTGCCCTAGAGCTCGTGGCTCACATCTAGGGCTCACAGCAACTGACATATTCTCCATTTTAATAAAGTAAAACATGCGGATCTGTGAATGAGCACTATGGAATAAATGCATCTCTTATGGTTTACATCAGACAGCCTTTCTGCTGCTTCCTTGTAACCCATTTTTTGTCCCATGAAAACATCCCCACAATAAGATTCACAGCTGTTTACATGAATGTCTAACTCTATTAGCTGTGAAGGGGGAGAGCTATAAAGTCACCCTGTTATTCTGTGGTTTTAACTAATGTAGCTGTCACTGATTTTTTCCCTTGCTTCTCAAGACAAAAACAAGTAGCAGTGGGAAAATGTGGTTTTCCAAATGTCTTTTCATAGGATCCTGTAAATAATAGTGTTCAGATGTATATAAGGTATGAGCCCCGTTATATTATGTGACCTCTTAAAAATGACACTAACAATATGTAGTCTTACTTAAGCAGTCGAGTTATAAATAAATACGTCGCAAACAGAACAAGCACAGAAAAAGCAAGAATTTACTCTCCAAGTGGCAGTATAAAAACCTCACCTAATGAGTGGATAATTAAGCACACTGATTCATTTGCTTTCCTCATTCAGCAATATAACAGAGAGGGACAGTTAATGGCCCTGGTTTGGGGGTGGAAGAGCCAGGAAAGAGTTAAGATCTGCCTGCCTCTCCAGCCATTCAGCAGGGGTTAAAAGGAAGAGTGTGTCCTTTTTCTAAGGAGAGAGAGGTGCAAAGGGAAAGCTCACTGGCTGTGTCGGCTGTTTGGTCAGGGGTAAAGCTTTGTTTGGTGTTACTTTGTGTATTAATGAAACATGCCTTAAGGGAAGGGCCTACAAGAGATTTGGGAGTTTCCCGGGTGGGAAGGGGTCTCCCCTGGACTGCTGAGGGAGCCTGGCAGGGCAGAGATGTGATGTGAAATGCCAAATGCATCAGCAAATCCCTGGAGGAAAAAATACGTTGGAATAAAACAGATAGGGACACAGTCCTCCAAACACCCTCTGAGCACACAAGCTCTCCCATCAGGCAGCCCTGGCCTCCCTCTCCAGGCCAGGCTCCTCTGGACCCTCGAGGTCCTGCAGTACCCGCAAGCCCTGGTGCCCCTCTAGCCCTCTGCAGCCCCTGGCAGGCCACGGTGCTGGGCCACCATGCTGGGTCACTGCGCTGGGCCACTGTGTTGGGCCACCTTGCTGCATCACTGTGCTGGGCCACCGTGCCAGGCCACTGCCTCCCCAGGCCCCGTGGGGCCGAGCCCCCTGAAGCTTCCCAGGGCTGGTGAGGGCCTCCTGGCTGCTGCTTTCGTTCCCCACTTATGGGAACTTCCCGTCTTTAAGATCTCTGGTAACATTTTGTTGAGATCAACCAGGCCATTGGAAAGAAATTGGGGGAGTGTTGGCACCTGGGCAGATGGCGGGACAAGGGAGCAGACAGAGTGTGGCCGTGTTGTTCTCTTTTGCTTTGGGAAACCAGGCTCAAACCACCCCAGCCAGGTTCAGTGCCAGAAAGGCTCCCACGGCAAGAGAGTGTCGTCTGCTCCGGGACTGGTTCTGCTGCGGGTTTGACCCACCAGCCCAATCCGCAGTAGGGACTTCCCACCCCATCCCCCTGGGTTCAGAGCTGTGTGTGTTTCCTAAATAGCTACTTGGGCTCAATTGTTTGGCTCTCCCAAGGAGATGGGGCAAGTAACACTCACACTACCCCCCCCCCGCCCCCGCCCTCTCCCTTCCCCCTGCTCTTTTTTGGGACTGTGGCCCCCTCCCCAACCCCCTCCGCCTGCCCATCTCCTTCCTTTCACCTTCCCCATCCCTTGGTGCCACTGGCCTCCCATCCTCCTGCCAGCTCAGCTCAGGGCACATTTTTTCTTCTCTTCCTTTTTCCTAAGAAGGTAAGAACAGTTAGTCTGGAAAGAGTGAAACCAGAGAGATTAAAAAAAAAGGCAAGGGGGGATGGGACAGAGGCTGGCTGGGGTTTTCCTGGGGCTGCTCTGGCTCCCTGGTGTGAGAAGCCCTGCGAGAAGCCCTGCTTTAATGCAGCCTCTGTCACGAACACAACAAATGGCCACAAAACAACTCACCTGTGTTCAGGTATTCCTGAGGGGTTACAAAGCTCTTTTGGAAATTATGAATGAGACAAAGCTGGAATTTACCTGTTCAGAAGCAAGTTCTCATCCCAGAGTTAAAGGCAGCTGATGGTGAAACATATTTAACAGAGGCTCAACAAGATAAGTATTTCCCTACAAATAATCTAATTCATTGCACGAACCTGATTAATGCTTTATGCCTGTAGCTGTTTATTGACTACTGAACCAGGCCTTGTGGAAAAATAAACCCCAAACCGTAGTAATATATAATTGTGTAATTAAAGACCATCTTATAACGTGTGCACAAAAGAGACTAAATAGAGACTAAATTAAAGCCACACAAGCAGCCTACATTCTGGTATCTTAATTTTAGGTACCTTACTTTGGAGGCTAGCATTTATAAAAGTGAAAACAAGCTTTCTTTTTTTTTTTTTTTTTTTTAAAAAGTGGAATTCACAACAACGGCTGCAACATTCCTTGTTAGCAGGATTTGAAACCTGAACCTTCGGCGGGGCACCGTGGCTTGAGTTACAAGACTAACTGCGCGACTTGCATCCAGGATAACGGGGTTATTTTGGGTGTGGGGAGCGAGCTTGCGGGGTCATGCTCGGAGCCGCGAGAGCGGGCAGCGGGCTGTGCCCTGCTCTGCCCTCCCCTCTGGCCACCGCTGGCAGCCCGGACTTGCTGCAGCCTGAGGGTAAACTGTGCACGTGGAGTTAATTTTGGTGCCTCGCCACCATTTTGTTGAAAATGTGACCAAAAGAAATGCTCGTAGCTTTATGTCTTGGCCAAACCCTCACACCGTGTCACGGGCCAGAGAAAAGGCTCTTGTTTAGTTCTGGATCTTTCCTCTTGCTAAGTTTTCAATATCTGTGGGAAATAAGTGGAAGGTATCATAAATTCCCTAAAATGTTTCAAAAGTATTTTATAAAGGAAAGTGTTTTGCAGCACAAATATCAGGGTAACCACTTAGTTTACCAATATTTTAATTTAACTGTGTTATTTCCGAGGCACCTTTGATGCAAAGGTGTTCATTGCTCGCGGTCTCCATCCTCGTTTAGAATTGTTAACGCTTCTGTCATAACAAAGGGCTGATTTTATCACGGCTGTCTGTGGCTGCGTTAGAAAATTTACTGCTAGTTTGATATTTTTACAGAAGTATGTAGGGAAGACTGTTTCTACGCTCTCTTTGCAAGAGGTCTACTTATCTCTGTCAGATTTCTGGAGGCCGCTGCTGATTTTACTAAAACTGAAATGCTTACTTTTGCATCGCGTAGTGCATTATTTTAACAGCGGAAGATGGCACATAAACACCTTTTATCTGCTTTCCCTCCTACTAGGCTTGTAACATCAAAGATCATCCCATTCATCTTTGTTTCAAGGCGGGCTGTAAGTTTTCATCTGACAGGGTTGTAGAAAATCAAACTGACTCTACTTGATCACAGTAGGATCTGCATGAAAATCCATCTACAAGTTGAGTCATAATACTTACCTGTCTGGGTTAATTTGAGAACAACAAGAATGATAAGCACATAAAACTGAAATAGTGTTGTTTCACAGCAGGACCATTCCCCCGTAAGTAAAACAGAAGAGGCTGATTTAAGTAAATGTGGAGCTCTGTGCAAAGCCACGTGATTGTGTCCCATCGGTTATCAGATGCAATTCGTTGTGATAATTTGTCATTGCACTTGCCCTGAATTTGTGTGCCATGCTGCCAGGGGATTACCCCAGCTGAGGGGGGGAGGATTAAGGCGTGTGAAGGAATGCAGAGAAGGTGTCAACAGAGGTTTCTTGCTGAACAGTGGAAGAGCAAAAAATCTGTGCTTGTGGTCCAGTATCATAAGAGAAAAAAATGCAGGTTTCTAGTAGGGCTCAGGCTGTCACTGTAAAGCTTACAGAGGCAACGGTACAGTCACGGCTAGCACAAACWGACAGTTCAGCTTCTGCCTACTGTGCTCGAGCCCTGTAAGTCCTTGGTTTATTCTAGGTGCAGTTTTGTCACCACAACCAAATCAGACCTGGCAGCAGATCATATATGAATTCATACCTTGCTGATCTATTAAATCTTTAATTTATACAGGCAGAAGAAGTACATCTCCCCTTTCAAAGTGAAAAAAATGAGAAAAATCCTCTCTCCTTTCAAGATGAAATGACAGCATGCTATCACTCACTCACATACTGCATTCTTACATACCAGATAATTTAGCTATATTAATCAGATTAGTGGGCAAAACACTTTTTTTTGAGAGTTAGCCTTGCTTAGAAAAAGAAATGCTTCTGTCGTCGTAGGTATACTGGCTATGCATGAACACGAGTAACTCTAAAGAGGATTGGGCATTACATACCAGTTTGGAAATTCAGTCATTAGCTATGTATCTTGCAGATCTGTGCAAGTTAGCCAGATATATGTGTGTTTATACATGTGTTAGTGGCTGAGCTAGTCATTTTGCCCATATCTAAAGCTTTCTGACTCTCCATTATGTGGCCCTGCTTATAACTTAGCCAAACTTTAACTGCCCAGGCTGAAACTTTCCAAAGAAATATTGTGCCTGAGGCAGAACTTGAAATGGAAAGTTTCAGCTAAAAGATTTCAGCTTTTCCTAAGAATAAGATTGAGAAAATTGCTTGGTTTGGCCCATGTTAGCAAAATTCTTAAAAACTAATCGTACAGAAAAACTGTAGTGTTTTTTTGTAATGGGGTGATGATCTGATATTTGGGAGAACAATAGGATTGGGAAAGTGCTTTTAGCTGTTCCTCTGCCCAAATTTGGCCAAGTTGTGATCCTTACAGAAATTGCATTTTGAGCATGTTTGGGCTTTCGTGCGCAAGTCTCCCAAGTCGGGTGCTGGGCGGGGGGAGAGGGGCAGCAGGGGGAGATGGGGGAGGCCGGCAGGGGCTGGCGGTGGCGCTGGGGGCTGGAGAGTGCTGGTGCATGGGTGCCCCCCCCCCCACTGCCGGCCCCAGGGCGCTGGGTGGTGCAGCCTCGTCTTGTGTGACAAAATCCCCATCCTTTCCATTAGGGAAATTTCCATTAGGAAGTTACATACAACAATAAGCAAAGGTTGTAAAGTCAAGAGCTCAGGAATTAGGAAATGCCGGACTGAAGTTTCCTGTGCAATCTTCCTTTGTGCCCCTTTCGTACAGCCGTTATGATGCAATCTTTAAACGACAAAACTATTTTTATAGCTGTCTTCTTAAAGATGTCTCTTTTCTTGTGATAATGGGCGTTTCTTTTTTTTTTTAATCGTTCAGCAGCAATAGCCCTGCACATTACAGAGGCTATGCATCTTACAGAGTAAAAATGGATTTTTTTCATTGAGCAAAGTGGATTTTGTATCAAATTTTGATGCTGCTGAAACTGAGTATCCTGTGTCCCTAATGGAAATAGATGTTTGTAAAGGAGTTGGATCTGTCAGAGCTGTTGCCTCTCTACCTTGTCTTTAATTTGTTGCTGTCTTGCCATTTTTGACCATTGCTAGTTTTTAACATTGTAGCGTGGAGTGCAGTATTCAGCAAAACGAAAAAAGCAGGCTGAAGTGGAACAATTTATGTTGCCCTAAAGAGGAAGGAAGGATGCCTCTTCCTGTCTAACTGAAGGCATGTTCTGTAAGGCGTTACTTATTGGTATGCTTTCCCCTGCCTGTTTCCAGGATAAGGTGGAAAGCAAAATGATAAACGTCCTTGTCTGATGTTTGCACAAATTAGGTTACAGAGACAAATTACTTCCCAGATCTTCTTATTGTACAGCCTTGGCAGGTTTTGTCTAAAATTAAAAATAGATATTCTGTGTATTCCTGCTCCATTATTATCTGCAAATTTATAATTTAAACATATCAAAGCAGGATAGACTCTGTGTCAGATATAAGACTACTAGGTTATACTCTGTTCAAAAGAGAAAGAAGTCTGAGTAAAGAAGATACAACCACAGTGGTAAAGTTCCTCCTTTCATGCATACTCAAATCTGACACCTGTCTTCCAGCATTTAAAAAGCAGAATTTTACAATACCATTTATAGAAAGCAGTGAGCTTTTAGGAACATAACAGGTAAAAGCTTCAGCAGTTAACATAAAACAAGGCATCAGCTGAATACCAAGAAAGACAGAGTTCCAGATTTCTACTCTTCTACTAAATATATCTCCCCCCTAAGTTTAATGAAAATTTAAAACAGTTGGAGAAATTACATTACTGTTGCAATGTCTAGGGATCCAAGTTGTCTTCCATCTGTGTTTTTGAAGTTGGCTCAAGTCCTGCAGGCCAGGATGCAGTGTGCTGTGCCGGCAGGGCTCCTGGCTGCCTGGCCGGCTGCACCCCATGCTGCCCAGGCTGCCCGCCTGCCCGGGACCGCTGGCTTTGGGGAGGTGAGCATGCAGGAGCTGCTCCTGGGCGCCATGAGTCCCCTCTCCTGTTAGGAGTAATAAAATGCCTCTGGAGTATTTTAAAATTCTCTTTAAGATCTGTCTGGGAGAGCTGTTGAGTTCTTTCAGTGTTTGGTCTTCCCAGTCTTTCACTGAATCTCCATACTTTTTCTTAATCTAGTATAAAGAATTATGCTCCATTTTTTTTTTATCAGCAGGAATAGATTGTTTAGTTTCTCAATTACTTTGTAAAATTCCCCTTGAAGAGATGTATGTCTGGGATTTTTTCCCTAGGTCTTTCCTGTTGCATAGATCCACCTCCCCTCCTTCCAGGATGGGCACATATTTCTCCTGTCACCTGGCATCTCATTCCCGGCATATTCACTTCCATTTCAAATCCTCTTCCATCTTTTGGAGCCACATTGTCCTGGAGTCACTGAAACAAATATCTTGTATCTCACACATCTGTAGGGAGGCAAGACGCCTTGTCCAAAAATCAAGGCAAAGGGAAACCAGAGTTTATGGAGTTAAAAATAGTCGCAGCAGGAGACAGAAAGATAGCTGAGCACTGACTCATTATTTGTAATTATTTGAAGGTACCTTCCTAGCCTAGTTGTGTGGCTCTTGGATGAGAACTATGAGCAAGAAGACAGTAGAGCGATGCTTCATTTCTTTCATAGACTTTCTCATAACATAGGCTATATACTATATACAATGCGATCATATGATTTTCTGAAGTTTGTGGCACACTCACATCAGGTTCCTATCACTATAGATGCAGCCTCATGGGCTGAACCACAGCGTTACCCATTTCATCAATGTGTCTGTAACAGTCTCAAGTTCCTTTTCATGCTTCAACGGCTGTGCTGTTACATATTTTCAGAAGTGTCATACACAACCAGAAAGCAGTGATTTCCAGATGGTATTTTTGGGTCCTTGAACTTAATCTGTATGAGCTCCAGGAAATTATTCTGTTTGTTCTATACTCCTGAACTGAACTAAGGTCTCTGCTGATAGATCTTTTTGTGCATGAAAAATAACCAGAAATCTTTAGGTTGGTCTTGTCCAACGTATCGAGACCAGAGTGAGTCTGTGCACACTTGTGCCCTGCAAACAGCAGTCATGTTTTTCTTTGGTTTCTGCTGAGCAGTGAATGTTTATTTGGATGGTTGGTGAATCCATCTCCATGGATGTCTTGCTAGGCTGTGTTTCATGAGGAGCTGCTAGAGGCAGTTGTGAGTCTGTGTACACTGAATTCCTTTATTGAGTAAATGTAAATGAGAGGATTTGAGGACTTCCACAACAATTGAACTCCCCAGTTCTGTAGCAACACTCATTTAATCTGTGGGAAACTCATCAAAGAGCACCTACCAATTTGACTAGTTTCAAATCTCACAGGCGCTTTTGGGGCATTGTGAACTCCCATAGCTTGAGGGGTGGATCTGAAAATGCAAACACAACATGGTTCAGAAACCTCCATGGTTCCTTTGTTTTACTCAGAGGCTTTTTGTTTTTTCTTTGTCTAGATAATTTGTTTCTGAAATGACAAGATGATGCTGTCTGTTCTGACAATACGCTCAAATCTTTTGTAGCATCTGCATATCCTATGCAGATATCCTGTGGTTTTGCTAAGATGTTTTTGTGTTTTATGTTTTTTTGTTTTGGGAGGAATTGAAACTCTTAACCTGTTCTCACTGATTATATGCTCAGGGTGCAGCTCCTTACAGGCTGATATTTATTTCTTGAGGCTTAAACCTTTAAAACACTTTAAATTCTTTGCCACTCTTACTGTGTTTTAACAAATACTTGAAGGCTTCTTCAGTTCTCTGAACTGAGGTTTTGAACTGAACTGAAATCTCTTTAGTTCCTTAGTTTAAAAAGCTCTAAAAGTCCTTGAGTACTTCTAAAATGTTCAGAAGGCACTGTGAAGAAGTGAATCAATCCAATTATATCTTTTATTTCCTTGGTCTTTTGCTCCCAATATAACCTGAGATTATCCAAATCAAAACTATTTATGTGTCTTGCTCCTACTATTTTATCCGTGTGTTTGCTTATACAGAGAAGCAGGGAATTATCTTGACTTGTCTGTGCATTGTCTCATGCAGTCAATGCATGTTTTCATGTCTCTTTTGTTTTTTTGGGGGTGTCCAGGTGGGGATGTCCAGGGTTGGGCATGTTGTCCAGGCAAGTGAACCTCCAGAATATCACTTAGCTTCACTGTTACCTGATATTTGGGGAATTCAAGCTGGGAACTGCTTGCCAGAAACACTCCTTAGTTTAAGCACAATCTGATGTTGCATTTGATATATCTTGACAAACTCTCCTTTATTCTTGGAGAATGCACCAGTAGACCGTTAAAGCAGCTCCTCTAATTGCTTCCTTTCATTGCCTTCGACAAAGACTTCTGCTAAGTCATTCCCTAACTCTTGTACCGACCAGGTTGCTTCACCGCTTTTGACCTCTGCCCCTGTCAGAGGTTTAAGATGCTGTCTCCATGGTCTGATTTTTCACTGGCTGCAGCTCCCACTCAGCCACATTCATTGCTCTCATGCACCCCTCATTCCTCAGTTCAGCTTGTAGCTGTGTTGGTATAAACAGCAATCCCGACTCTTCAAAGCTTCATCTGCTCCTACCAGCTCACTGCCGTCTTTTTTTTTTTTTTTTTTAAATGTGTGCACATTACTATGTGATGATTTGGTTTCACACCTTTATCCCAAGCCCCCATGATGGGTAGCTCATCTCTGCCATCTTGTACAGCTGATGGAGGCACTTTTGAAGCATCACRAGTTGTCCTGTGGGTATGTACTTCCTCCTGCCCCAGTTCAGCAAAGTCCAAGCACTGTCTCTGGAGGACTGGGAGGCACCGGGGGGGGCACTGGCTCCACCTCAGCAGCACAAGAGCACTCGTATCACCACATTCACTAAGAGCTGGCCATTATTTTGATTCATGTCGTACAGACTCTCTTTCCCTCTAGCACCTGATTTTTTCCGGGAAGTAGAGTAATTTCAGATCTTTAAGGCATCATCATGGCCTGCTGGCTACTGATGTCTTTGGACCCAAAGGTGCTTGTGTAGCTCTGCGTGAATCATACTAATAGTTGCTAGTGGTGGCTCTTGTGTGCCAGCAGCTTTGTTTCCTTGCTCATGGCCTCCCTCTGGACAGCTTGTGCTTCGTGGCCCTTGCCTGCCCGGTGTGGCCTGTGGGCATCGTCTGGCCTGGGACCCAGCGGGGAGACAGTTTGTTATCCACTGGAGGTCTGAGAGCTTCCGGCCCGTAGCCCTCTCTAACGTGGTGATTCCTCCACTAGCTGCTATTTCTTCAGCCGCATGGTTTGATAAAGGAGCCCTTCTCTGGCTGGGAATTAACAGTGAATTCTCCCAAATAAACCACATTGCTATTTTTATGCTTGGGTTTCTCCAACAGTAATTGGGCCCAGGACCCATGGCTGCAGAAAGCAGGCAGTTGCCAAGGGCACTGAACTGGTGGGGGCTGTTGCAAAATGGTCACGGATTTGCTGCCTCCTTTGCTTCTGCCAAAACCCGGGCAGACTGGGCTCGTTTCTGTTCCTGCGCGAAAGCACGTGGGCTGAGCTCAGCCCCTCTGGGCGGCGGGAGCACCTGGCCCCGCTGCTGCGCTGCGGGGTCTGCCTTCGCCCCAGCCCGTCCTCCGCGTATCGGTGCTGGGAAGTGCGTCGGACGATATCCTGGGGGGCCTCCGCCAGCGCTGCASCCCGCTCCCCTCCGCGGTCGTTGTCCTTGCGCCCGGCACGCTGCGGCCCCGGCTGGCGGATGGCTTCGCTGCGCATTGACATAGGCTCGCGCAGAAGCCCGCAGCTCGCCGGGCCGGGGCGAGCGGCGCTGTGGGGCTGGGGCAGCCCCTCTGCCGGGCCCCCGGCAGGCGCAGGAGGCCCCCGCCGCAGCACGGGCCCTGCGTGCCGCATCTGCGCCCTCCGCTGTTATCTGTCTGTGGCCAAAACCCCTTTCTGCTGCTGGGCTGTCTTGGAGGGACCATAACGGGTGCTGAATTGTCTGAAGCTGATAAAAAGCGGCTGGGTGGGTATTTGAAACAGAACATGCATTGCATCTGTAAACCTGCAAAAACAAGTGCCAAGACCAACCTGCAGTGAGGCTGTTTTGTGTTTCCAGCCGTTCAGCTCCTTCTCCTCCTGCCCCAGAGAGGGGGTGCAGGCAGCACAGGCCTATGGCGTCTGTGCCCTCGGACAGAGTCGTTGGACGAAGGTCCGAAACTTACCAGCTATGGCTAAAATTCCATTTCTTTTTCAGTTTGGGTGACCTCTCATCCTCCCTGTAATTAGGTGAATATGTTTGTTGTCTTTTCTTGGTGATGATAAAAAAACAATCTGTAAACCTGCGGGAGGTGTTGTATCATTCCTTCCCCTTCTGACCTTCCTTAATGCATTTGGAGAAGGGCACTTCTGAGAGCCTGCGTTACTGTGGCTCGCCTCACCCTGCTGAAATGCGCTTGCCCAATCTGCTGAGCAAAAATAGGGAAAAGGTAGGTTTGCCCTCATCCAGACCACAAAAGCCTTCTAATATTTTCTCACATCTCAGCTTTCCCGCAATACTGTTTTTTCCTTTTCTCATTTTTCTTCAGCTTTCAAAAATTCTTCAGGAGGAGCAGGGAGGCGAGCAAGTACCAGAGAGGACAGGAAAAGTGTCCCCTCTTCCAAGAGGGCTTTTTCTCCTTCTGGCCAGCCAGAAGAGGACAGGAGCTTAGTGGTCCCCTGCTCTCCCCCTTTCCTCAGCACGGTTAACATCTGTGAATGTGTTAGGAAGTAAATGCCAGGAAGGAAGAAGAGCTATTTAAGCTAACAGGCAGAGTTGGCTCAAGTGGGATATAAACTGCCAATGAATAAGTTTTGGGTGGAAATTAGAAGAAGGTTTCCTGCCATTAGAACAGCACAGTTTTGGAAACTTGGTGGTGCTTCATGAGGTTATGCAATATGGTGCGTGCAATGGTAGGGAACTCCTCTTGTGAACAACTGTTACTAGTTTAAACTGTTGTTTTTGTTCCTGGCTTTTAACTATAGTCTAGGAACTCTGTTTTCAGGAGTTTGCGAAGTTAACAGGGTGCCTGTTTTGTGTCAGGATAACATTTTCCTTTTGGGATAAAACTGAGGAAGGCTAGATATTTTTTTTCTTATTTGCCTATTTTTCCATTTGTATATCACAAAGGCAATAAAACTAGCCTAGGACTTGGATAGGAATATTTAGTACATTTTTACAAATTTGTAATGTTTGCTAAAATAATTACTTTGAACTTGTAGCTGGTAGCCAGCATGGATAGGAGGTCGAAGTATGATCTCTCAGAAATGAAGAGCTGGGATTTTGCTGTTAGACTGTTGAAAAAGGAGAGACCCAGGGCCTCTGTGGGTCGAGACTCCCCCTCCGCGCTCCTCTCTGTCTCTTCAAGGTGGGAAGATGTCAGGTGACTGAAGCGCTTTCTGTAGGTAGGCTGAGAACAGTCTACCATGAATTATAAGTTGTACGGTGGGAGTCCTGTAACTCCTACACTGGATCCACTTAAACTCTTGGATATGTTAAGCTAATAAAGTTGCAGCCTGCCGCTGAAATCCATCCCAGAGTCTGTCTTCAATAGCCTCCTTGTAGTGATTAATGACAGCAAGCTCGTTGCTGTTTGCAGTTAGGGATTTGCTTGTATCTGTCTGCTTTTGCAGATAGTGAAGTTTCAGATAACGGATTATAGTTCCTGTGGTTCTTTGTTGCCTAGAACATGGCACAGAAATTTTACACCCCTGTAAATTGTTGTCAAATGCTGCTATTCTGGTTTTATAATCCACGTGTTCATTTTGCATAGCCGTAACTGAATAGTTACGGTATAATGTTGGGAGGAGGAGTGGGAACCTTGATTGCAGCAGTGTTGCCATATCAATAGTTTAGACAGCTTTCCCCCTTCCACTTGTGGGTAGATGTATATTGGAATATTTTTATACATGCTGGCAGCCCAGGAAAGAATAATTAGCACAATCACAGCTAGTAATTTGCGAGCAGTGGCTTGTTTTATTTGCAAAACATCTGTTCTTTATAAGTTCTCCTTTTCCTTTTTCATTCTGCTTATGCCCATGACATTTAAAAAATTACATTTTTTTGTGTGCTTTAAAAAATAATGACTGTATGATAGCTTGCTCAAGTATAGGTAAATAAACTCTGGGGATCACTGATGTATCAAATGCTTTGTATGTAAGTATCATTAACCATTCTCTAATTGTATTTTAATAACAGTTTGTAGTTTAAAAGTTTTACAGTTCTTGGTTGGATGAAGAGGTAGAAAAGCAACAAGGAATTCAGATGATTAAAAGTTTAGATTTCCCTAGACCATGGATTGGCTATTGCTAAGGTCCCCAATGCCCTGAGGAAGTCTTGCTTCTTGTGGTCAAACCTGAGACAAAAAAATGGACTTGCTATACATCCCTCCTCCCATCTGCTGAAGCTCTAGATATTTTTTTAGATTTCTTCAGTGCTATATGAAATAGGTTCAGGCATTAGTTAGATCCCTCAAGTAGAAGCATAGCATAATATTAAATGTTTTGATTGTCAGTGGTTGATAACACCGTGAAATCGTCCCTGTTGTTTATAATATGGCTGGGAGGTGCACCGTGCATGCACATATACCTGCAAACCAAAAGTATCCTTCTGTTTGGGTTGGTACCAGTCACAGTGCATACAAGCATTGCAGGTTTGGCGCACTCAGCCACGGGGCTTTTCATTTATGTTGTTRAAGGAGATGCCTCACATTAGACTCAGGGGAGTAATTCAAAATAAAAACTATACAGACTTCTGCAACCTGAGGTTTCAGTTTAGCATCCGCTTGACTTTAGATGTTGAAACACCACTTTTATGACTGATATTTTCTTCACTGTATTTCTAACTTTGTGTTACATTTATATATATTTTTTACACAGCATCCTTTACCTTGGGTGTTTCCTTCTATCCTTCCATCACTCTTCCAGTCAGAATTAATCTGAATATTATTTACTGGGGGAAGGGAGGGAAGGGAGGGAGAGCAACAGGGAATTCCCATTCATCAGTTCAGCAGCACTAATGGAGCTGAATGAAATCTTTCCCCTCATTCACTTTCTGTGGCCTAATATTCACCACCTTGTGGCTCCTTGGCTTGCGCCCACAGCACGCTGAATTCCCAGATGGTCACCGTATTGAAATGTTAGCCAGGCCTGGGCCTGTTCAGCTTCCAGGACTAGGCAAAACTGGGTGCATTGAGTCTAGCTTGGCTAAAGGCTGGTCTGCACCTAACCATGTAATAGTTTACAGATATGTATGAATCCTTCGTATTCTGGAGTATATTTTTCATTCAATATACAAATATAAGTCCCATTAAAGTGAGTAGCAGTTATGTATGTTCATGAGGAGGAGAATAACTTCTGTGTTTTGCTTCTTACAAGGCATATGCTGTTACGATATATATTTTTAATTGATTAAGAGGTGGGAACAGTAACAGTGTATCTGATCCAAGTTTTTAGCAAAAGATTCTTTATTGGTCTCCATACTGTAAAATATTATTCTAGGCATGATCCCAAAGGCATTTTTGATCATCGGGCTAGATGAAAAGAATATACATTTCTAAGTATCCTGGAAGTACTAGTAATTTAAATTACAAGTTTATCTTGCTAACATTTTATTTGATGGCCAGCAAGCCACAGTTCAAAAATGTTAAGCAAAATCTTGTAATTTAAAAAATATGTCTCAGAAGTTTTGGGACCTTTTATCTTTTCAGTCCTTGCCATTTGGGTGGCAGGACCCCAATAACTTGTCAGAAATACTCTCCATGCCATTAGAGGATGAACGGTCAGTGCACCCAGAGGCAGGGGTGGCTGCTGCACCCCGGGTCATCTTGTGGCATGCGCCCATGCTCGCCCATGCCATAAGGTCCTAAGACATATCAACCTGTCCTGGGCATTATACGATCAAATTTAATGTCTTATATCAAAAACATATGAATGGTGTCTCCTCCGATATTTTCAAGGCAAGTGGCTATGACTGAAATTGCAGTTTTAGCTCGTGCCTACAGATAGTTGCCTGTGCATGTATAATTTACCTGCCTAGACCTGTAACCCTCATGTAGCACCTACCCTAGGCCTCCAACAGCCTGAAGAAGGCCTTGGCAGTTCTTTCTTGAAATATGCTTTCCTGATCTAAAACTTCCACTGTCATTGTATTTTTGCTTATTAAATAAGGCTCAAGCATTTTAATGCCAAGAGACAATGTAACTTAAATGAGTATGCACACTCTGAGACTCTTTTCTAAAAAATATCTTCTTTTCCTTTACAAATAATTTATAATATGAGATTCTATTATTATTTTCATAAGTTCATATAGCTATGAAAGTGTAGTATGGAATATCTCAGTTATTGAAATAGGTGACGAAAACTATAAAGCTAAGAAAGTACACAACTGTATGATAACTATTCACACATTTGCTTTGAAATAAGAATATGCCACATAAAAGTTAAGTTTTATGAGCAGACATGTTAGCATGCAACTTCATATGGGGCACCAGGTGCAAAGAGCTGGTTGAAAAGATCTTCCCTTTTTGACAAAAGCAGAAATATGCTCCCATGAAAGGAAGGACTTTGCTCCCAGAGGGCAGCTCAGACACTGGCTAGGCCTGGGGCAAAAACAGTGACGTGTAGAGATGGTAAAGATTGAAAAGATGAAGATTTTGCCAAAATGAATTTTGAATTATGCAGATGCATAAAAATCCATGAAATGATGTAGGCTGAGAAACACAGAGGATAGACCCTAGCTGAAAACTTCTGCAAGATATTTACCAAAAGTATAGCTGTAAGATAGAACTTGCAGAGTCCTGTTAATCCGTACAGCCTAAGTCCACTGGCAATAAAGGGTATTTCACACACTATCATTTAGGGAGCAAATCTTTTTTTAGATAGTTGGAGAAAGATTTTAGATATGTGGAGACAGATTTGGTGAGTGCTATTAAAATAATAAGCATCTGCTATTAAAATAATAAGCATCAACTTTCATGTGGCTACATTCTTGCATCTTAATAAGTTGAAAAGATTCCTATTTAACAAATCAAAAAAGATTCCTGTTTAAAGATAAGCATTGCAAATAAGTTATTTGCTGAAGTAGCAGTTTTAAAAAAATGCTTTTGTATAATAATTATTGCTTTATGTAGACTATTAAGGGACAGTATATTCATTTGTGCATCATGTTACATTAGGTTAATTGTCATCTATTTCAAAAGAAGAATTCACTGAGATAGTATCATGTAGTCAACTGTATTGAGTATGTTAGGAGTGATTTGTATCTAGTATGATAAGAACGACTATTAAATTTAAGGAAAAAAGTGAAATGTATAAGAAATGAATTACTGGAGAAAAAATGTAAAGTTATCACTCTTCAAACTCATCTGTAAAATTCAGAAACTTTTTGAGTCCTGCACTGGAAAACCATCAAAGAAAACCATAGTTTTCACTTATATTTTCACTTATTTAAATTTTTCTGTGAAGCCATTCTTAATGACATTAGGATTTTTTGCATGACTTTCAGTTATTTTATTCTCTTAGGAGAATCCTAAATTCTTAGCATTTAATTTGTTTATATATGTGATGTGCATTGAAAAGAGAATAAATCTAATTCTTTTCTGCAAATTAGATTTTCTACAGCTATTAGCCCCCTAAAATAGTCTAAAAATCTGCTTTTTGCCAATTTTTGTGTAGGGAAATATTTAGGTTCTGTGTTTTTTTTTTTTAGTAGTGGAGAGTAGAAGGAGCATCCACGAGAAGAGAGGTTCTCTTTTATGTGCATTTTGCTTCTTCAACTGCCCTCTTTTGCTACCCTCGACATTTGAGTCACATTATGGTGAATCAAATCTACTCCTAGCCAAGAGGTATGCAATCAGTTAGCATGGATGAAGTTATATTCCTGAAATGTCCCTTTACTTCTGCCCTAAAAACAAATCCTGCTCACTTTCATTGTATTTCTAAGTAAGTTTGAACCTGGAACGTGTTTCCTTGTAACCTGGCTGTTAGACTCTTTCCATTGGCAAGAGACAGACAACTTGATGTGCTCACTCAACTCAGGGTCCCATTTATATAGATAAATTTACTGTGCCAGAAGTTACATTAAAGCGTCATACTGCCCTAGTTGTTTTAGAACAGGATTCTATAACCTGGTAAGCTTTCCTACATAAACATTTGCCTATGTAGAATTTATGCCTTTACATTTTTGCTTTTTTTATCACATTTTTCGTTCTTGAAGCAGTGAAGACAACTTCCACATATATACCACAATATCACCTTTTCTTGTTTTCAGAGCAAAAATATTGTCACTGTGAAGGCTAGCCTTTTCCTTCAGATTTACAGCATTATACAGACACCTGCTCATCTGAACAGGATGAAGAAGCAGGAGTCAAACAAATGGACACTGCTGGACTTACCAGCATAAGAAAGCATAAAAGAAGGAAAATGGTCTCTACATATTGTATTTCCCACTAAATGATGATAAACATGACATAAATGAGCCCTCTTAATGCTTTAGATGTGATCTGTATGAGAGTGCCGGGGACTCCAATGGGATTACAATGTGTGACTTTGCAAAGTGACTTTTCAGATACAGATGCAAAATAGTGCACGTTGTCTTGAAGTATCCCAGTGACTGAGAAGCAAGTATTTAAGGCAGTGCCTGAGAAAGTTCTTCCTTGGAATGATACATCCACATGTAACTGAGTGCATACAACAAGGAGGTAGAGAGATTTACGTATTATTATGAGGTATAACTGGAAAAATTTGCTGAAATAAAGTTAAGAATTGCACATATAGAAGAAATGCTTTCTGATTCTTAGCTGTGTTTTATTGTGTGATAATTGGGAAGTTATTACCAAAGAAAGCTGAAATATTATTATTTGAGATGTTTATGATGAGAATGGTTATGTTCCATGCAGCTCAAAATGGGATGGATGCAGATAGACTAGATCGTCGGTAGGCCTTTCTACCTTTCGTTTACTTTGTCCTGCTAGTCATGATCCAAACTATGAAAATTGTGCAACTTGGTGTTTATTTAATATTAATGCATGCTAAGACCCTTTAATTGATGTAATTGCATAATGATAGCAATGTTTGGCCTTTATGATGCTTTGACTCTGTATTTAATTTTGAAAAAATTGTCGGGTATGCCTGTCGTGTGCAGTGGAGGTCAGCGCAGAGGTCCCCAGGCTACGGTTGGCACAGGTGAACGTGGCTGCGGCCCTGAGCTGCACGGGGTGGGTTTCGGTGGGGGTCCTCCACGCGGTGTGATTGTGTCAGAGCCATGAGGTTGCCTCGTAGCAGAGCTGGCTGTCCTGGTACGGTGCTCGGGCAAGGGGCTCTGCTGCTCCGGCGCCTGCAGCTAGCATGGCTGGTGTTAGCGTAAACCTCTCTGCACCATGGTCCATGGTGAGGCACAGACAGAAAGCCTTGAAAAGCCTTGGGCTAATAAAGTTTTACTTTAGAAGTCTTGCCCCACTGAACTCCACGACAAAACTGCAGTTGACTTCACAGGGATAAAACCTGTCTCTTATTCTTCCTAGATTTTGAATAGAAATCTCAGCTTCCACTAAAGTTAATGGAAGTCACATGCCCGTTCCAGGAGGAGAGCAGATCTCTTTCATCTCTTGAGTACCATGCTCCTCTGTGGCACTTCCAAGGCTGCATCAGTTATCGCAGGCCCGTTTATTTTAATGATGCAGCAGGAGTGTCCTAACTTCCTATGAAGGTACTTTGTTGTAATTATCTTGTATGTCTAGGGGCACCACAAGGGGTTACATTTATTTTACTGCCAAAGAACTGTTGTTTCAGCTGCAGTTCTATGAAGAAACAATCACATCTCCAGCAGTTTGTTAGATTAATCACAGGTGTGTAATCCCAGCACATACCCTAGAGGGTATATCCTTTGACCTGTTTCCTTTTTTAAAGGGGAAATTCTGAATTAATATCAGTTGCATTGCTTATCACAGTTCACATTGGGTTTCTGCAGGACACTGCAAAAAATAAACTAAAAGCTTGTATGACCTTTATTTTACTTGTGTATAAACGAATACTGTAATTTAAAAAACCTGAATTGCTCATTAGCAAAATAGCCTGGCAAACTGAAAATTAATGATAAGAGTTTGAAGGCAGAACTGGTCCAGTAACTAAGTAAAGCCTGTAGAAGGGAAGGATTTGTCTACCCTTAGCACCTAATGGTGCTTCTGTGTTTTATCCCAATGGCATTAAAATAATTAGCTCATAACATCATTATTTATTATTTTGCAGTAGGTAATAGCTAAAGATCACTGATCCTCAAGAATCTGTGTAGTCATTTTGCAGGTTTAAACTAGGATTTTAACATAGTAATTATTTGTTCAGGACTGGGGTAGCATAAAGATACACCATTTTTCAGCTTCATTCAATGCCTTATGTTACAAAATGGCATCAAGTGAGGTTAAGAGTCTCCAGAACCAAAACTGAAGGTTTTCTGGACTATGAAAGGCTGTTACTTTTCAGTTATGCAACTATCTAATGCAGAAAAAAGTAAAAATCAAAGATCTAGGCCTTTTGTAAACTGTAGTTAGTTTAAAAGCCTCAGCCAGGGAAAAATTCAACCAGTGTATTAGAAAGAACATACATTTACATTTATTATAAGTTGAATTCTTACAATAAAATAACCTTAGGAAGAGAATCTCTGTATGGGACTGGATCTCTCCACATTAAAAAGAAATATGTTTAAATGACTCATAGAAACATAAGAACTATTTTACCTAGCAGTATATTTTAAGTAATTTTGGCTGCTAAGTCCTCTCTATTTTTTTGGAAATGAGATTTTTATTTTACCTGAAGCAGTGAGCATAGTGGGTTGGTATGGGTGTCTATCACAGCACTTCAGGGATATGCGCACACTGCGAAAAAGCGGGATGGAATATCAGGGCTTCAGATTATCCATATCTGCATTTCTGAATTTCCATTTTGAGCACTGTACTGAAACAAATTAAGAGCAAAGTAAAACCTTTCCTGAAGGTTGTTCCATCCTAAGACTCAGCTCCACACTAAAATGTAGGAGTATGTTAATCACAGAATGTGCACCAAAATAGGTATTTAATTAAGGTGATGAATGCAAATGAAAAATGACTATTGGCACGGATTTTGTGAGGGCTTGTGCAGGAATGTGCACCTTCCTAAGCACAGACCCTCGCTGACTGCTCGTCGATGGAGAGCCAGATGTGCAGCAAGCCACAGYAGAGTTTAGAAAGCAGTGAGGAAGTCTGGGAAAAACACCATTCTGAAAGGAGTTAAAGCCTAATCTTCYGGCTGTCTGTATTCTTCACTCATGCTATTCTAGAACTCCAGAGTGACTCTTGTATATATAGGAACTGGCCTTAATATAACTCTCTTGTATGCCCTATGGATCTGTTCAATATGCACAGTACATCCTTAGTTCCCCTATTTATCACCAAGCAAAGAAAAGAAAGCTTGCTAGTGTTTTAGCAGAAGTCTGTCTAGGAAAGTAGTGGTCTGGCAGGTCTTGCAGAGCAAGGCATAGCTGCCATTCTTCAGGATATTTATATGAAATGCATCCAGTGGGAATTCAGATTCCTTTGGGGATTTCTTTCTTGGACAGGGTATTGCAAGTAATAACCTTTAACTGCTATTAATAATCTATTAACTCCTTTGATGGGWCTAGTGAACACAGCTGTGTGACAGGAAATCTTGTTTTGGGAGAATGGATGTACAGAGTCCACCCTGAAAAAGATATTTGTGGGAAGAAGAAGAGAGATTTAAGAAAATAAATGTGCCTTGCCTCAGCTCTGTGATTGTTTCTCTTATTATTGTGCTTAATAATAGACTTAACTTCAAAGCCCAATTAACACTTTTATGAACACAGTATGATTGGTGAAATAGTTCACATGTTTTTTGCTAAAGAGAAGGTTGTTTTCTGCCCATGTGAGTTCATATAAAGGCTTTCTCAAAACAGACAGTACTTGAAACTTAATTGAAAATGACAACTTACAATTCTGCAGAAAACTGCAAAAATGAATATTACATTTTTTGCTGTGAGATTTCTTTAGCGTCCCTGTGATTAAGTTAGTGACGAATGCCTTCTCTGCTTCCTACATATGAGTGCTGTAGCACAGTAATAGAAGATTAGTTGGAGAAAATGACTAGTACTGGAAATACAATACTTAACTTTTCAGGCACTGCTAATTTGTTAAATTTGGCCTGCAATGATACAAACTATAAAACTGTGTTGCAATAGGAGGAAGAAATCTTGCTTATTTCTATTGAATCATTTCATTTGCTGGTATCTTTGCCTTGAGACTTGCAGAAAGAGTACTAATACTAAGAAGGCTACATATGAACTTTATAAAGAGAGAATAAACTTCCCACTTTGACTGTTTTCATTAAATGTTTAGCTATGTAAGTTTTACCAAAGGACCATGTAACAACTGAATGAAGCCTTCAGGATTTCTCTTCAAAGTGATAACCTGGACTTGTACCAGATGTTTCTTTTGCAAAATCCTGGGAGTACTTTCACTCCGTTAAGTCTTGGCAGGGGAAAGTCCTAACAATTGCCACAGCCAGGCTGCGGAATAACTTTATTAGTGTTTACAGACAGAAGAAGCTGAATGATCATAAATCCTATTCCAGTGGAGTGTTTTACATTGTTATCGTTATTTGAATTTTAAAATGGGAAATGGTAATAAATGAAAACCTGCCTCTACTGAAATCAGTGGAAATAATTTGCAATGATTTTAATTCAGCAGAATTTCATCCAGGATCCCTGTTCAAAGTGTTTGTTTAATGAGAACAGAGTATGTTGAACACTTCACAGGGGCATGGTACAGAGAAATCCTTTCTCCCCAATTTCCTGTGAAAATTCGTTAAGACTCATGGGACCTCTGAACAGGTAGGTGGAGGCAATCCACTTGGGAGGAATTTGTTTTGTTAGAACAGGGTATAAAGATGGGATAAAACTTGTGCAAAGACTGGGCCAGACRTGCCTACTTATGTGTATACTTATGGTTACTTTACATACACTTCTGTCTTGCTCACTGACGATCTCACTTGACTCAGTGACTGAGTGCTGCTAACCAGCGCTGGTGGACCACGGCCCTCTGCAGCAAAGCTAGTGTTATAATCAGGATCTTGGGGGTTAAACCCGGTGCACTATCTGTGGGCAATCCTTTCTCTGATCAGCAATGAAAGCCTGATGCTGCAACGTATTAATACATCAAATCTCAAACGTATTTTTTCAGTTTCAAAAACACTACGTGTAAGGAATATTGTTAAGATTTAAAGCTTTGAAACACCATGAAAGCACCTTCTGGCACTTCACCCTGGGGCATGGCGGTAGTTATGCTGCTGCGCTCCCTTTCCCATCAGTTACCTGCCTCGCAGCTGGGCCGTCGGCTCCTGCCCCGTGACCAGTTCCCTTGGGCCCCTGTCTGGCGGCTCGCACCGCCGGCTTCCTGGAGTGCGGCAGCTGGGAGCCGAGGGGCTGGAGACCCCTTGGCCGCTGGCTGCTGGCCGGGGCTGCCCTGGTGCTGTGCCAGTGCCTCTGCCACTTTGACGGACTTCTGTGAACCACATCTGTTTTTCCCAGCAAGTGAGGACGAGTCAGCTCTAATCCAAGGACTAATCCSGCTAACTGTGAAGAAGCCCAGATTTGTTGTTTGCTGACAGAGTTCTGATTTTTTTATCTTAGAGGATTTCTTAATCTCAGCCATRTGCTGTAGCATGTAATGCATATTGATTTGCAAATAAACACTGTGATTCTGTATGTGCTTAAGTACTTCTGTATTCTGTATGGGCTTCTGTAAGTAGCAGAACGTGGAAATGGGAATATGTTTAATTCTTGCAATTAAGCATTGGTATCTAAAGCAAAAAAAAAAAGTTTATGAATTTCAGATAAATTTTGTTTTAAGATTGTACATAGTATTCCAGATATKCTTGATTATGTTTTATAGTACTTGCTACATATGTGTTTATGTAATGTAATCAATGGTAATCTCCCTGAAATTAACTGTGTACTAGTAACACCTGATTGTCAGTTTTACATGCAATAGCTCTGGGATTTAATGCTGTGTAACTCTTCCTGGAAAAACAGAATTCTGCCTTGTGCTTCAACAAAGACTTAAAATAAGAAGGAAATATAGCAGAATTGCATAGAATATTAATTGAGTACCTCATTCTGTGACATTAATATTTTTTTTATCCAAAAAGCCTCAGCCTTTTTCAGCAGAAAGAAGAGTTTGTACTCAGAGAATGAAGACYTAATCTGCATTTTGATTCTTTGTCGTTCACTGTGTGCCTTGTGTAACACACTGCATACTATTCAAACTCATCTGAATATAAAAAAAAATTCAAAAATTTTTTTGCTGAGACACGATTATAGCATCAGTGCTTTACGAAAATGATTTGTCTTTGCATCACACAAATATGTGAGTTTGTTGTTATTATTTCCACTTCAGAGCTGGAGAACTGCAGTGCGGGAGTGTGAATGCAGAAACGAGTGGGACCCTTCTGAGGCACCCAGGAGCCGATTTTTCAGCGCAGCCAGCTAACATACCCATTCGCATGTTCAAAGGCTGACTCCTATTTACTTTAGCGGAGGCTCGGAGAGTTCAGGCGTCCTGCRAGTTCTCCGGCCCCGGCGCACGAGTTAGGTTTGCCAGGAAAGAGGAACTTGCAGTGTGTGTGAAAGCTGTGCCCCAGGCGAGCTGCCGAAGCCGCCTGCGGCAGGCGCGGGGCCGAGCTGGCAGGCAGCGCTCAACTGCCATAACCACAGGACCAAGTCTCTCTTCTTGCAAGTCATCAGCGGGGTGGAAAACTTTAGATTTACCGCACAGATCGCTGCTGCTCAAAATAACGGACTAACCGACCGCAGTCACAGGTTATGGCCCAGGCGGGGCGGAGGGACGGGTGCGTGGCAGCGGGTTTCACGGCAGGCAGGGGAGCGGCTGCGGGGCYGGCAGCCCTGGGCTCCCTCTTGGCGCTGGAGCGGCGTGCTGCAGCGTGCCTGAGGCTTGCGCTTTACTTTCTTCAGCCTGGCTCAGCTCTGTTTTGCCCCTCCAAATCCTCATTTCAGTTCCAGGCTCCCCGTCTCCTTTCCTAGATCCTTTCTAGGGCTCCGCATCCCAGTCGTCTTTCTGAGCCAGATGGAGGTGCTGATCCCAACAGGCCGTATTCCTGCCCTGGGCTTCTGCCCCCTGCCCAGCTCTTTGCTGCGGTTTGGTCCCTCTTGCGGCACCCCAAACCCTGGGTGCATCTGCGTATTCAAACCAGGCCACTCTGGTACTGCCCAGGCCCCCCCAGGGGACGATGACAGAGAGAGCAAAAGGAGATTTGCCCCTGGCCTCCTCTCTTAGCAATGCTGAGACCTTCGTCTTGAAATGCAGTTGCAGGGAGAAAGCCACTTTGGGGTACTCCCTTCACAGGGTAGAAAATATTTAGTGCACATACAGAATTTAGCTAATGACCTCTAACAAATCATCCACTTCCTTTTTTTTTTTTTTAGGAATATAATTTTGGGTGATTTCCTCCCTTCTGCCCCTCCCAAGAAGAGCAAGAGACAAACCCTGCACACTTAGATAACTGCCGTCACAAATTTCAAGTTCCCTACTTGGAAATATGAAGGCTCCAGGAACTCTCATAAAAAGGTTGCCAGAATTTTGGACCTAAAAGTTTTCTCATTCACTTCTGTCTTYGGATATCACTGAACTGTTTTTTGCTGTAGTTTTCAAATAAGTCAGACAGGCAAACATACTACATGAAAATTTCAACCTGGAGGTTCAAGTGAAAACAGAGCCTTGCTATACAACATGCTAGGACCACCTGAAGTTTAGGCAGAGCTATCCGCTTCTCCTGTGATTCTTCTTCATACCTTCCATTCTTTCCCAGTTTTGCTCCTGATCTGTGAACTGGCAGCCAAAAGAGGTTGAGAAATCAGTTCCAGGAAGAAAACCAAAGTATTCCAAAGAACTGGTTTTGAAAGAATTTTACCAGAGGAATTGATAATACAGCAAATGAGACAAAATAACTTAAAACTAATGGAAAGGTGGAAGAGATACATAACTAGGATAGTCTTATAAACATAACAGAAAAAAAAAATCTTAATGCAGGAGTTCTTGTAACTGTTTAATATGGTAAGAAACACTGACAGATAGCAGGTAAGAGAYAGGCAACCAGTTAGGGCTAGCACTTGCCCAAATCTCAGGGTGTTAAGTCATGAGGGTCTCATTGCACCTGCAGGGAGAGGTCACTGCTCGAGCCTGAGTTCAAAGCTGGAGGAACGTGCTCCTTCTACCATGTAATCACTAATATAAAGCTGCATTACTGCAAATATGGTAAGTGGATGTACTTAATGTATCACTATTTCTAGATGGGCCAGATCTAACCTTTAGCCTGATTTTTTTTTTTTWAAAACCTACAATTACTGACACCAGTTTGACCTTGTTTTGGGACCAGTTCTAGCCTGATCATTCCTTCTACCACTGTTCTTACTGCTCCTTCTTTTGTCTTCTCTTCAGAGCTCAGGCTAAAGCTTAACTGACACAGGACTCTACAGAAAGCTATTAATGCTAGCAGATTTTAGTGGACCTGTGTCCCTGCTGTCATTCTTTTCCTGTATTTCCTGCTTGTCCTTCACCTTAGTAGTGGTGGCTCATCTATGCTTACAGAGCACCTARTATCACAGAGGTCTGGTTCAGGAGCTGGGCTCCTAGGTGCTGCCCAGGGTCTGAACATGATATCTGGGACACTGCAAGTGGATCTATTTTGTCCCCAGTACTCTGAAGTGTTAGAGCATTCAGTAGCAACAGCTTGGGTAAGTGAAATTATAAAAGCTTTATCAGTTGTCAGGAAGATTCTCTATCATCCTCTGGACTGCATTTTCATTAGGGGAAGTGCTGCTTGCTCTTTCATGCTGCTGAAGATGTTTTTTGATCCCCTGTTGCTTCCTTATTTACCATGGAGAGGAATCATGTGAATGAAAGGATTAGAAACAAGTAAGGTTTTGGCAGTATTTCACACAGAGGACATAAAGAAGCCAGTGCTCACTTATGGACTGCAAGGCTTCAGAAAAACAGTTTCTCTTTACAGCTAATTGGAAAAATTCTGCAGTCATTTTAAAACTGAAGGTTGAGCTGGGATCAAACTGCAGCTGTTAATTACCAAGCAGATTTCATGGAAGTTTGGGCAGTTTTGACCTGAAGCTGTTGCGGTGTTTCTGCTTTAGACAGCCTCATTCTTGTTGAAAAGAATTTTAAATAGTGCCTATGTCAAAATCACTGCTGGTAACACTATACAAAAATGACTGAGGTATATTCTGAGGTAGTGAGTATTAATCATTGCTAAAACATAGTACCTAAGCCTCAATGTATATTCTAAACAAAATCATCAGTATTGGTTACTTTTGTTTTTCCTTATCTAAAACATAGATACAGTGCCTRTGTCTATAGCCAAAGTCTCTTGTAAGAAGCTGTTTCAGCCAGACACCAGCTTTACAAATGCTAAGTTTATGGAGAAATGACACAAACTTACAATATTTCTCCCAAGTTTTAACTGTCATATACTAATGAAACAAAATTTTTTATGTTATTTGTAGTAATGTCTTCTAGCTGTTCCCAGAAATACTGCTTCTTTCAGCTAGTATTTGAAGTCTTCAGTTGCATATTGCAATTTATTTGTGGCTGAAGAGTAAAGTAAGTGGAAATAAAAAAATTCCTAGGAGCAATTGCCATTTAGAAGAGAGAAAATAAGTTCATCATGAAGATACTAACCCACTCTTTGGGAACAGAGCATTTTAACTCAAACTTGCTCTTAAATACATTTTGATAAATAAGCGTTGCTTCAATGGTGGTTAAGCTTCAATTAACTGTTGGTTACCCTTGCTATATGGATCCCTTGCTCTCCTTGGAGAGGGTACTGATCTGAATAGTCTAAGTACTTGCCTATCACTGCAAGTCACTCAGAATCTGATTTTTAGCAATTAAATATAGTTAAAGTCTGTCAGCAGGTAGTTGCCTTATCCCTTTCAGTCAATGCCAAAATAAATTTTAACAGGTAAAAACTTATCCTTTTCTGGGCTTTGATTTTCTTCAAGAAAATAAAATGAAAACACAAAATCCACTCAGAGTCTTTTCTCTCCAGGGTTGGGCACTTTCCAACATTCATTCAGCTCGCACCCCTGGTCCTCTGAAATATAATGAACTTCRGAGTCCTCTTTGCAGAGGGCCGCCACTCCTTTCTTTCGCAAGACTGGGAAAATGTGCTGCTGCCTCCTCCCTTCGGAAGACGATGTTTTTCCAGGCCAACCCAGCGGCCTGCAAGACTCCGAGTCAGGCGCAGGCGAGACGTGTGGGACCTCGCTCCCCGGGTGCCTCCCCCAGAAGGGCTCCCGCGGGAAGGAGGAAGACGCCGGCGCGTGAGACTGTGCTTCCCACGCGCTGGCAGCCCCTCTGGGCGCAGCGAGGGGAAATCTGCAGTGCTTTGTCCCCTTCCCAGCTGGTGGCACAGGCTGTGTGGGGCGAGGAGAGGTGTCTTCTGCCTCCTGCCAAACAGAAAGACTCTCTGGGTGAGACTTAGGTGGCAGGACAAGGTGATGTGCTTGGAATTGGCTTCCAGTGAAGCCAGCAGCTGAAAAGGGATTTATATACAAGCAGGAACCATTCAAGTACCTGAGTAAAAACAATTCTCTTTACCTTTGATGTTCTGTTAAATTGTTTCCATTCTATGTGGGACAGTGATTCACTTTCAGTGATGTTCAAACAGGCCTTAATTCGGACTCTCAGAACCCTCACTTTATTTTGGGACTACTTATAAACACAAAAATGAAGCACAACCAAAAGTATTTGAAAAATTGAGGCAGATAACAACATACRTAAAGCATTTGTAGGATTACAGCCTGTTATCACTGCCACTATTATYGTGAACTGAAATCACAGAATGAATTTGTGTCATCGTAGTCACTTTACTAGTAAAATGTCAATGTTGCAAATTYAGGTCAGGAAGAGCTTGAAGAAAGCGCATCTACAACTTCTTGACACAGTTATTAAGAAAATGAGAATAATTTGCCATGTAAACTATCTCTGGTAATTTTTAAGCTTGCTCTGGTGCAAAAATCCACCTTTTGCTCAGAGCTTTGTAACAAAAATATAGTCACCCAACCTTTGTTTCCAATTCTAACACAAATTTAAGGTGATAACAACGGGAGAAATTAGACAAGTACTTTCCTTCCCCCTGGAGGCTGAAGGTGATACTTCTGAGCTCTGGCTGGTCTTTTCTAAATTCTGGCCCTTGCAGCTCAAGTCTTTCAAAGTATGAGGGTGTGTCACCGCAGCTGCTGCATCAAACAAAATCAAACAGATTTGATTAATATAAACTTCAAAATCATGCCATCTTTCCTTCACAAAATACTTCAAACACAGCAAGAAGTGTCATCTCCCAGATGACGGAGGTTAATCTACTTAATCTCCTCTTTTCCTTGCATCTGAATGCAAACTACTGGAATATACCCAATTACGTCTCACCAGTCAGAGTAAATTCCTCATTCCGACTACTTCAATCAGATTTTAAGAAGAGATTTCTAGTTCCTTTGCAATATCAATCTGGCTTCTAAACCCACACAAATGTTTAAAGCAAGATGAACAAAACAGGAACCACAACCTCCTGACTGCCGTATTGTCAGAGGAGGGCAATTACAGGATTCTGGACTAAAATTCTTTCTTGATTTGAAACCTCTGATTTCAATGGATGTAGCAGGGGTGGGAGTCAGAGCAGTATCAGGCCCACCGTCTGTAATAAGAACATGAATATATTATTTTACATGAGAAAAATCTCATAACACCATCCTGTTTATAATCTAAGAACTCCTAAATTTGCACATAAAAGGCTCATTTCTGGTGTTCTTAATCATTGCTTGCAGGAACTTTCCCTTGTCAGTGATTTTTAAGACTGAAGCAAAAGTATCTGTTCATACCAAACTAAAACTTTTTTACTCATACAATTAAACTATCTACTGTTTAAAATCATTGATATAATGAAATCTAAATTTATTGCCATCTTAAGAAATTTCCCTGTGTCAATCCAAAGCCACATTTCCCAACGAGTAATATCTCACTTACAGACCAGCAAGATTTTCTCCAGTTCGTGTTTTCCAATGTTCTTTTATTCTCTCATTTTGTTTCTCTTCTGTTCATTGTTATGAATCAGACATTTAAAATGCTCCAGTATTCTGTGAAATTGCACAAATTTTTCTTAACAGTCTTAAAGAGCAGAAGCATTAACTTTGCCCCCCAGCCTCTGTGAGAGCTCTGAAGTTGTGACATGAAATGACACAGTCAAACATGCAAGCAGGATCCTACATGTATTCCAGTTCTTAATGTAATACAAGACAATAAATAAAATGCTCAGCTTTAAGTCTGTAGGAAAGAACAATTCTAAATCCCTTCTGCGAGATTAAATGGCAAAGAAATTTAAACGAAACTGAGGCAACTCCCCCCCCCCCCTTTTTTTCTTCCTGTACTTATGTCATGACTGGAGAACTGTGCAGTCCATWTTCAAGGATACAAACAATTTCCAGTGTCACTACAATGCAATATACTAACATCTTAAAATTCAATTGTCGTCTCTTTAAAACTCATTACAACTTGGTAGTCATACTAAGATAGTGACTAAAAGTTTTGCCACTTGCAGAGTTAATTAACTTGATGTACATATTGGAATAATAGGAGCCAACATATTAAATCACAAATGTTTCGCCTAATGCTTCACTTGGCATTATTTTCAACTTGGTGATTCCAGTTCTTTTGGGGACTAAATTATTTATCTCAACTTTTCCAATTATGGAAGATTCTTATGARTCTGCTTTTAGTGATATTTTAGAGCAGAAAATCCAGGCTGTAATTTTCCTTAGTACTTTCCTGTATTTAAATAGCCTCTTGGAACCAGTTATGATGAGATTGTTGCCAAATTCCCAATTGCTACTGAATAAAAAACAAATACAACAAATAGTTGACAGAGAGGGCAATATTCTGATGTTTTGGCAATAATAAATGTGTGTATAAATTTTTGGCATTGCCTTAGTCAACTGTGCTGATCAAATTGAAATGTCATTGAAGAAATGTTAACCTCAGTTGCAAGCTACCTGCTGTGCCTGCAGGCACCTCCTAGTGAGCCACTCTGGGAAAACAATGAATTTGGAAACAAAGTGGGACTATTAAAAGAAACTTTCAACTCTTGCCTGTAGTTTCTGGGCTTGAGGAAGGTTGTATGGAGTGAAGCATAGCTCCAACCCTGCATTTTGGCTGAAAGGTAGGGGAGAGTGGGGCAGAAGCAAATTTGGTCTGATCATACTGTCCTTTTTCAAGAAAAAAAGCCAAGTGGSGGGGTGAAGGTTGGTCTAGGAGCAATGCTCTAGCTCCATCTGCCACAGCCCAAGAACTGGCACTGAATGAAAATGCAGCAGGCAGTGGTCTTAGCAGGGCCAAGTAACTCGGCAAATTACTGCTTCCCGGGCGACGGGGGAGCAAGAAAACTGCTGGATGCAGACAAAGCCAGTTTTGCTCCTTATCTGCATTTCCAAATCCTAACTGTGGGATTGGGTAGCACCAATAAGGGTTCACTGAGTCCATCAGGGATTGAAATGTGATTAAAAAAAAAAAAAGTTTAGAGGCTGCACTATGGTATGATTAGGTTACTTTGGAGAACTGCTACCTCAGGATTTTGTGTATTTCATAACACATCCAGGAGTTAATATTGGCCAGGAGACAACACCAAAGAGTGCAGTTAAAGATCAACTCCCGGCATGGTAAAATTAATGGCAGAATGCTTTCAGATCCCATGAAAAGCCTCTGCTGTACAATATATTTGTTTGTAATTGGTAAAGAAGGGAGACACAGATGGAGAAAGAAGAATTTGAAGATGAAGGCTATGTAGGTTAATCACTTTGAAAGAAAACTATAAGGATGTGATTGACACCTAAACCAGCTAGACAAATAAGTAAAAAGATAGTGAAGTAACTTCAGTGTTAGTGTATGCAAAGAAATATACACTGGATGAAAAAATATACTGTATTTCTTTTCCTTTAAAAGACCTTTGACCGTAACAGCTGCATACACACAGAAAAGAGAACAATATTGTAGTATCTGCACAGAAACAAGAGTGAGTTCTCTAGGAGACTACGTACCTTCTGGTCCRACTGGATATTGCAGAATTAGAGCACTTGAAGATGGGAAGGACTGAATTATCCACATCTAATTACCTGTATAACTTCTACTGAGCACAAGATTCAGCCTAAACATAAGCACTGGTATCACTTCAGATGCAGTAGGAAAACTTGCCGAGAGTCCATTTGCTGCCCAGAAGCGCACAAATCTCATACAGGTCCTTTGCCTTACATTCCTGCTCCTTGTGACAATCCTGGAAATCCAAGGCAATTCAATTGGCATTGTGTTTAGGCAGCTGAATTTACTTTTAAGTTCTTTTCCTTGCTTTTTTGGGCACTGGTTAACCCAGTTCTCAGAAATCCCACTCATGCCTAGACAAACTGTTACCCTCTCTAGTGCACAGTTGGAGAAAATATTTATGATGCTATTTACTGTTCTTAATGGGGAGCTGTGCAAACTGCATTTTAGACTAATCACTATATTGTAACTCTTTGCCAAGTGTTTGTAATGGTCTCTGTTTGCTAGAAGACTATTAAGAGAGTTCATGATCTTGTCCTTATGGCATGTTTGAACTGCCTGTTTCGTTTGACATCCCTGGCAAATAGAACTTCCTCTTGGTATAAAGTCATCTGGCTGCCCAACTGGCAACTGTGTGATGACAAAGACCGTGAAAATTTATCTAGAAAAATTAGGCAAAAATGATAGAAACTCTTTTTTTTTTGTTTCTTTGCTTCCCCCCCCCTCCCTCCACCAGTTGACAGTAAAATTAAGCAGGTCATTCATGTAACTACAGTAGTTCACATTCAGGGAGCTATTTTCATAACTGTGAAGGCTGGATTTTCCTTTTTTTATCCTTAAAAGAAAGTTTAAGTTCTGATTAAATTGCTCAGGATCACCTGCAATGCACAAGATGTAGCATTAGTAAGTTAAATATAAGCACTGTTAGCTTTGTCTGGCCATGCATTCAATCACTTCTCAAAGAATTGTGCTGACCAATTTTTTTCTAATCCCTTGTATAGTTATAGTGAATTAATCTAATACACCTGACATCCTCTCCCTTTATGGCAGTTAGTGGTGTTTTCCATATTTGCTCCTCTGATTGTGTATTATTTATAATAGGGCAGTAATGCCCAAACTGTATTGGGCAATTTCCAGGCATGTAGCGGACCATGCTCAGTTCACTGGAGAACTTGCACTCATGTGACTAGATGTGACATGACTGAGACAGTGCTAGGTGATGAATTAACAATGAGAGACAAAATAGTTTTACAGTTATTAACCTATATAGCCATATTTCCCAGTCTTTCCAAATTCCTATCTGAAGTAAAGTACATCCTTAAATAATATTGTCCCTCTTCATCCTTTGAGCCTCATATACATGCAGTCTGTCCTCTCTTTGTTCATTCTAGTCTCTTTCACCATCTACCAGCTTAACTGGCCTTCCCTACTTTGGTCTCCTGACTCACCTCCCGGCTGTCCTGTACTTGCGTGGCAGGACACGGCCTCTTTGCTACCAGTCAGCCTCTTCCCTCTGTGTGACTCCTGTTCTTTTTTACGACTCTACTAGTAGTTTTTTCCAGGCCTGCTTTTCCCACCGCTGCTGGCTTTCTCAGCCCAAATTGCCTGAGCAGACGTCACTTCAGAGAGCATTCCCACAYGTTCAGGGAGGAACGCTCTCTCCCCATATAACAGCAGGGAAGGACTGCTGGGGAGCAAGGACCCTATGGACTATTCAGTTATGGTCTGACTCTTGTTCCCTATGTAACATTCCTTAGGTGAAGGTCAGGAGTTGGGAAAAGCTAGTGGCTGTGGCTAGGTTGTTCTTCATGTTATCTGGCTTGTACAAACTCCAGCACTACTGGTGTGATTTCTATCTTCTAGACCTCGAGAATCCAAAACTTTTCTCTTATCACTCAGTGTTTATGTTTTGTAGTCTTGTAGGGTACGAAATTTTTCTTTGATGAAGCAGATGGCTCATTTTGTCTTCCCCTTTGTTTATTATATTTTGACGCCTGGTTCTTTCATTTGGATTTATGGTGAGATGCTTTTCTTCCCTGTGAGTGTTCAGAATCCAGATTCTTTTTTTTTAATCTCAGTTTATCCATTTAGAAACATAACAGAGGAAGTTTTTTCCTTTTTCTTTCCTGCTTAAAGCTGAGATTTTCCTGTACAGAAAAACTACATTGTTTTCAAGTCAATAGCTACAAGACTAGACCCAGTGACCAGCTAAATCCTCATGGGAAAATGTGTATGTGTTTTTTTGTACACGTATGTTGTCTACAAATGGTTTTAAGTGTGCTTGAATATGTCTTGGTATCTTCCAAAACCGACCAATTCTTCTTATAGTATTTCTGAGAAGAAGTAAATCACAGTGTGAACTTCAGGTCTGCCACATGTATCCTCACGAATCACACTTTAGTAGTCCCATGGCACATTGACCAGTACAATGTTGAACTTAATTTGTCATAATTTTTATTATTTGTGTTTCTTTACACTTTATCATTTATTGCTCTTCTTGTATTCATTCCACATTGGCTTACTTTTCTCTTCTCCATTTCCATTTTATTTTCCCAAGGTAAATAAATTCCAAATATTTAGTTACTGCCTGTGGCAGCCACATTAAATGTTCATCCAGCCCAATTTAATGTCAAACATAGAGGCCAGCTTCGGAGAAAGAATTAAAACCTGCACAATTACCTCTTCAGTTCCCTGTAGAACCTAATCAGTCTCATTCCCTGAAGATCAAAGGTTTATASCCTAATTTTTTAAAATAATTTTTTTTCTTCTAATGTGTAAATGATTCCTATTGAATACATCTAATATATCTCATCATCTTTTCAGTTCTCCTGAGCACTTGGCTTGCTCTGGTGAATGAATTCCACAGACTATTAGTAACACATGATATTTTTCTAAGTAAAGAAATGTTTTCTTTCATCAGATTTAGGTTTGTTGCTGTTACTGGTTGTCTCTTTGCTTTTGTACTAAAAGAATTAGKTTTTTTTTCTTCTCCACATTTTTCATTTCTTTCCTGTTCCCTTTCTTAATTAAACAGTCCCAATCTCTATCTGAAAGTTTTTCCTATGTTTTTGTTCACTTACCATCTGTCTCTAAAGCCATTTTATATCTCCTGTGTCTTTTCTGAGATAAGCTGACCAGAGTGAGTGCATTATTTGAAGTGCAAGCGTTGACTCATACAATGCTATTTTCAGTTCTTTCTACCCCCTTCCGTAGGTACTCACATTTTGTTTGCTTGTTTGTCCACCACTCTAAACTAAATGTCACAAATACAAGTCCTCAAGGACTATAGAGAGGGATATTTATTCTGTAGTCCAATGGTTAAAGCACTCATTTTAGGAATATGTCCATTTTCTCATGCAAGAGAATGCCTGAATGGAAAATGCACAAATGGTCCATGATTGGGATCCCCATCTACTGCCTCCTTGCTGGGTTTCCAAACACTGGGCTTCTGAGCAGCCTTCTGAAGTCTCTGTCCATATATGTTCACACCCATGATCCATTCCCAGCTGCACAGCATTAACAGATTTGTGGAGGCAAAAGGAAGGAAAGAGTGTGGGCATGTCATTCTTCCTCCCTGCCTGTTCCTAAGCAAACACCTAGCCTGGTCAGAGAACTGTTCTGGTGTGTGGAAACTGTGAGTTCAAATCCCTCTGCCAGTGAAGGGCTTACAACCTTGGTTTTACATTTATTGGGCCAGCGCTGTTATTCTGAGACAAAAATGAAAATGTGGGTGGCAGCAGTATTTTTTGACCAGATCTCAGTGCTGCGGTGTGTTATGCACTTTCTAAGCACAGGGAGGAAATCAAGAAATTCACTACAGATGTCTGCTGGATGGCATTAATCTGATCAAAGGTGGAAATGTACATCTGAGCAGGTTGTTTGGACTCCCTTTATAGCGAGTGGTAAGTTAGGTGAATGAAGCCAATCCCTTGTTTCTGATTCCAGGYGGCCTTGTGGAAGAGAGGTCCACATGGGCAGCTAGACCAGCTGAGTTAGGGGGGGCTTCTCGCCATACAGGATGGTGCAGATATGGGTACCCACAGCTCCTGGAAAAAGCTTCTTTTTGCGCCTGTGGCGTCTCAAGTAAGCAGCGATTTTGGATAGCTCTTTGGAAAGTGCCTAACTTCCGCCCAAACTGCACTGTAGTGCCTATGTTTTCCCTTGAATCTCACGGTAAGGGCATGTCTATATTAAACTGGGGAGTGCAAGAAGAGATGTTCAGGCTGGCAAAAATCAAGTGAGTTCCAGATTGAGAAACAGGATGATCACATCAGCATGTGCCATGTTAGGGAGGCAAGTTTAGTAGCTTGGCTGTGCTGCTACACTGCTGCAGTGAGATTACTTTGGAGATGATGTTGTATCTCTGCATGGCACTATCCCACACTGTATGGATGGACGACCTTGGAGAAGATCTTTACAGAAAGATCTTATAAGATCTTTATAAGATCTTTATATCTTTATAGAAATGTCTGAGAAACAAATGCTAGCAAAGGAGGAGAGATATTCAAGCTGAAGCAAACTATTGGTATAGGTACAAGTGGTCATGTTTTATCCTAGAAATGATGAAAATGTGTGTCATGGTTAGAAGAATCAGTTTTTGGAACAATCTTCTAGAAACAGTGGGGACAAACTGTCCAAATGTTAAAATAGAGCTTCATCAGTTTAGGAGCAAACTATATATTGTGGATTCCTGTAATACCACAGGCTTGGACTGATAGACTTATGGGGTCACTTCTGGTCCTGTGTTTTACATTCCTAATATTTGAAGATGTTTTTCAACATCTAAGTATCTGCCAGTAACTCCTGTGGCAGTGAGTTACATGGTTTAATTATATACATTGTTTAATAGGAATGTGTTTTACTGTTTTACAGTATCCTATCTTAAATTTAATTAAGTGTTCCTTTACTGTAGTATTTGATGGATAGACCAGGAATCTCTTCTCTGTGCCACTGTTCAAATCATATACCTTTTTATGTCCTCTATTTTTCACTCCCTTTGTAAGATACTTACAAAGAAAAATCTCAGTATTTTTGCCCTGTTTTCGTGTACAAGTTTCCTGTGCCGTTGATCATTCCTGTTTTAGAGAAGCAAAGCATGTGAGATATCAAAAGCAGCAATGATGAGGAAAGATTAACCTTACTGGAAGTATTTAAATGAATGAAAGGAGGTGAAGTAAATATAAATGTATATATAAGAAGTAAATATATATAAGGTATAGTTTATCATCCTTCTGAATTAGAGAAATACCAATTGTAGTATAAAAGCTTTGATATGCTGCAAATCAATGTTTTACAAAACAAGGAAAATCAGCATTCTTTAGCAAAATAACTAAGCTGTACAAATTCAGAACAAATGAAAATACAAAATTTTAATCAAGATTTCCTGCTTGTTGATTTAGATTACTTTGATTTTCATTCATCTTGCTAGCAGTCTTGCTGTCTGAGAGGGAAAAAAGTCCTGCAACCCTCAGCTGACAAATGGAGCAATGGGGTGGGTTATCAGGTACCTGAGCCTCAGCTGTGCTGTGCAACTGTGGAYGTTATCTCTGCTGTTAGGTGAATGCAAGCCAGCTCTAGTCCCAGGGTTGCATAGCTGTGTTAGCATGCAAGGCTGTAGAAGCTGCGGCAGGACTGAGCACATGATTGTTATTAACATATCTGTATTGTATCTAGATAGCTTCTGGCCCAGTGGCTCACATTTCAGGTAGAGCTTTTAGTCTGCCCATGCAGACATACCATGGACTGGATATTAACCCCCCCCCCCCAAACACTGTGAGGATAATTGAGCATTGGAACAGCTTTCCTGGTTGCAGGGAAGGAGGTTCCCTGGAGGTTTTCAAGACTTGACTGGACAAAGCCTTGTGCAAGCTGATCTGTCAGTGTTGACTCTGCTTTGAGCAGGAGTTTGGACTAGACACCTCCCAAGATCTCTTCCAACCTGAATTATCCTATGATCCCATGACCTCTGTGTTTGGGTGACTCTTACAGCTGGTTATCTACAGCCTCCTCTAGGAGCACAGGTGAGATGGAGAAAGAAATTGAGTCAGGCCCTTTCCATGTTTTTCCCATACCCATTTCCACCTGACTCCCTCCTCCTTGGAAGGAGACATTTTACAAAAGTGAATATATTCTAGGTGAAAGCAATGAGAAGAAGAATGTATGACCAGAAATTCTGTGTTTAAATACTTATATGTATTTCATAACTGCAGAAATTTGAATTCTACATGTTTCTTTCCTTGTGTGGTTTCTTGAAGGGATCTCAGAAGTTGACAGCTCTACATGAGCTACTCATGGTCAGAGATATCAGCCATGGACAGGACATATAATGAGTGTTTGTGGCTTGGGAAACATCCAAATATAGCCCCCGTGGTAGTGTGGCTCAGGCATCAACGGAATGTGTGATGCTAATGACAGGAATTTGATTTTATGCTTGGCATCTAGATAAAGCAATTAACCAGTTGAGAAATGCATGATGAGCATATGATAGATAACACGTGATACAGTATAGTGGAAATAATCAAATATTCGCAAGGGGAAACCAGGGTCATGACTGATTTGTAACTTGAAGTGATTCAAACCATCAGGCTGACTGGATCCTCCTAGTACAGCGGGGTCACCAGCAGCAGAGTTTCACTCTCTTCTGAACTGTCCCGGAAAGGAAGCCTGAGAATCAAGTGTTTAGCTGGATTGTGTGGCTGGCCCAAAGGTGGCTGAGTTTGGAAGAGCTGGGGCAAGAAGCAAACCCTGGGATAGGCCGTATGGGCCCTGGAGAGACCATAGTCCCTTGCAACAACTGACAACGCCTGTGAGCCAGAATGGCCAAAGGGAGAACAAGGCTGCAAGGAGTCTGTGACCTGGATACTTGCTTTCAGATATGAATATGCAAGACTGAATCCTGCAAGGGCCAGAAAACACTTATTCCTTTTTTAGTGTATGGCTCTGAAACTTTGGGAAAGCAGGTAATGACTCCCACCTTTATTTCATTCTGCAGGAGAACAGTGAAGTGCTAGGTCCATTTGTTAGTTTTACAGTGCCATCTGGAAATTTTTTCTCCTTTATTTCATCCTTTCTTCTTTCATTCTTTCTTTCATAAGGTTGATCTGGATTTCAGTTTTGATACTGAATCATGTGCTTTACTGCAGTATGCAAATGCCATCCTTATGTTAACTTTCGGGATTGATTGAGAATAATATGACAAATGGGTTTAATGAGCCACTGCGTTTCAGTGTTGACTAGAAGCCCTTGTCTTACATGAGGCAGAAACATATGCACAGTATATGCTTAGCATGCAGTCTAAAAGAGTGTGTAGAGACGTTCCTAAGTCTGAGTGCTGAAAGTCTGCCCTAAAATGCCTCTAGTTGGCCAAGTGCAAGGTATCTTGCATGAACTACCATTTCAATAACTTTAATAAAATACATTCAAAGAATAAAACAATCAAGGAAGCATATACTTTTCATTTAGGCCTGGGATTGATTTCCATGTCAACATGAAGAAACAGCTAAGTGGAAGGCATGTGCCTGCATGAGTGTAATAGCAATACCACTGATATCTTAGTTCATAAGGTCATTCATCTAAAATCTTCAAACAGTTGGCTCAAAGCCTAAAGAGAATACAAGTTTAGGTATAGATGAGTAGTCCGGAAATCTTTGTTGCCTCTAGCACGGATTGCATGGATWGAAATTCTCATTGTCCATAAAAGCAAAATTATTGGACCTCTTCTTTTTTTTTTCTGTTTCCCTCTTTGGACTGTATGCAGATAACCAGATCTTCTCCACAACTCTCCAGGCTTTTTCTCTTGATTTTAATAATTTTCCTTGTGATTGGAAGCATTATTACAAAGTTTAAGGATAGATGGTGTTTCTCAGAAAGGCAAAATTCCTGGAATCAAATGACTTGTGAGAATCTCAGATTTTTTTTCTAAAGTTTTCTGAGAAAATGACTGAGGAGAAAAGCTTGTGACTATAAAAAGAAAAAAAGAGGCATAAAAAAATGATCATTCTATTATTCCATTTTAGACGTCTTTCTTTTTTTTTCCTCTCCTTTTTGTTAGCCTATTTTGGTAATATGTACTATAACATCTCTAATAATAATCTAGCTTCAATTCAGTATTCCTGTAATTCTGCAGCTCTACAGAGAGATTCCAGTGAGACACATCTATAGAAACCTAACCCTCTGATTAAATAGGTTAACAATGTAAATCGTTTTTTTTAATAAAGTTTAAACTATTTAACCCTCAGTATTGTAAACTGGTGTAAAATATGCAGCACAGCATACATATGAAATTAAGAATGATGCAGAAAGGTGTCAGAGGGATGTTTTAACACAGCAGGTTATTTTTTTGCCTTATTCCTGTAACAATATTGGAACAAAGTAACAAGCAAAGAGTTCCTGTAGTCTCATGCTGACAACGGGGAGAATTGGGTATCAAGCAATCCCCACACATACAGTCCATCAAAGAAAAAGCGGTAGCTAAAAAGTCAGGGAGGAGAGATACCTTTCCTTTGGTAAGCCCTACGTGTTACATCCACCAGATGGTGCCACTCTTCAGCAGAAGTCTGCCTCTCTTTCTGGGAGGATGCTGCTTTGATAGTGTTCATTTTTCCAGCTCAGAGAAACAGGTAAGTTTTCCCTCTTTTCCTAAGAACAGATTACAGGTTATCAGATGCACCTTTTAGTCTGTGACATGACTTTTTTATATGACAAGCTAGAAGAGCKTTTTTGGTTTCAAACTTTTTTTTTCTTTGTCTGGATTACCTAAATTAATTGTTCCCCTTCTGCTGTATGGAAACTGAAGTGAGCAAGAGGCTTGGAAAATCACAAAGGAAGCTCTGTTACACAAGCCGACTCCTTAAGTGCTGTCTCCATCATGCAGTAGATACTTTATTCTACTTTCCACCTACATTTGCCACGATATAATTTTTCACTTTGAAAATAATATGTGCACTATTGCATATGCAAATGCATCCAGTACCTCCACCCGGAGCATTTTTATAAAGCACAGAAAACCTTGAAAACCTTTATATTCAGTTATACTAAATATCAAGGAGTCAGGGCTGGGGGGAGGGAGAGCCATTGAAATGAATTGATATTTCAATTATCTGTGTTAATAAAAAAGAGAAAGAAACTGCTAAAATCACAAGAACTTAACCTGATCATTTTTGATAGTTATTCARACTATATTTTTTGATTATATATTTTGACACTATAAACTGATTGGGTTCTCCAGTGCTATGTGGCTGCTTTGTATGGCACTGACAGTGTAACTTTATACGGAAGATATTGCATTGCAAGGATGATCTTGTAAAGAGAGGCCCGTACGCCTCTCTCACACATCCAGGGTGAACCAGCTTATGTCAACCCCCTTCCCATAATGTTCAAGACCAGACTGCAGGAAAAAAATATGGCTGGAACATTAAAAAAAAAAAAAAAAAAGGCTGGTCCTTCAGTGCACAAGAGTGGACAGGACCTGTAGCACTTCCATCAGTGAACTCTTCAGACTGCAGCAGGCCGGAGTTGGCTCTACAGCAGCTTCACAGTGAACTTTGGTAGCAAGCACCGCCTAATGGCAGGAATACAGCATTTTAAAGGAAAGCTTTCTACCTGGTCTCTACTTCTATATATTGTGCAACTAGATGATAGACACTGGGAGGAACAAAGTGAGATAGAGCTAGTTGTTTCACTTAAAAGAGAATAAAATACCATAGCTAAATACATGTGTGAACAAACACCAGATCTTTTAACTTTAATGATGTTGCAGTTTCTCTCCTGCAATAGCTGGAGGCCTGCATTACTTATTCTAGCTACAAGTAGTTCAGTAAGAGAAGGTTTGCTTTTGTCAGTAAAGACAGCGGTATAAAAAAGCTTGCATAGACTCTCTGTTCCRTATGTCCTTTTACCGAAAGACTGGGAAATCCATGTCTAGGAAGGACAACCAGTTAGTACCACCTAGCAATGCCCACTGAGCTAAACATTTTTTATTCACTCTGCAGCTGGAAAAATGTCTGTCAATTAGCCCATGTTAATCACCTTTCTGTTTACATCTCTTTTAAAGTTCACGTGTAATTCCCTTCATGTCATAAATTCTCTGATTGCCAGTAAAATGAGCCTTTCAAAACTGCAGTCTGTGAATTTCCCTGAATTGGCCCATCATTGGCAAGAWAATGTCACGTGATTATTTCTGCATGGGGCAACCTGTCACAGTGATTCAAAGAGCCAAATATTCAGAAATACTTTTAATTCTCTTGCTAGTGAATTCCAGCCAAATCAATCTTAAATAAGTAGTAAAAGTGGATGACTTTGGAGGATTTTTGTATTATCAGTTATTATCGAAAGGACAAAACTGAGAAGTAGCCATTGGCAGTGTTCAACAAAATTATATTTTATGTAATTCTTTAGTCTTATTCAACTAACGTTGACCTTGATCAGACTCAGCTGTTGACTGTCCTGCTGTTCTCTTCCAAAATTTGCTGGATGTTCTATTGTAAAGACTATTTTCAGTGATCTGAGGAATAGAAGGTTAGCAGTAGGTCATGGCTGCCTGAAGGTGCTGCTCGATCAAAGTCAGGAGACTACGCATTTACTTTTCTGTTTCACCACTGAGTTTGGATAAGAGCATTTACTGGCTTCCATACAAACTTTGGGTTTGGTTTCTTTCTTCTCTTCAAAAGGCTGACTATTTATATTGCATCACGATGCTGTAACAGGGCACTCTACAGCATGGGATATATTTAAAAACAAAGACATATGCTCTGGGTCAATAGAAGTATGAATTTTACTATTTGCTTATGAATAACTACAATTTCTTACACATTATTTTACAAATCAGTAAGAGTGAGGTGTATATACAGAATTCCTTGTGCTAACAGCACAAAAGCGATGATAAGGCCAACATCTGCTTTAGAGAAGTGGCTGAAAATCTTCTACAAAAGAAAAATATTTTAATTTTGTGTATATATTTGAAATAAAACACATTTTTGGCTTCCAGGCCAACAAACTTAGTTTGTTTAAAACCTTTAATTCTAATTTGTATTTGAGTTGCCACTTTCCCCAACTCTTTATCCTGAGCCTCATGAGCTGTCAGAGACAAAACAGCCTGCCAAGAAGCCATCCTCCTGGAGGATATAAGCAAGGCTTTTCTCGGAGCCAAGAGCTCTGGGGTGCATAAGAATGAAGCAGTCTCTGTTCTCCTGTTGCAGATTCCCAGCACTCCCGGATGCCACTGACCTGGTGAGAAAAAGTCATGAACTTGCTCCAGAGCCCTGAGACACCTGGCCAGCTTGTTTAACCTTTTCAGTGGGGCCCTTTAAACTAAAGAATTTGTTGATAGTAATATTTATGCCTCTTAGACATGTTCCTGGGGCGGTCTCTTTCATACTTCTGTTCATTTGATTAGTTTCCATAGTGACACTTATTTGTAGAGTTTAGAGTTCCTGCTAGCAGGTTCCTGCAAATGCCAGCCACATGCGTGCCATGTTAATAGGACAGAGTCAGTCCTGTTCCTTTCCTTTGGGTGGTTTGATTTTGCTCTTCAGCTGAGGGCATCCTGAGGGAAAAAAAGGAAAGGGGGTGGGGGGATCCTTCGGATTCAAGCTCCAGATGCTGGGAGCTTATTATTCTGGATGGTATTTTTGACTGAACTAGTTCTGTCTGAATTTCAGTGGCAGCCTCTGAAGTAGCTGCCTGTCTGCGCCACCTATTATATAAGCTGGGGAAGCCTTCCATTATAGCAAGGCCTTTAGACTGCTGCTCTATTTAAAATGCAGAATTACAAGAAAAAGCAATTCAGTTGAGTGGTGCCTTGTAGTTTGTCTTTTATCCCAGGTAAAAGTAGGAACTTGTTTTTCTTCTAGGGAAAACTACTATGTTAAGAATAGGAGAATGCTAAAATCAGGCACAAATTCATATACACACAGCACACGTATTAACAGCATGCTCACCTGTGAAAGAGGTAAACAGACACCTGCAGTAAGTGAATAAAAGCAGACTTCCATACTGACAAGAGCAATTTCAGCAGCATGGTTATTTATAAAAATGCTGATACTTGTAACAATCCCAACGAATTCACAACACAGACTAAAAGATATTTAAGAAAAGGAGTTAGTAGATATGAACCACATCCCCACAAGACAGCTTCTGGAGTTTTAGACAAAAGGATACTGTATGTATTTTTTCCTAGTTTGGGGGAAGAATGAGAAGTAGAGGGAAATCTGGATTTGACAAGGATTGTGTCACACTGAGAATTAGTTCCCTCRTGTTTCCTGTAGAGACTTTGAGGCCTTTTATGTTAGTTTGCCACATTTCTTACTGGAAGACATTGAAAGGTTGCTCGAGCCACTGACATGTATGCATAAAAATAAAGCAATAAACAATTGCAAGAGTTCCTAATAGCACTTAGCCAGAGGACAGAGAAGGAACAACACTCCCAGGAGACCAAAAGTTTGATTCTGTGCCTATACTAGAGCAAATAAAGAACAGACTCTCTTAAGTCATAGAAATTAAATTGGGGTAAATGTGACGTGAGTCAAACTGGAATCTGGCCCTTGAGTTCACAAGCAATCTTGAAAGTACTGCTGGGGCAGAGCCAGAGGAAATTGAGCATGTAGCAGGAGTGACTCTCCTGACCTGCACAAGGGTAAGTGCTAACCTTCATAGCTGCCCTAGCAGCCTTTAACTCTCAATAAGGTAAACGATGATGAGGGCTGTAAAAATATTAGTTTTATTGAGATAGCCCAATAAAATTAATACCAAACAAATGTTAAACACTGTTGATTATTTAAAGAAAACGAAAATAGACAAAAACTGTTTTCTTAAGTAGCATTTTAAAGGAAAAATGATAATTGTAGAATGAGAGGTAAAATTTTAAAGTTTGTGTTTTTCTTTGTTTCCCCCATGTACAGAATCTTTACAAAATTGAAGTATTCAGTGGAGGGAAGGAAGAAAGTAATCAGATTTGTAAAACAGCAAACCTTCTTTACTTCCATAGGAGATAATTTTTAAAAGCTAAGCTAGTGTGCCCTATATCACCGATCCAAACATCAGAAGGCTGACATCAAGTTGTGAATTCCCTGTGACGCAGTCGGCCTTCAGGAAGGCTGCAAGAAGGAGGAGAAGGGAGCCCTTGGAAGCCTCCCATGCTGCTCAACAGAATTAATGGGGTCTACTGGGGAAACTCTCCAGCTCGCTCTCAGCAAGAAAGATGATCGCTGCAAGTGAAATCTTCCTAAGAAATGAAATGAAATCTTCAACTAATATTATTATCGTGAAAAGAACAGTGATCTCTCTATTTAGGTTGCTTTCTTTCTCTGTTTAAAGAATATTTATGAACTTTTCCGGTTTGTGGAAGCCTTCAGAAATTTGGCAGGGAGAAAGTCCTGTGGCTAGAGAAGTGCATTATCCTTGCCCGATGAAATTCCACTCAGATTTGATTGAGAGATTAAGTCTGACAGGGAGGAAATGATGATTTTCAGTTGCACCGTCAACACAGTGTTGGCAGCATGTCAAAAACAATAGGTAAATATGAAAATTATAGTCTAAGACTGATTCTGTGCAAGTGCAAAGCAAAGCAAAACCAAGAAGAACAGATGGCCTCTCTGGAAACAAGGAGGGAAAGCRAGGCCAAGCTCTTTGGCTACATCTACTCTCCAAATAACATGTGTGCGCCCAGGCTTACATCAGGACTGAGCCGGGGCAGTTGTGCTGGGGCAGCTGTAGCCCCTGGCAGCGCTGGCAGATAGGCTGTGTGGTGTGGAGCGAAATGCTGGTTTGCAAGTCCAGAGATCCTCACTCAAAATCCCAGACTCAGCTTCAAAACAGAGGGCATCTTCAGACAGTCCTCTTTAGCTCATTTTACCCATCTGTGCTATCAAAAGAATAATGTTCTTATCCTGAGATAGAGATTATATGTTTGTGAGGCCAAAGAAATGTGAGTACTGTAAGAAAGGCCTTGAGGAAACAAATAACTCTGCATTAATTGCTGGCATTGGCTGGCTCACTGGAATGAGAGTATGCTGTACTAATTAAAAGATAAGGAAAGAAAATCAGATGCCTCCCTCATTATATGAGCATGAGTCAGAAAGAGATGAGAGGAGGCAGTGAACACTAATGATATACACACATACACTGACAGTGTATATAACTCTAGGTTCAGAATTTGTCCCTGTTCATCTTGATTTGCCAAGGAAATGAGTCTCATGTGAGTGTGCTGTCTGTCTCTTCCTATCCTTCTTTCTATCATTTTGCCTCAGTAACTTTTAAACTTGGCTAAATTCAATCAAATCTGTCAGGAGAGTATAAAGTCTCAAAGGTCTGAAAATCAGTGACTGGGAAGAAAAGGGAATCCAGGTTACTGTCCTTGTTACAGAGGGGTCTGCAACGTGAACTCAGGAGGTACTTTTTCAGTTTAGATGCCATCTGGTCCATCAGCACAAGCACTGGCTGCCCAGTCAGCACAGACGTACCTCAGGAAGAGACACAGCACGTGTTGCCTCTTTTAGCTAGCAGGTGTTTTAGAGACGTGGGAAAAAGATGAAAGTAATGTGCATGGGGGCTTTATGGAGAAGAACAGGAGGCATTGCAGAGAGGTCACAGTTATTTTAGTGGGAATCTACTGAGACAGTCTGTGGGAAATCAGACTTCACTAGATCTGAGACTGTTTACTGATTTCCAGTCAGATGTATTGAGAWAAAAAATACAGATTTAAGAGAAGATTTTGTGGATGAAGCAACATGATTTTTTTTCAGTGTTTTGACATTCATGCCCATTGACTGATTCCATGGGATAAGCCTTGATTTGCCTTACTGCAATACAGAGATGACTCAAACTGTTCCAGTTTGTGACGGACAAAGGCTTTTTCTGTGTCCTTTCTCCATAATGCTCTCCATGTTTTCCCCAGATTTTCGTTCACATTCTGGTCATTTCCTTACCCGCCTCCATAATGCTGGAGGACATTGTGGTATGCCCTCCTTCTGCCTAACATGTCCGAGACTAAGGAGTGTACTTCCATGCCCATCACACGCTATTTCCTTATCCAGGCTATCCCCATCCTGTGCTTGCCTCCAGGTTTAAGCCTGCGGTTCACATCTCTCCATCCTTCTGCTGCCTCACAGCTTCGTGCTTGGAATCAGTACCTATTCAGAGTATAAAAACATCTACAATTTAGAAATCTGATTCTACAGATATGTGAAAATATGCCTTTATGAGTCTAATCTCATTTGTATTGCAGACAAAGGAAAGGCTTCTACTGACTTCAGGGATAGAGATCTATGTTGTTTTAAAGTATATTTTAAGGTAAGATATACTAAATACAATAAAATATCTGACAGTAACTGAAAAAGATTTGTAAAGTCAAACATAGAGTAGTAATGAACTCCTGTGTTTGCAGCAGAAATCACAGCCTCAGTAATCCTGGCAGTAAAATCTCCAAGACCTCCAGACATGCCATAGCTGTTGCTTGTACAGCTAATGTTCTCAGTTAGGGGCAGTGGTGAGAAAGGTGGGTCTTYTTTTTTAGGAAAAGTGTTAATGGACAAACAGAAACTCCGAACAGAACTCTGATAGCATTCATTTATTGTGTGCCACCGACCTTAGAAACATCCCTTAAAACTAGCCCACTACCAGACTTTTTTTTGTTTTGTTATTGAATTCTGTACTGTCTGCACAGATCAGTCTCAAGGTGCTTAGGAACAGGTCAAAAATCTTATATTCACAGGTAGGCTTCTGTAAGAAATAAGAAACCCATCTCAGGAACCCCTGCCTACTGAGTATTTTGTAAATACTCAATATTTGTAAGGTAGGTACTGGCTTAATGTTTTTTTTTGTAAAAAAATTGGTTTAGATGAGATATGTTCTAAGTAGCATATAGTGTGTTTTCACTGATAGTGATTAGCCACTGCAAAAATGGACAATGACCTATGTTTTATATGTGTAGACCCTAGGCAGTTGCTTACCACATGATTAACTGGTATCTAAAAAATAGAGTTGATTCTCACACAATTTAATCTCACGTCATAGAATAGGTCCAGGAACATCTAGGAGGTTATAGGATGACCAGTGTTTTCTTTTCAGTCATATCTTACATCTTCAGATCTGCCCAATACCAGCTGACTTCTTTCTTGTGAGTCCTGATTGCTTCTTATTTGCTCCTTGTGCTACAAGCATTTGTAAAAAGATATCCTACGATGAAGTTCATCTTCTTCCTTAATAATTAAATAGTAATTTATTTGAACACTGTGACCTGGATAAAAAATGTATTCTTATAGCCATTTTGAGAGAGGAGTGAGCAGGATACCATAATAAAACCAGWCTCGGTGTTTAGCAGTATGCTATTTACACAAGCTGTTAGGGACAGATACTGAAGACACTAGACAGTCCGAAGAAGTATATGTTTTCCGCAGAGCCAGACCACCAAACCTCTGAGTCTCCCTCATTACCCCCAGCTGCTTTATGATATTCTAGAGCAGAAAACAGACCACACTGTCTCTTTTCTGAGCCTGAACTCATCAGCTGATGCAGAGCCTAATGATTTAAGTGCAGAGKATGTCAATACCATGCAGAGATATAAGAGCTGCCTTTAAACCAAACCGGCTAGGGTAGCAAGACTAACTATATCAAATCATCCCTCTTGGAGGGCTTTGCTGCTTCTCTTTTCCTGTCCGAATGCTCAGGTAATGCTCTATTGCACTATGTTGTGGTGAGTAGGCAGGTTACTTACCCCTCACCGCCACCTGAGTTCATCTTGCATCCCTTGTTTAGTGTAGAGTCTATTTGGTCTATGCAGTTTCTTCTCTGCAAACAATTTAAAAATCAAGGGCCTAGTCTAGTAATGGTGTCTATGTATCTTCTTGCATCTTAAGATCTCGTCTTGATAACGATACYGTGCCTTTTGCTTATCATGCACTGGAATTTCACAGTATAACACTGTGTTAGTCAATGACGTGAGAAAGTGATATAACTCATATAGGCTATGGCATCCCCGAATCGGAGCAAGCACTCCCTCATCCTACCAAAACCCCCCAAACATATAAATAGCAAACTTCACACTTTCTGTATTTCCAGCCTAGTTTAAAGATATTTTCTGTTGTACAGGACTGACTGTAATTTTCCAGGCTGCTGCCACCTGCCAAAGAAAAAGAAACACCAGCATTTGAAGTATTGATTTTCCTCCTCAAAAACTTAAATTTTACTTCCAGTGGGAAATCTTCAAATCTAGATTAACTTGCATACTCAGGCATTTAAATAGCACAAACATTTTATACAAGGGTAAATAGCTGTTCAGCTACTCTCTGCTTATCGAGCAGTTAAACCATGTCTAGTAAAACAGCTAGAGTTACAGAATAAAACTCAGAACCTTTCAGTACTCTTCAGAAGCTGAAGAGTAGTGAAACAGTACCAGAAACAGCACCAAAGGGAAGCCCATAGGAAAAATGAGTGTATCTGGAAAACCTTGTTATAAAGCAAAGYAGATTTTGGATATTTCTTTCCCGAGTTTTTTTGAACAAAGTGATTTACCTGCATAATAAACTGTTTCAGAACCAAAGATTGTATTTATATAGACTCACACTACACTCATGTAATATTCATAATGTCTGTCTGAAGTGTCAGTGTCCCCTCACCTGGGCTTTATCACACTTTGCAGTTTGTGCCTACAATTTAGGCACACATGATAAAACCTGATGTCCTATTATATAAGCTGGTCAGAAATGACTGAGGTTGTTAATGATTCTAGATTTCATAGCAATTAGAGAAAGGATTAAGGGATTAATATATGCTAATCTTGTTATCTATGAGGCCCTGAAGCTGTAAAATTTGATATTGAAGCCAAACTAGGACAATATGCGAGGTTGAACTCACACTTTATAGTAAACTCCAGGTAATGCTAATAACACTTGTTTTTATTTTTTTCTTTCATTTAATGATTAATTAAAAATCCTTCAAAGAAAAATTATACCATATGGTATATAACCTGAAGCAGGGATTCCCAAATATTTATGCTGTACTGTGTGTGTCATTTGCAGTAACTGGGTACCTTTAAGGATATGCATATCAGCATTTGAAAACATAAATAGTAGAAAAGAAGTAGATTCTGTTGCAGTATGAAGACTCAGACCTAAAGTTTATTGTAAATAAGTTCAGAATAGGAAACAGTTCTCTATACTTGATTCCAGCTTTTACTATTACATTTATGCAATTCATGTAGATGTTACCCTGTACTACTGAATACATAGTACTCAAAAGTCATGAATTGGAGCATGACATGAACATGCAAAAATGAAATTTAAAAAATATTTATTTTTACTTTCTGCCTTCTGTATCTTTAAAACATGTTTCCAACCTACAGGACTAGAAATTCATTTTACAAAAAGAAACCAAATTGAGATTATTGCAGTCTTAGTCTTTTGATTGCAGCGTGTGGAGTCTCAATAGAGGACACTATCAGTGAAATGATATGTTACTTAAAAACTGTTGTCTTACTAAGAATAAAAGTACTGCCTTTTAGTTTCAGCTACTGTATAGGTATTTCCCAGCTGGGAATTACATACAAACAGTTGTATTGTATTGCAAAAGTACATTTTTGCCATCTTTTCTTGTGAATTTGATCTCAGTGAAAAATAAGTGGCCTACAACCGAACAAAATGACTAGGAAGTGAAGGTGGCATATGCAATATTCCCTGTCCATTTGAGACAATCCTCTGTTGGTTTCCCATGTCGGGGAAAAAGGGGATTTACTGAGATAAGGGAGGGACAGGAGGGGTTTAAGGAGCCAGATGAAGAATGTGGTCACCTGGCTGCAGTAGTAGCTAAACTGGTTTGCACACATGTCCCAGTTTTGGGTAGGATGTTTGGCAGGAATATAAAAGCAGGGCTGCTGATTTGCAATTGGATCGCCACTTTCTGCTATTGTGCTTCTCTGTGCAGACACCTGTTTGAAATTCTAATGGACATACAGTCCATAGCATTTTTAAAGCGTACAACACAGTGATTTGCATGCTTCAGGACGACTACTCAACTTACAGCTATTTTGCACAGTCAGAGTAATTTAGGGTGAACACAGATGAAAGAAGAAATTTCTTAGGTATGTCTTTTTTTCTCCATGCATTATTTATTATGGCAGAAACTATTCAATTTTGGAATAAATCTTTAAAATTTTTAATCTCTTTTCTATTGATTCAGTTTAAAATTAATTGTTTTTATAAGTATATAAATGTCTTCTGGTTCCTTTCTGGACTTTTCCACCATCATGAGCTGCTGCTTTTGCTGGTTATGGTAACATTATCAGCATTTGCAGGTGAAATATTGATCTTGTATTTCAGCATGTAGAAAAAAGTTGCATATATATATTTGTTTAACGTGATTTTTAAGCACACTTATTTGTAAATGTTAAAGACCATAGATAAATTCTTTTGGCATCCTGAATAGTGACTGACCTCAGCAGATAAAACAGGTAGTTTAGATCATCAGGCTGATGCTATGGGAGCAGGGGGAACACGTCCTGCAAGACCGTAGAGCTACTTTGTGGAGAGATTACTGTAGCAATTTCTGAAGGCTATTACATTTCTGGAGGGTTTCCATGACTTGGTGAGAATTCTCCAGCCCTGTACCTCCTGTACCCTCTGTGAACTGCTAGGGAAGAGACCCAGCAGAGCGAAGAGACAACCTGCTGATCATCTTCTGCCAGCATGCATATGGAACCCCCAAAATCCAGCAGACTGGAGATTGTATCTGAATTCTAACAAGGCAGGTGAAACATCCTTACAAAATCTTGTGCATTTGCATTCAAAAGAAAAAATTGGAATTTTGAATTCCTATTGGGAACTCCAACCCCCAAAATTATTATTATTAGTTTTACTCAGARCAGGTTGTTAAAATTATGTAATGGAGTTTACTGGATCAATGCATTATTGGTCTTTAAGTAGAAGGGACCTGAAACAACAAAGAAATGCTTTTAAAGGCATTCTGGTGAATTTATTAGCATTTTCTTCAGGGTCTGTAAAAAAAAGTCTTCTAGACTGAGGTCTCTCGAGCATGGGCCAGTGAACCCTTACAACAAGGACTATCTCACTCTTTAAAGGATGTGCTTAAGTTACATTGTTTGCCCAATCTGGGACAGTGTTAAAAGTATTTCCCTGCTGGAGTGCAGGGTAGCGCTTCAGCTGCCCTGCAAGATCTGAGGTGAGGTATCAATGACAGATCCTTGTAGTTGGTTACTGAGCTACCTAATGAGAGACTTGCCTTTGCTGTCCAGGTTCTTCGTAGTCTATTCTCATATTATCATCTCTTACACACTGTGTATGTGCCTCTGATTAATCTACTGCCATCTTCAGACACCTGTTACATTTTCAAACAAAGCTTCTTCATTCTGCCCCTCTTGCCTGAATGAAGCTCCCATACATATTCATAAAATCATTTTTTCTTTTCAAAATTTTCCTTTTCAGCAATGACTAAGAGACTTAAGTTAGCCTGCTTGGGTGAGGACACTATATCACAGGTACTGATATCATCTCATTCTGTCTTTTTATTTCTCTGATGTCTTTATCTACTTCCTGTCCTTTGTCTTACACTGCCAAGTATCTGTGAAACGTAATGTCTTCTGGTTTTGTATTTGTCTGGGAACTTGTAAAATGTAATCTGGATCAGTAAATAGCATGAGCACGTACTGCAGTGACAAAGGTAATCATTCGGGGATGTAGACCCATTGTGATGTGCCACATTTTGTGATTTTTGCATTTTATGAACTTTTCTTTTTTCTAGGCCTGAGGGTCAGCTCAAAATTAAAGCATAGTGCTTTCTTGATTTGTTTTTATTCACATTTTCCTAATTTTTATTTTGGCCATTATTATTAAGATTCCTTGTCCCTTAAAAAAAGTTTGAAGGCTGTCTGCAGCAGACATCCAAGTCTCTCCTCAAAGGCAGAGAAAGACACTTAGACCTTCTTTAAAATGGGGAACTAATGAGCTCCCATAACCCTGCCAGATGTATTATATGCAGCTCTGAGAGATGTGTTGCCTAACCATACCTTTCCAGGATGACTACCTCTGCTTCCAGAGGCTCTGCCTCTGTGTTCTCATTGTTTATATTTGTCTTCAAGGCATCTGGCTTCCTAAATCCCTCTGCTGCTCTGAACTCTCAGCCTCACCGTTCAAGTTCAGCGGCCTGCGCAGAGCAACCTCCCTAGCCACTGACCTGCTCTGTAGGAGAACTGGGACCTCCTTGAGGGCTCCATCTGAAGCAACTGTTCAGCCTGCCAAAGCAGGCGGTAACAGACACAGGCCCGGAATTACAGTGATGGGCAATGGACAAACGTCACTGTGTATACAGCTCAAGAACTGATTCTTTTTGGGCTATTCATATTCATGAATGCTGTCTGCCTTTTTGTGACTAGACTATGGTATACTTCTAGCTGTCAGTCTAAGAATAAGAAATTAAGTTTTGTTTAACAAAACTTTCCTTAAAGAGTTTTATATGTTGCAGCTTTATAAGCTTTCTTACAGCTTTATAAGTTGTTGTGTTAATGTTTATGTTCAGAAGACCRTCCTGTCAAGCCTTGATGAATACCTCTCTGCTTCTCCACGTATTGGCTGCTCAGATGCCATTYCCAGCCCTTGAGGGCACACAGTCCTGTTTGTTAGGACTGGGCAGAATTTAGGCTCTGTTTCATTGGCTTGGTGGCTGTAGTCACACAGATTTCGTAGGAGTGTCAGACACAGGGACTTTCCCAGCATTAGAGGTGGCATTCTGAAAGCATGCAGCTACTATGAAAACTGAGATTTTGCATTAGTTTCAGTCCAGTCGCTCTGAAACTACCACAAGCCCTCTCAGTTCTTCCTGCTCATTGCTGAGCACTCAGCAGAGCCCCAGGGAAATGATGTGCCCTTTTGTCCAGAGGCTAATGCAGCCCTGAATGGGTGATCTGAGCCCCTGAGTTGAGCCGGGCACCCATACTGGGTCACATGAAAGAGATGGTAACACAGTCAGGAAGGAAAACATGACAGCACGCACTCACCAGGCTGCACTTGACAGTGCGTCTTCTCTTTGGCCGCAGCACTGTTTGGCAGTGTGGAGTATGGGAGTCTCCAGTGTCTCAGCCGGGTAAGTGAAATGGAGCCATTGGCATGGGCTAAGGTCTCTCCAGCCTCCCCTTGAAAATCTGTGCTTACATTTCACTTGAGGAAATGTGAGACAGCACAAGTTATTAGCATGCAGAATCAGCAAAGGACTATTAATAATCACGTGCTCTCTCTCTTCCCTCTAACCTCGATTTCATGCACAGCGAAAATGCAGGTGTGCACATCCATGTGAAAAAACAACCAAGTATCTTCAGCCATTTAAGACCTTCCAGACTTCCATCAGTCTTTTTCATGTCCGGAGACCCTTTTTTTTCATCTTCCTTTCTGTTCTTTGGTCATTCTTTTTCTGTCCTGGTTGCAGAGACAGAGCTGCTCAGAAGAGAACTTCTCCTGTAACCTTCTAGGCCCTCTTCTCGTGTGCCTCTTTCCTTCATCCTTAAAGTCTCCCCTCAGAATTACTAACATCTAATGAATTTTTACCATCAGCTTGCCATGCAGACTCAAAAATTTGTTTCCTGCTGCTCAGCTACCCCTTGTAGTCAACTCACTGTATGAGTAAGATAGTCCTAGTCACAGTTTTGAGCCTTGATATTTCTGTAATGTGACTTCTATGTAGTATGCAACAGTTCCTGTTAGCAAATGATTCAGTCTACATGGAAAAATTCAGTGGTACAGAGACTTTATAAAATCAATCAGAATTTGCAGGTTTACATAGATAGATTTCCTGGTGTCAAAATAATACTAAGAAAAAGATAATCATTTTTCTTACAGATTTATTCAGAAGATAATGATTTTTAACGTTTATTAAAAGATAGTTTCTATGAGGCAGCCATTTAAATCTCATTATTTTTTCAAACACTTTCAATAAGAATGAKAGAACATGGCAGTAGAAAACGATACATCACATTATGAGTCTGTCTTTGGGCAGTCTATTCGGGATTCTGTTTGGAGCATGTACTGCAGCAATTTTGCATCCCTGGAGAAATGTGCTTGCTAGATTGAAGATAACAGGCTGATCAATTCAAATTCTTGGAATAATGCATTGGTTTTGCACTCACTATATTTATTATTCTTTCTTTGAAAATGTCTTTTCCCAAATTTTGTATTGTTCATTTCTTAGAAGTAATCTAGTTCAATAAAAGGATATGGTCAGCTTTTTTTTGCCCTAATTTGCCAACACTGGACTGTAGTGTTTACTGCATTTTCGATGGAGRCATTTCCATATTAGATAAATTGCTTCTAGCTCTGCACTCACTGATGAAGCTAATGCTTCTTCCAGGCAGACAAAAGAAAAGAAAAAAATCCTTCCCTCCTTTGCTTCTGCCTGAAATCCAAACCAATGTTTTAATTTATAAGGAAAAGAGCTTTAAATATCAGAGTAAAATCAAACAGTAAGTCAAATATAATAGCTAGGCAATTGCTACTAAGCAAATATTTAGCTTACTTAAATATATGCCCCTTTTTAGGTTATTCAGGACATTTTATGCAGAGAGCACTCATAATTTTGGGGATAGGTAAAYATATTCATTCAAGCTCCATTCCATGCAGAATTACATTGTTACTACTATTTCTGCTTATATGTAGGGTATACTCTATGAATGTTCTTTTATATCAGCATTTTTTGGGGGTAAATGCCTTCTGTTTTCTCTCAGAGTAATCCAAAATCTTAACCAGCCTTGAGATGTTAAGTAATAGTGTTTAAATCTGTCACTAAAACTATTRACACAGACAGAGGAAGTAGATTGAAGTAATGCTGGGCAGTAGTAAAACTGCAATTTTAATAGTTGGACTGTGTCCAGAAAAAAAATCCCGTGAAATCCTTAATTATAAGCAGTCGCTCATTATCTTGAGTGAACCCTGGAAGCTACTGGAGTACTGTAAACATGAACCAGTATAGTTAAAATGGAAAAAAAACAGTATTTAAAGGATTCGTTTCTCTGAATAAAAGGTTTTGGTCTTTTCTAAAAAGACGTGCTTAAGGAGTCTCTTAACACTTAATAAAGCTTCCAGAAATGTAAATAGACATTTCAAATCATCTAAGTAACTTTGCCACTACCTCCTTACAGCTAAAAGATAAAATAAAAGAAAATATAGCAGTGACAAAATCCCAGCAGTTAGTCCTTTCTTCAAATAACTGATACCTTTACYGCTTCAGTGACTTGGAAAATTGTGAAGCAGTCTAGCTGAACTACTCTACAACTTCTTTACAGACCAGTTGGATTGTAGGCTGTTCTAATATTTAGACTGAATTTCACTTGCCTTTATATCGGTAAACCCAAATATTACTGTTTCTTAAACAATTAGATGAAGTTTTTTAAAGACAATATTCTTGTAAATGACTTTCCCATTCACTATATGAGATACTTAAAATCTTTATTCCAACTTAGTTTTTTTTCCCATGAATTTCCTTCCTTAAATTTCAGAACTGCTCACTGTTAAAGGCCATTGTAAATTTTGCAAGGCAGGATCCTGCTTCTGCCCAGTTTTTCTTTCCTGTCACCTCAGGTTATTGTTCTGCTGATGTGCCTTTTTGCTCTCTTCTGATGTGGTTCTAGGCCCACTGTTGGCTCTTTAATAACAGAAAGATATATGAAATATGATGAATATTTCCTTCCTGCCTAGAGCTGGGTGTATGTTAAGACACAATTAACGTGGAGAAATCATATAATCAAGCAATTCACTTGAAAGGTACTTAAGGAGGTTGAACAGCCCTTGATTCAGTGCTTTACTATCCTTAATATCATAAATTTTTCTTTACAGCTAACCTGGCATTAATTAAATTAATAATGACATAAAAGGTTTTTGATATTTTCTATCTTGGTCCAGGAAAAACCTGTTAACAGGAGAGAAATCTACTTTTAGTGCTAAAAGAACAGCCAGCTTCACAACAAGTAGCCAAAATTTAGCAAGCTTAGATCTTTCTTAATCTCCTATAGTTGTGAAGGCTGGAAATCAGCTGAGTTTTTGTAACTGTTAGTTCTCATTTGATAACTAACATGTACTAGTCTGTTATTCTTAACCTTTTTAACAGTATTGCTGTATATTTTAGCTCTATAAGATACATTTGATTAAAAAAATCTTTTGTAGATTATGTTGCCTAAAAACAATGTTTAAGTCATTTGTTTTGTTTTTTAGGTAGTTTGGTAAGTTAGCAGAAGTCTTAACTAGCATTTGGAAAGGTTTGCAGGTTAGTTAAAAAGAATTGTAAAAAAGAGTAAGGAGAAATTCCATGTGATAATTATTGTATGTAATTTTTAGGATACACTGTATCTTGTCAAATTTTGGTATAATTTCAAAGCTTGTGGGTTTTCTGACCTATCATCAGTTGAGTGGATTCATTTTTTGACTGTAAGACACATGTAACATACACTGGTTCTTTACTTAATGCTTTTTCATATTTTCTTCCTTTCCAGGATCATGAAGAACTTTTTAGAGTGTTTTAAGTGTTAGAAAAATTATGTCTAATAAGAGAAGCATATTTGACTTGAAAGCAAATTAAATGTAACAAACTTTTCAGGATAGTCTTCCTGTTCAATTTTTTCCTTGTCATTATGATTACTGTYGAATTGTGATTTTATTTTTTCTTCTCAAAGTAGTGTTGTGATCTCTTACTGAATAGGACAGTTCTCTGAAATACTGCAGAATATTGCAYAATAGATTGGATGGGTTATATCAGTCACCTTACCACTGCAGATGCATTCAGAAATTACAAGGTGGGCATGAAGGCATGAGTTAAAAACACCTTATGGACTAAGTGACTAACTGATGTGGTCTTAAGATGTGCTTGCTGTTAGAGGTGGCTGTAGTACCTGCGCCAGTTTAGATATGGGTAAGTGCAATTTCAGCTTTACTTATGAAGAAAATTTTCTGATAGGATATAATGTTGATCYGCTGTGCAATCCAGCCTTATTTAACTGGATTTATGGAGACTAGATGTACTCTAGCATTTATTTAGAATTATATTTATACATTGACCTCAATATTTATGCCAGTTGAAATGCAGGCTGATCAAAGGAAATCTGTCAATAACCAATTCAGAAAAGTCTAGAAAAGATGGTAATGATGCCTTTCTGCTTAAGTGCTGAAGAGCAAGGCACTGTCCATGTCATGGCCGTAAGTATGACTGAGGCACCATTTCTGAATGATGCTTGGAGGGGCAAGTGTTTATTAAAGCAAAGAAGTGTAAATGTCATGTTGACATTTTTCCCTTGAAGTATTTTGAAAAGATCAAAGTTGGGAAGTTTACTACTATCTATGTTTTGTTTGAAAGTTTTCCCATAGAACAATTTTCAAGGTGTTGCACTATTTAATAAGCTTTCTGTGAGTATGAAGAATTTGTTTTACTAAGAAACCCTTTGAAGGCTGGCTTAAAGTGGTTAACACTTATTTATCAGGATTTTATAGATAAACAGCCCTAAATTTTAATTCAGTATAATAGTATTTGAGCCTCCTGGCCCCCAGAAATCTGGCCTCTCCCTCATCAAAGAGTTAACTATCATGAAGAGAAAAATAAGAGTTATAAATAAGGTTGTCTCAGTATCTTCCTGTCTACTTGTACCAATCGGTGCTGTGAAAGGAGCTTATAACATTTAAAAATGGTGTGTGGTGCCACCGCCTAGCGAACTACAGTGTTTTTTGTTTACACAGAGCCTCCTCCTTAGTGCAGATTAAATAACCTATTGTATTTAAACTCTAATCTAGCACACACGGATGTTAGTGGGAGTCTTTTAGTTGATTTCAATGTGTGTTGGACCAAAGTCAAGCAAACYAGCAAACTATGTCAACATTTCTCTGGTCTGAAGACTTTCCTTTGGAGGGAGTCTTGGGCTGGTGGCCCCGTCCACATTCAAGCTCTACATCTACATCCCTGGGGGTAAGAGTTACCCCCAGGCCCTTGTGGCGTAGAAGGCAAGGCCCCCCGAGGCCTGGAAAACCTGGTAACTCAACCGTGCCTCTCTTTACTAGCTAGCAAATAGTAGCTTCCAGGGAAAAAAAAGGTGTCAAGTGCCCCAGCGCGCACAGTGCCAGGCAGCAGGGCCTGCTGCAGCATTGCCAGCCCAGACGCCGACGTAGCAGGTTGGGAGGCAGACGTGAGGTGCCTGGGCGCTCTTGGGCTGGTCCCCAGCTAACAGTGTCGGAGTAGGGCCGTGGCTCGGGGGCAGAAGGGGCAGGCTGTCTGTGAAAGCTGGAAAACTAGGGGAGATCAGGTGCTTTAGCTGTACTAGCTATTTTGGGAAGCTCTGTTCTTCAAACGACAGGGGTGGTTATTTCAGGGCTGTGGTGTTAATCCTTCACAAGAGAGTTCTGCTCAGGGGCAGGAGGGCGTGCTGCTGCTGGCTGCAACACTCTGCCTTATACGAGAGGTATCGCTGGGGGTGGGTAGCTCAGACGGCGTGGTGGGTTGCGCTGCAGGGGACTCGACAGGCCAGGCGCTCTGGAGTTTTTCCTCCTTCCCTTGATGGAGCTACCAGGTCACTCTCATGGTATTGGAAACTTTGCTGCCAGGCCAATATGGGCAGAGGATTTGATCTGGCGAGTATAGCAGGGGCAGGGGAAAAATCATTAGCTTTTTAAATGAGAATGAAAAAAAAATTGAAACATTCTGTATAACGTAGCATCATAATAATCCCCTTTTGGTATGTCCCCAAACTGTATCCTTCACATGGCAAAACAGTCACTGCTTGCCACTATTTAACTTTAGAACTATTTAAGAATGCTGTTTTCCTTTATTTATGGTTCAATAGTCAAAGGAGAATTAGCTGGTATCTCTGCAGTGTGCCCATATTTGTGTTCTGCTTAATGCTCCGCATAATAATTGCTTTTTCTAAGATACCATTTAAGATAATTCATAGAAAGCTGTCAGGGAAAAATGAGAACTTCACATTGAAAATCTTTAATTACCTGTTAGAAAATTTAATTTATGTGATATGTTGCTATCCATTTACTTCTGGAGACTAAAGTTAACATGCTAGCTGTAAGTCTAAAGTCAGAAGGAAAAAAGTTTAGTAATCCCCTTTTTGCAGTCGCTCTTTGTTATGTCTATGCCTTCTTATCATATCAATCCCCCCTCCCCCCCCCCAAATGCAACATTATTTATTGAGAATCTTACTGAAGGTATAGAGTATTCAGATGAAWTTTTGGCTGAATATTTACTTTGCTTTCACTTCTACTTTTATTTTACATGAATGAGCAAGTGCAGAGATCTCATAAAAAAAAGGCAATTGAGTTTTGAACTCTTTTATCTTTTTCATAATGGTGGCATTAGACCTGCTCTTCCTTATGTTGTCTATTGCAGAGAGGAAAAAAATACAAATAGTAGGTCTAGACTTAAGACCTGATACAGATTTTATACAGTAAAAATTGCCTGTATGTACAACACAAGATGATAAGATTCAACCCAAAACTTTATCAGTTAAAAGTCAAGCTGTTTAGAAAACACACAATGGATTTAATATTAATTTTGTAATGTACTTATATTCAATTTAAAATAAATAGAAGATTAAATTATGTATTTCCCCATCCAGGGTTCATATAACCCCATACGATCTGTATTTAGGAAGATGGTACAAATCAGCTCCTGTTCTGGGCTCAGCAATGTAGCCTATGAAAACACACACTTGAAGGGTGTTGAAGACAATTCTGCGTGGTTCCTTGAGGAGACTTTCCTTCCAAGGTGTTATCCCTGACTTTTCCATGAAAGTGTGCCAGGCCATAAATAGTGCCTTTTGGGTCACTGGAGATCCATATGGTGGTAAGAGTGAGGGTTAGGTCTCTGCATTGGCCTTTTGTCCCCAGCCTTCAATTCTTTGAAGCTCTGTTGTCAAAACCTTACGTATGAGGCAGAACTCACAGCCACATCCTTCAAGTGTCTGAACTGAACTGAAAGGAAAATGAGCATTGCTAAACTTACTGTAGAGGTCTGTTTTGTTTTTAGCAGTTAATCTCTGGGAATACTGAGGAAGATGAATATTCCCTAATCCTTCCCAGAKGTTGGCCTCCTATTGTCTTAGTATCTTCTTCAAGCTTGGGACCAGCAATGGTGCTGCRGAAACCAATGATGTCCTTATTCTTGCTGGGAGAAGACTACTATCAGCCATTGTCTTGCTAATCTAAGCTTTTTTATAAGAGTTGGATACATTTATAACCATCCTCTGTAACATACCTGAAGTGTTCTTTCATTTATTTATTTATAAATCATAATTTAAAAAGTTTATAATATTTTATTTATTTTTAACAGTCTTGAAGCTCATAGTATGCATGTTCAAAAGAAAAGAGTTAAAAAGTAACATAAATTGGAAAAATGCTAACATTGAACTATAAAGAGATTTTTTTCTCACTCTCTTGAAAGGGATTTTGTTAACATTTCTAGGAATCCCCCGCTGGAACCCATCCTTATTTTTAGTACCAGTGTAGTGCTGCCCTGCCCCGTGCCTCCTCTCTCGCTGCCTGCTGCCCCGTGGCAGCTGCAGCTGTGTGGCAGGTTGCAGATTGGGCTGTCCAGCTGTGCTTGGCCTGGGGGGTGGGTTGTGGAGCGGGAGAGAAGCCCTGGCACGAGGCTGCAAATGAGTGCGATAGGGGTCTAGCTGCAGGGGAGGTAAGTTGGGAGCCAAATGTGTGAGACTCCCTCCAATGTGTGAGATTTGACAGGTCTGCACTGCGAAGACTATAATTTCAAAATCTTGCTAGGAGGGTTGGAAATGCAGTTTCCTCCGAGGCCTGGACTAAGGCTTGTTAATGATTCTGTATCTTTGGTACAAGAGGCTGTTTCTTTTGGCAGTGGAGGAAAGTGCATTCCCTACAATACTTTCAGGCCATCTACAGAGTAAACATAATTTACTTACTCCGGACTGGTCACATAGCCTTTTAAAATATTATATTCAAGAATCCAGTCTAATCACAGCCCAACCCTTCCTGTATTTCACTATGTTACTCAGTTTAAAAAAGGAAACTGTATTTTAAAAAGCTTTATAGACCAAGTTCCATCTACATGAACTGTGTTTATTTCTTTAGGCAGGAAGCTACTCAACTACTATTTCTGGAAATAATGGGAAAGTAGTTGCATAGAGAAGAGTATGAATAATGCCATTGTTGTCCTTTTATTCAAAGCCACCAGTACTCTCTCATTAGTTTTTAAAATTCAGTTTAGAACTCTAATAGGAATTTCTAAATTCCTATTTTGTTCTCAGGTTAAACATAGGCTAGTAAACAATAGCCACAATTAACAAATAATCTTTTATTTCCATATCACGTTCATAACCAAAAACAAGCCTTATATTTTCATTCCATGCAGCAAATAAAAAGTGAAACTTAGAAAAACGGATTGAATAATTAATATTTTATCCTCCTATAGTTGCTAGGTTGACATTTTATCATAGAGGCTTTTGCATGGACAGTGTTGGACAGGTTCTCTGCTGTGGTAAAATTTTTGAAAATCTCTTTTGAATTGGGATTAAGCAATTAGTTTTGATTCTTGACACAGGGTAAGTGAGTTGACTGAAGGCAATCTTCTCAATTCAGCTTCTCCAAGGGCAGGGCTCTGCTGATGGCTTTTCATTCTTGTATCAGTTATTTGGTTATGAAAATTTAGTCCTTTATCAAAAAAATAGATAGACTTTTAATCTCCCCTAATCCCTATTTCTTTTTAATTTGTGTTTCCRTTCCTGCAAAACATGGTAAGAATTCTCTAACTCTGATTAGGAAGGGAGGGAAAAGAGTTGAAYTTAGAGCTGGTAGAAGATTTCCCACTGTAAATTCAATGCAATGTACGTAAGATAAAAATRTTTGCTCCACTTATGTGGCTGGAACATCCTCTGAGCTATAACTGGCTTAAAAAATATAGAGCCTATAATAGAAAGAAGAAAAAAAATCATTATTTARTAATAATCTATATTTCTTCTAGCATTGTCACCGAATATGGAAATTCTATTCGAAAAAAAGGCTTGGCTTCCAGATTTCAGACTATTTTCTATGCTAACATAGAAACATCTGTGAGTTCCTTGACTCCACCTACAGACTAAATGATAGAAAAAACAGTTGAACTAAGGCATTTGGACCAATACAGCTCGTGGTTCGAAAGAACACAGCTCATAGTGCTCTGAGTGTACCTGTCCACATTGCTGATTCCTTGCGAGTTCTTACACTATATACCATGTAAGTTTAATATGAAGGGTGCATAGGCACCCCAATCTCGATATTACAATATGTTACTGACCCTTAAGTCAGCTTGACTGTTTTCACTCTCCTGTATCACAGAAGGCAGGATTTACCAAACAAGGGATGTGTGGTTATAGCTTCCTAGTTGTGCCCTCCTACTTTCACCTCTGGATATGCCTGCTAAAAAAGCAAAAACTTGAGCATGCATTGCAGATTCTCAAACCAGCCTCTATACTGCTGTACACAAAACTCTACCTGTTTTGTGCACTTGAATYGTGAAGTGCATATGCTTCACTGATGCCCGGTTACTTTTTCTGAAACACATACATATACACACAGGTAGTAGGTTTGCACCAGAAAGAATTTTTCAATCTGCCCTTTGCTCATAAATCAGCTATTCTAGGTTCAAACAAAACCAAATAAGTGAGGTAACAGCTTTCTGTTTAGCACAGTCCAAGCAACCAATCCATTATTATTAGGCTTTATTACAGTTGCCTTTTGCCTTCAGTCAAACCTATAAGCACACCCGCTCTTTTTTTTTAATACATAATTTGAGGGGAAATTGTCAGCCAGGTATTCTGGAAGACTCATTAATATGGGAGAATCCTGACTCCATCCATAAAGTAACGGAAACCTCTGTTACAACTTTAATTCTAACAGAAGAAAAGTCCCTTCTTTTAGATAATTTTGTAGTCAAGCTGGTTCTTTATTATTACTTTTCCATATATCTGCTAAGGATATGCCTGTTGCAGGATACAGTATTCAGTTTGCATGCTTTCCAAGGGAAAAAAAGGAGATCCTAAGAACAAAAAACATTGCTGCTGATTGGCTAACCATTTTAGTTCTAGCATTCCCTTACTCTATTAGGTTAATCTCAAGCTAGTTTTTAGAATACACATTGAGATTCCACTGCAGAATGTTGTTTGGATCATATTATAGAAAATAATCATCTGTAAACATTGCTGGTTTTGTTTCCCTTTTGATATGAAAACATTCACTTTTGGTTTTAGCTTTTCTAAAGCTGAAGTTGAAAACATATTCCCACTGACCCTTGTATATGAAGAGCATAAATTCTTCTTTCACAATGAAGAATTTAAAAGCACATTTCTCTAACAGCACCCCTGGTAGCTCTAAACAAGGTCACATTAAAGTTGCATTATTCCTATTTGAAGTGTAACTATGGAGAGTTTCTTCTTTTATGTGGTTAAATATAAACTCAAACAGTAAGGGTCAAAAACTGACTGGCAATTCCTGTGCCAACCAATATAAATTTAATGCCTTCCCTTCCTACATAATTAAGGACAGCCACAGAGTCTCACAGAACCTCTTTCACTATTATTATTTATCTGTATTGCAGTACTGCAATACAGTATGAGCTCAGAGGCTCCATCTACAATTCTCCATGCAGTGCCTTAACCATAAGATCATCCTTCCACTTCAATCTCATACAGTATTTGTTATCTGCTGGAGCTAATAGGCAAACCTAATGAGCTGATTACAGCACTAAGATAGTATTTTGAGTACATTACTGTAACCTGTCAGTTGTCCCACCCTTTATACATTTTTTCAGAGTGGAAGAGCATATTGCCGTATTTATTCTAGAAAAATGACTGAATGATGACACTGCAAATGGGGCATCAGCTATTAATCATGGCACAAAACATTCAGTATTTTTTTTCAGAAAATGTAATTAAATAAACATATGCTAATGAATGGAAGAAAATAGCATTCCTTGCTGTGAAAAAGGATGGATTACTAAGCTCACATGAAGTCCCGTTTTGTTCAGTGGGACTCTGTGCAATCATAATATTGTGAGAAGACTTCATTTGGAGAAATTCTGATGGAAAGATAGTGTCTTCACGGGATGACAGAATGGCAGCAAGCACCTTTTCTTACGTACAGCCTGGGGAATACAGGCTAAGCTGCAAGACAGAAGCCTTTGCCTTCTTGCTATGCTTGGAAGTTCACTCTATGGCTCCAACCGGTCTTAACCCCAGCCATGGGAGAATGGTTATAAGGAGCTTATTTTGTGGGTGAGAGAGCTGAGGAAGTCTACAAGAAACCTTTAGGAAGTGCTRCATTTAGAACAGAAACAGTTCCCTGTCACAGTCCCTATTACAGTCGAAACAAGTCTCTATGAGTGGTCTCTTTCAAGATATTATCCAGTCACTTCCAGTAACATTGAGTAACTTTCTAGCAAAATGGTTCCAACCCTTTTCTGGCTCAGGTAAAATTCAATGTCAACAGGTAAAACTGCATATCAAGACAATTTTTTTTCTGCTACATACCTTTACCTATTTACCATCCATGAACYGAAAAGAGCACTGAAAACTTTTCTATCATATAAGCAAATGTAAAATGCAGTGGGTATTGCAGTAGTACYCTGCAGAACTAGGAACTTTAATATTACAGGCACCATTTTACCCCATCATAATACTTCCAATGCTTCAACTGTGCTACCCAAGAAGGGCTTTCTCACTTGGACCACTATAGGTATGCTGAAAAAAGCATCTAGCTGCAGTTGTTGCTGATTTGCATTGCTTAGCCAAACACCCACTTTTCAGTCATCTAGGCTAGATAAACAGCAGTGAAAGGCATTGAATGAGGTTAAGTATACTTACCTAAGTAAGTACATCTTGGGATGTGCCTTATAATACTAGTTGTGGACCACTTCTAGACCCTGTCTAGAGRTCCACCATCTACTATAGTCTCCACACTTGTGGCAACAGTTCTCTAGCTAGTGTGCAAGATCTCTGCCTTTCCCTGTTTAGTGGTCCTTGGTTTATACCCTCTTGGTTAGTGAAATAGCAGGGTTGTTATATTTTGCTTTGCTGTACTTTACCACTGTGTCATTATCTACTCAGAAGAACAGAAAAAGACTAATGATGAATAATGTTTCACTGCYTTCTCACAAACAGTCAGCTGGTAAAATAGATTTTTCTCTCCCACTGATTTGTACAGAACATAAGAACCTGCTTTTCATTATAAAAGCACTAGAAAAAAGTTRTGGTTCAAGACCTCTGTGCTGTGGAAATGAAGATTCTGATTCAGACCTTATTTTTCTCCTCTTATGGGGAAAACTGTTAAAAGTTAATGAAAGGATCCTGAAATAATGATAAATATTGGAATGTTTTTATACTGTCAAAACACTCAATTTATATAGAACTGCAGATATTCCTATTTATTTTACTATTGCATTTTAGTGTTGATATTTTGGTTACTAAAAGTCTTCCCTTTAAGAATAAGATCAGAGATTTTATTGTAGCGTTGAGACTAAGAGTAATATGCAAATGATTTTTGTCTGTGTGCTGAGAAGATGGCTCTGAACGTGATTTTAATAAACTGGAACTTCCAAGAATAAGCCTCATTCTTAAAGATGTGCTTTGGGGGAGCTGTATGCCTCTAGGTATTTCTAATGAGCACAGAGCCTTTTCACTTGTAAGCTATTGGGTTGAATCCAGTTCAGCTAAGCAAGAATTAAAAAATGTTTCCATTTAAGTATTGTCCACTGCCCTCTATCTAAGATTAATTTAACTGGGTCTCCATTCCAATTCCTGTTACAGACTTGCTACTCCACTACACTCTTGCCTTAGCAGAATGGAGATTGCTTACTCTGTGGTTGTGCAGCGCCTAATTCAATTCAACTGTGATCTTAGATCCACAAATGAGAGTTCCTGCAGAAAAGGTCAAGTTACCATGTATTCAAGTTTCCTATACCAATATGCTCAGGTGCCTGGCATTCGGAGTGCCTTGAATAAAAGCTATTGTCTACCTCTAGTCAGACTGTCCAACAGAAAGTGTTAGGCAGTCTGTATAGTCCATATATAGCAGATGATGAGGTTCACTGCACCTGCACTGCAGGGCATATATGCACCTATTTCTGTCTGGGGAATCCTAGCAAATAATAAGCTGAGGCCAAACTGATGTTCATGTATTTGAGAAAAATTATCATGCTATTGTCTGTGATGAACACTGAGAGGTTAAATCTTAAAGATTCCAGATCGAAAATAATCTGGTTAACAACAACAGTAAAAAAAAAAAAATCTGATTCATAACTTTTGAATTCTGGGAATTGACTGTACTAGCCCCAAAATGGATCAGACTGCAGCAATAGAAACCTAGTTGGTCAATAGTTTGCCATTTTCTATTGCACTTAAACAGCTAGAACAGAGAACAAGCATTTATAAAATTGCTTGCAAATCTGCTTTCCTATTGCTTGTAGTAGAGTCAGCCTCTCAACATTATGACTTTCATTGGGTGCCAGATGTGGGCAGAAGAAGCTTTACAACTTCTGTCATGTAATATTTAAAGCCTGATTAGGTATTTCTCATTTAATCACATTTATTATTAATTTCAATGAAACTGATGTTTCTCCCCATGCCTTTTACCAGTCAGTGCATAAAAGCTGGGTTGCTAAGGAAGAATAATAGCCAAATATTCCAGTTTAGYTGACTGCATTCTGATTACTTAATAATGTTCAACTATGTGCAAATTTGTCCTTGCTGTTTGCTACAGAAAGTACTGCGCTACTGAAAAAACTCTTACATCAGAATAGGCTGCACTGCATTGGTTTAAGTACTTCCCTCAGAATGGCTTATATTCCAGGTAGTTAAACAAGTCCACATCYAGGGAAAAACGCATCATTTTTTTCCTGTACCATTCCCACAGCACTAATGATCAAATCAAAAATGAATGCCAAAAGCCTGCTCTGAGGAGCTGAATCTACCGTTCTTGCAGAAATTCAGGACTGCACATTTCAGTGTCTCGTGGGACTACTGCTATGCCCCAGTGCTGCTCGGTCTGCGAAAGCAGCAAAACCAAGCCTTAGAAGTAACTGGGATGCAAAGCTAAGAAAATGGAGAGAAATTCCGCAACGCAGTGAAGGGTACCCTAGGTCTGCATGTAAAACCTAATTTAGGTTGAGATATTCGTATCACACATGCTGGCTGGTGCAACTCCGCAGGAGGCATTTTTCACGAAAAGCACCGTTCTGAATCCAAAACGCGTTGCCGGCGTGTTTGACTTTCGCGAGACCCGAGGAGAGCCTTCCTTCCTCTCCTCCCCCCTCAAAGTTTTGATGCGCTCAGTGTCATTTTGACGTGGGGGGAACGAAACCTTCGGACTGCTCACCCTGCAGTCACTTTTCCGCCGCCGCGGAGAAGGGACGGCGGAGCCCGTCGCTCGCCGGGCAGCGCCAGCCGCCCCCGCGGCCGCGCACCA